>NW_017100141.1:1744925-1773529 GCF_001263275.1 Habropoda laboriosa
TGAAAAAAAGTAAAATTAAAGAAATTATATTTTTCTATTATGATTTGTCGAGCCGTGTAATCTCGTAAAGGAAATCGACTGGTGTAGCGTTACACGCTTGACTGACTGCGAACCAGATAACATGGGCGCAGCAATGACGCAGCCTAGGCGTAGGACCATCTATACTGTCACTTGTAGAATCCATACTTACTGACTCTTGTAGAGAATTTACTGTAGTTGATAAAATTTTTAAACGATACATACATTACGTGGTTAAAGACACAAGTATCACGTATTACGGTCATGTCGTTAGCCAAGTGGATTACAATAGTAATCCATTCACGAGGATCCACGGATTAATATACCACGAAAGAGCGTACGTGAGGTGCACAGATGTGTTGCTATGAAAGTTTTAATAGCGCGAAAATTTCAATTAGCGCCGCTTAATAGGGGAATCCTACGTTGAATTTAAAACAAACGATGATATTTTTAGAGAGGGTTCGAAACGAAAGCTAAAGCCACTCTCGACTTCGTCGTTTATGTAATTTCTCCTAGAAGTAGTCCATAGTGTGCAGAGTAATTGCAATTCCAGGAAATTACAACTCGAGACTCGCGTGTTACGTTTCACGTATAATTATCTAATTCTCCGAGTACGGATGCTGTTACCCAACGCTCGCTTTCTATCTCATTTCTCTTCCCCTTTTCGTCGCGAACAAAAAAACTACCAGATCGATATTTTCAAAAATATTATACATTCATCTTAACCTGATCCGTGGAATATCTGTCGTGTTTCAATGTGATCAATTCATCTCCAATAACTATGGTACACATAATGCATCCAATTGTAATTATTCATTTCCACCTTTTTTCGTCTCCACTTTTACTTCTTTCACTTTCACCTAATTATTCTGTATCCATTCTAATATTCTACATCCCTTATGATAATTACAAGATCGCATAATGTAAAATATCAGATTTCCAATAATCACACTCTAATTAATCCAACTGATCACTCGAGTGATTATTTCAGTATTAAAAAATTCTGAAGTTTTCCACGCCACCTCAAAATTCACTCTATACTTGCTAACTTACTAGTGGAAAATCGAATGGCAATTTTTCTTCGAATTAAAAACATAAATTTCACTTTTCCTAAAAATGAAAAATTGCACATTACTCACACTAGGAGTTCACATTCGACGACCATGTGTCGCAATTCACGCAATTTCGTAATTTACACAACATCGTTCCACTATCCTCGTCATCAGGACAGAAATTGTACGGTTCTCACGTTTTAAAGGATTGTTAAGGATACTTAAGTTAGACCAGGTTTACGATACGGACGCGACTCTGCTATTTTTCAGATTAAGGTTTGAATACGCGTTTAATGTTTTCGTTCGTTAATTATTCCTTATTGTCAGGAGGGCCTCTCATAAAAGCGGAGAATTTGGAGTTTTCTTCGTGCATCTCAATAGCAATTGACGCATCGTAAACCCGCGCGAGCCCAGGCACGTTCTCGCGAGCGAGCGGTACCGTTACCCTGAGTTTGTCCCATAAGCCCAGGTGACGCGTACTTCACCCAAAACACCCCCTCCTTGAGGGTGAGTGGTTGCCGTTGGTCTTGGCGTCCCACCCAAAGCTCACCCCAGTCAAGGGACCCAAACGCGACGTTTGGAAGGAGAAATGCGAGGGCTGAACGGGACAACGCGCCAACGAGGCAGGCAGAACAAATTAAAAGTTAGAAGCAAAAAGTTGAGGCGATCACACAGTTGCTACATTTTCCATCGATTCTCGACGACGTGTCAGAACTGAACAAGGATCCCGAAAGCGGTATCGCTAAGGCGTTTACCGACACTCGAACGCCGCGCTTAAAGTGTGACACCGTACGACGTCGTACGCGTCGCGTCGCCTTTCATGGAGAGACGCCTGGTATCGTGAAGCAGTCGGCTCGTTTAATTAAAGGCCGAGTTAATGATCGGTCGAGCAGAATTCGCCGCGTGTCGCCGCAAATTACGATTCGCGTTTATGTAAGGGCCAGTTTGCGTTCCGGCCATTAGGCGTTTGTTACGACGAAGTGCGATTACGCTACTATCCCGCGCTTCCGCTCGACAATTTCTCTATACGACGTGTCCAATGGAAAAGGTTTAAACAGCTCCTCTTTAAAAAAAAAAAGAAAATAAAAAAGAAAGTTATTCTTGGAGAATTAACGAAGGGAGAATTTTTTAAAACGAGAAACAACGACGAAACGACGTCGTAATCCTATTACCACGGACCGAGGACAATATTTTATGCTGATCACCGATATGATCGCGATAGGGAAAATATTTTTCCCGGGATGATCGGGTCACAGGATCGAAAAGCGGCGATACGCGAGGCGCGATGCGATGATAAAACATTCCATTAAGCGCGTCGATTTCGCTGCTAGCCGGCTGACAGATAGCACACGCCCGCCTTTTCATCGATTCGGTATTTAGTAATAAAAAATGGGAACGGAGATAAAGGTGTAATTGAAAATAGGAGGCGTATGGTAACTGCGAGATTAATGTTGTGATACGAATAATGGCGATTTTATGGAAGCACCTTAAGTGTGTTTAACGCGTGTCGAATTGGCTGGTGGCTTAAATTTTGCGTGGCAGATCATCCCGTGAGTTGAAAGCTTCAATGAAAAGCCAAGGAAATTCTACAGCGACGACACGACGATCTTAGAAAAATTGTGGTATGAGAAGTTTTGTCAAATTTCAGAGTTTATTGGAAATACTGATCTAAATAATAAAATTCGATAGGAACTTAAAATTAATTCACTAGGTGAAGAATGCTTGTTCCAGAAACTTTGTATAAAAGAAACATCGTGAAGTGTAAAAATTTAATGAAACAGAAATAATGGAGATACTTTAATATTGCAAAATAAATAACATAAATTTTAAATTGTCTCGCCTAAATTTTACATACTTTAACCTTATTTTTCCAAACGAACGTTTAGATTCCATCGTCCCTTTAAGCAACCCTTACTTCACAAACACTTTGCATAAGCAGAACATCGTGAAGTCTAAAAGTATAATAAAACAGATCTGAAAACTCATCACTGTTCAAAATTAATATTGCAAAATAATTAACGTAAATATTCCTAAGTTCTCCTCAGTCGAATTAGGTACATACTTTCACCCTTTCTACCAAAATAAAAGGCAACAAAATTGTCACACGTAGCCCAAATAAAAAATATTCATTCCATCATCCCTCGTGACCCTCACTTCAACCAACCCTCTCTCGAAAAACACTTTGCATCGTAGAACAACGGCGTATAAAATGTCTGTTCCCCAAGTAAAGCAGTTTTACATCGCATTATCCACAGTTCAATTTTTATTTCGTATACATCGTCGTCCAAATATTTTTCCAGCCACTTTCAAAGCCTCGCACAGAGATGCACACGGATCCACGAGGTTTCCACGGTGCTCCCTTATATTCTGAAATCACAGAATCCTCCACGACGACGACAAACCTCCCGGAGGATTTGTTTGACGGCGTGTCAACGATTCCTATTATTGTCGATCCTTATTTACTCTGTCAATAACGAAGCAACAGAGAGGAAGAGAGAGAGAGAGAGTGAGTGAATCTTGTAGAATCGCGGAGCAAGGTTCGTCGTCGTTATACTCCCTCGACGCGTGCAATACTAGATCAACGAGGCTAGAAACAGTTCCCCTCTTCGATACACGGATTCCCTTTTTACTCCGCCTCTTCTATTATTTCACTATTTATCACACGCCGCATCGCCGTCGCGCCGTGATTTATATCGAGGTATCGCCGGTCGCGATCTGTTTTTTCAATATGTGCGAAAGGAAACGCCGCGCAGACGTTTTTGCTGGCACGGCTAAACTGCGGTCTGACGGATCCACTGCCCGGGAAATGGAACGATGCATGTGTGTATCGATAGTTTTCGGAGCGAGGACAGAGGGTGTATTTAGTTCTGTGTTTCGAGAGGAAGACTCGTTAATGGGAATTTTTTTTCACCCGTTCGATTCTTCTGCTCAAGGGCGGGTGCTTTTTTTTTGCCGCCGAGAAAGGTGGAGTTTCGGGCTCGTCAGTCGGTAATTAACCCTTTCGGCACTGTGAAGCTTGCGCTGGACTGGATAATTTTGCTCTTTTTATTTGGGCATTTTTAGCGTGGAAGTTTAATATTACTGAATAAAAACAATCGTGCATAAATTACAAAGGAATAAGCGTGTCATCGATACGAAATTGACTATAGTTGGTGTGTTTGTTAACAAATACACAAGAGAGACGTAGATATCAATTCACAGAGCGCGTTGAATAGCCAAAAAAATTTGTCGCGTTAAATTTAAAATTTTTCCAAAGATTTATATATCTTCTAAACGCTGAAAGGGTTAACACGTTAAGCGCCACGTCAGTCGTCGGCGACTGACAGTATACTTTTCGTTGGTCGTCTTCTGTTCACAGTTCGCATGGCCCACTTGACGGCCCAGTGTGGCCTGAACGGAACGGTAAGCAAAACAGGCTGGGCGTTTAACGTGTTAAAGGTACCAAACCGGCGACTGACAGTATACTTTTCGTTGGTCGTCTTCTGTTTACAGTTCGCATGGCCCACTTGACGGCCAAGTGTGGCCTGAACGGAACGGTAAGCAAAACAGGCTGGGCGTTTAACGTGTTAAAGGTACCAACGATCAAACTAAACAAGTTTACAGCGCAAGGTGAGCGATTTTTCGAAACTCACACATATCTTCTAAACGCTGAAAGGGTGAAAGGTACCAAAGATCAAACTAAACAAGTTCACAGCGCAAGGTGAACGATTGTTCCAAAGATTCATATACCTTCTCAACGCTGAAAGGGTTAAGGGTACCAACGACGGTCGTATAAAAAAATTGATTAACACTTCAGGAACCTTGAACTCTTTTTCATCGCTATTAGCCCGCGATAAAAATCGTCGACTTTCCAAGCGTCGCCGAATTACAATACAATTTCAATATTCGCTGGAACAGTGCATCGTTGTTTGCAGGGCAATCAGGAAGTGGTAGCTGGAACGAAAAGTGGTGAATAATTCATAGCGATGCCTATCGCTATCGGGATCCGCGATCGAACGATAATAACTTTAACATTAAATCGACTCTGGCTGCGTGATGTATGGCTGCACGATCGCGGTGATGTAATTGCAATTTGCAATTGCTATCCAGCCGTCGCAAAACCGACTTCTGGCGACCCGTTTAAAATCTCCTCTTTCTCTCCACGTTCGTACATTCTCTCCACTTCTCCACGTTTTCCAAGGCGAGAAAGAAAGGGGGAAATTTTTGCTAGGCACTGTTGTAGAGGGGAAACAAAGCCGGTCAAAAATTCAACGACTCTCTCTCTCTCTCTCGCTCTGTAGAACCTCGAACAATTCCCTTAATCGTTGCAATTAGATCAACTAGCCCGGCATTCGTCGCTTAATTGCCCCCTAATTAAATCAACTTCCACTTCTGTTTTCCATCCACGGCGAGAAGTGGATTAGCTTTAAATAATACATACCCCGGGCCACGATCGAATTCCAATTAAACGGCTGTCGAATTAACAGGTCGACGAATTGTGTTTCGCTGGATTAAAATTCGATCGTTCGTAAAATTTCACTACTCGGTTATTTTCTATCTTTTAATCGATCTGATTTTATTTTTCCCAACGTTGGTTAACCGTCGCTACAGTGGCTTCCGGGTAGACGATCATTTTCGAAAACGACAGTATAGTGGCTCTCTCTTCTGTGTTACTATATGGTAGAACGTTTAGTCCCGCAGTTGGAGTTTTCAAAAAAAAAATCTACCGATTTAGAGGGATTTTTATTTCGCTTGGCGTACCGTGATTAGTATAACAATGCCGACGAGGAATTGTGGAATCTCCTCGATGTAACGCAGTCGAAGGTTGAGGACACACTGTGTCCCAATGTCGCAATGTCGAGCCTTATATACCTTTCAAAGCTCGACGTAATTAGCGAATGACTCTTCCTGATCTCTCCAACGATTGTTACGAATATTTCTCATTGTTTAGAACCTATTCAGCCGTTATTTTACACTAATATAGATAATACAGACATCGTTAACCCATTCGTTGAAATTTGCGCCTTATGGTACACTTCCACCTCGATTTTGAAGGAATGTGGTTACGAATAAATAACAAGGCGTGACTAGGGTTACGCTATGTACCCACGCGGTAGTAGTGAGATCTTTATTAGTTGTTGACTTACGGCTTTGGAGGTCCGTGCAAGACTGCCCTCCTGTCGCCTCGCTTTTTCCTTACTGCCTTTCGGTTACGTGTTAATCATCCCTAATTGGTTAACCCGTCGCATCGGTGTCAACCAATCAAGTAATTTCTTTCCGAGTCGCTGCGTGTCCCTTGCGCCCTTGGCGCGCTTTTTCGGGGACCGCGGTGCGACTTGCCGGAGGAGGTTTTTCCCGTGACGTCATTTGGCGACACAGCTGAGTTTCCTCCAGGTCAGGTACTCGTGCCCTGCCGGTCCGGGCCTCGTACGGCGGACCTTTCGGAAACCCTTGGTTTATGATGCGGCAATTTGCTACTGAGGCCGTCGGAGAATTGTTTCTACGCGGACATGCGTTGTCGAATCTCTAGAAATTAAATAAGCTAAAGACGGTTTCCTCAAAAATAGCTTTTCAAGCGCGCACGTCGTAAACCGTGCTGGTAGTCTGCTCGCCAAATGTTCTTCGCTGTAGCTGGTCGCTACAATTTCATTCTCAGTTCAATCTTTCGTGCGCTTTCACCTTAGTTCGACGAAACAAATTTTGAAACGATGCACAGTAAAATCGCAACGAAAGGGTTAAATCGAACTTCAGCTACTTACTTTCGCTGCTATTAATTTCAACTTTAAATTTGCGCCTTACGGTACACTTCCACCTGAATTTAATCTTTCGTGCACTGTTGCCAGAATTCAACGGAACAAATTTCTCAGCGATACGTTTCAAAGGGTTAAATCGAACTCCAGCCACCTCAGCCGTAGCTAAAGGGTTAATTCTTTCAGCGGCGCTCGATGATTCTTTCACAGGTCGGTGAAGCAAAGGAAGAAAGAAAAGTGTGTTAATCGTAACCGATTTACAGGAAGCCTAACCGAAGCAAGTGAAGCAGAGACAAGTGGGTGGGAAAAAAGGGGGTGTAAATTATTTCACGGCTGAACGAGAGAAACGTCCGAGGCATAGTTGTCACGCGAGGTGGAACGCGGCCCGTTTCGACACATCGCCGCTTTTAAACGTCGAAAGCGAAATTACGCAATTCGTTAGCCGTAAATTCGCCGTTCATCGTGAAACCTTCGGCTTTTGAGCGGTCCACTCTTTGCCGCCGCTACTGTAAACGCAATAACAAACAGGTATCGCTGTGTCTGCTAGCATTTATCTGCCTGTTCAATTTTTTTTCAGAGCTTCCTACCGTACGATGAAACAGCATCACGTTTAATTCCGACGAAAATGTATTTTTTTTTTCAGGTTTTTAAACAGAGACACAGCGAACTGGAGAGTAACCCGAAATAAAGAACGCGCGTATCGCTACTTTACCGAAGACGTGAATTTTAAATAACGACCTAATTTCAATTCCCAAGGAAGAATAAATATTCTAGGATAGTAGCCGTAGCCAGAAATTCCCTCTAGTACTACACCGGAGAAAAAGACTGAACCGTATATTACAAAGAATCGTAATATACCTCGTTTAAAAACTCCTCTTCCAACTTTTAGAGGGTTACAGATCCTAATTAACAATTTCAACCTCTGCTATCCGGAGAAATATTTTACGAGCTTTCTAACTACCAACTTTTACATTACAGAAAACACGCGAATCCCTTTGTTTTTTAAACGACAAACTGTTAAACCATTATCTGTTCTATCAACCCTTTGCGCTCGAAGGCCCCCTTTTTCCATAAGGAAGTAGCAAAAATTAATGCAATTTTTTCAAACTAATATTTTTATTAGAAGTTGGTTCTTTCGAACTATTTCACTGCTGAGATCTCTAAACATGTAGTGAACAATTCACGGAGGTCCGTAGACCTGCTGTCTTGGAAAATATCCTCAGAGTTGCCTCTAATCGTAAATATAATGTCGCTTCTTCGTCGTCTCTCGAGTGCAATAAAAGTAAATAATTTCGAACCGGTAAGTTTCTTCTCTCAATTACAAGAACGCTTAACAAAGCATTGTTAACTCCTAAAGATCACTGACGAATCGTCTCACAAATCGTCTCCAATCGACACGCAAAATTCAAAAAAGAAACGATGCCTGAATCCTGCGAAGGATCGGCTCGAGTCTGAGTAGAAATTCCCATTAAACTGCGTCTCTGCGCCGGCAACGCGACTCCGGCGTCGATAAATCAATGGAATTTCGCGATTTAATCGGAAACGCAGCGTACATGCATCGTACATCATGCATCGGTTTGCCGTGCGCGTTCGACCTGGCTGAAGCGGGCATGTAATTAAAAAGCCACTGCGATTTCGGATTTTTTGTTTTTCAGCCAGTTCCAAACGAACCCCGATCCACGCCATGGAGAAGAGTTCTCGTTCGCGCGATTCGCCTGATCCAGGATCAACCGACTGCGGTTTAATTAGCCCACAGGCGTACCAGCATGGATAAAAATTTTAATTCGAACCAGAAATGCAGGCTGGAAATTCGCTTGTTCCGCCCGTCACACGTTTTTCGCGATAAATATTTGAACTGCAACTGCGTACTGCAGGAAAAACGGGTGGTAGATTTTGAAGTTTCTTTCGGTCGATCGTTAACCAACGAGTGGGTTTTTTGGATTTTTGAGAATTTTAGAGAGGTGATATTGTAGTCGATAGGCGTGTAGGTTTTTCCTCGTTCGTTTAGGAGGAACTGTGCCACGGTGATTAATGGAACTCGACGAGTAATTAATTCTAATTTAATGGGTTGTGTAACAGGTTGTTCGTAAGAGGTGTAAATTAAAGAGAGGCGCGATTCTTGTCAATGATAATTTGCGATGGCTTGAATGTTAAAGGAACTATTAATGAAGCTTCGATGGATTTTATTTTTAATATTTAGAATTCTCTGAAGGTACCTTTGGAAGTTTGAATATTAAAAGGACTATGAGAGAAGCCTGAAGCTTCATTTAGTAAAATTTTTCACTTGTCGGAGAAATAATTGGAACTTAGGATAATTTCTGAAGGCTCCAAGCTATCTTTCGAAGCAAGAATATGAAAAGGACCACGAGAGAAGCTTCAAATTTTGTTGAAAAAAGTTTTCAAAATTGAATATTAAAAGGACTATGAGAGAAGCCTGAAGCTTCATTTAGTAAAATTTTTCACTTGACGGAGAAATAATTGGAACTTAGGATAATTTCTGAAGGCTCCAAGCTATCTTTCGAAGCAAGAATATGAAAAGGACCACGAGAGAAGCTTCAAATTTTGTTGAAAAAAGTTTTCAAAAAATATTTAGAAACCTCCAAAGTTATTGAAAGTTTAAAGGTTAAAAGGACTATAGGGGAGGAGGCTGAAGCTTCATTAAAGAAAAGCCTAAAGATTCCCAAGAAATATTCTGAAATCTAAAGTTCGATGAAAATCTAGCCACGTGTCTATGGTGATAAGAGGAAATCGGAGCGGGGCTGGAAGATATCGGTGGAAAAGAAAAATCCGGAATAACGAAGGCACTTTAACAACCATCGTGCCGCGAAACCGGAAGCTGTGGGATGCGGATGAGCGTTTCCTCGAAAACTCCTCGAACTGACGGAAAATTATTGGGAAAATCTATCGACTGGCGGGCGCAGCGAGGCGAGGCAAACTGCCGCTAATCACCGGCGAAATCTCGATTTAATGGTCGTCGGGGAGGGGCCTGGTGCACGTGGAGCTGGTGGTGCGCAACGCCTAGCCGAACAAAAACGGTCGTCTGGTCCGCTCGCATGCGTCGCGACGATAAATGCCATCCCGCCTCGTTGCATACACACTCCGTTACGTTTTATGCAAAATAGCCGAGCCGCGACGTCGGCCCGCCGATTTATCGGCGAATTCGCGCGTGCACATCGCTTCCGCGATTCGTCTTCCTACCTTCCTCTCGAATTCGACGATATCCTTGCGCAGGAAGGAGCCTCGATGTGCGCGTTGTTTCGCGAGGATCGAGAGGAACCTGAGTGTCCCGCGAAAGAACCATCTTTTCATCTTTCTGGTGAACGTTTGACGAAGGAATGTGATGTGAGCAATTTGTAAATGTGGAATTTGACGAAATAAAGTACTCACTGAATGTGAAAGAAAATGAAATTCTTGTTACGAAATTATTGGTCCCCAAAAAATTATTCCGCTTCCAATTTCACGATGTGACGAGACTAACGAAAAAATTAACCCTTTCATTTGTGACTTTTCTCATTC
Organism: Habropoda laboriosa; assembly: GCF_001263275.1. Classification (NCBI taxonomy): domain Eukaryota; kingdom Metazoa; phylum Arthropoda; class Insecta; order Hymenoptera; family Apidae; genus Habropoda; species Habropoda laboriosa. The sequence goes on from NW_017100141.1 coordinate 1,755,241, forward strand.
ACCGATGTATTATAGAATAATTTTTCTGAAAACCAACTTTTCCAAAAGCTAATGTATTAAATAATAGATTCAACACATTTGGTAATCCTCGGTCTCATGAATTAAAATTGAAATTAATATTTATTGCTGTATCTTGACCAGAATCTGTGTCACGAGTCTGACTCGTTTTTCTGAGACAAAGGATTAACGAAATAAATTATTTGTTGATCTCAGATCGATAGAAAAATTGATAGGAGCATTTTCACATTTTTTTTTCGTACTTTGATAGAAGTTTAAGTACGAATTCCACAGAACTGCTATCATCGTTCACTCAACAGGCTATTATGACTGACTAAAGACCCCATTAACTAGCCTGGTCTAAATTCTACCATGGATTTAAAGTCCATCATAAACCCTGGTCTATCATACTCCAAAACTAATATTCAGAGCATTAAACGTCTTCTAACTAACAATCCCTAAATCCACCCTTTCTACAAGCTGTTACACAAAAATACACATCTGAATATTAAATCTACATCGAGAAATTCGGAACAGCTTTATCCGGTGTGTTTAAAATAAAAATCCTAATCTAAAACTAACGTTCGAAGCTTAAAATAATCCCGGACCAGCGGCCTCTGAACGAACCATCTCACCGACCTGTTATCCGAAAATAAAATTCACACGATCTAAAACTAATATGCAAAGTTTCAAAAGGGACAGCTTATAGACCTTCGTTTATCTATTATCCGAAGATAAATAGCGTAATCTAAAATTAGTATTCGAACAATTACATAGCTTCCTGGTAACTTAAAATTGTCCGTTAATTCACTTTCTAAAATAAGGAAAGGGAACCGAAATTGAAAAATAAAAATGTTCCAATTCTCCATAAGAATTAAATTTCATTAGTTCATAAATTAGTATTCAAACAATTATTAAACAGTCCCTAATAACTCAAAACCATCCACTAATCGTCTACACTCCAAAATAAAAAAAAGAAGCTCAATTTCAAAGAACCAAAATTTTCTAATTCCCCATAAAATTAAATTCCATCAACCAGGTCCGTAAATTACAATTAAAACAATGATCAAACAGTCCCTAATAACTCAAAACCACCCACTAATCGTCTACACTCCAAAATAAAAAAAAGAAGCTCAATTTCAAAGAGCCAAAATTTTCTAATTCCCCATAAAATTACATTCCATCAACCAGGTCCGTAAATTACAATTAAAACAATGATCAAACAGTCCCTAATAACTCAAAACCACCCACTAATCGTCTACACTCCAAAATAAAAAAAAGAAGCTCAATTTCAAAGAGCCAAAATTTTCTAATTCCCCATAAAATTACATTCCATCAACCAGGTCCGTAAATTACAATTAAAACAATGATCAAACAGTCCCTAATAACTCAAAACCATCCACTCCAAAATAAAAAGAAGAAGCTCAATTTCAAAGAGCGAATTTTTTAAATTCTCCATAAAATTAAATTTTATGAATCAGATCCATAAATTACCATTCGAACAATTACTAAGCATCCCCCAATAACTCAAAACCCTCCACAAATCCACTCTCCAAAGCAAACATAAAAAAATACAGAAAAAGTGTGCAAAACCCAAAGACCCGAAACCTCGCAGTTCCCCATAAAATTCCTCTGCGCCGTCCACCCGGGCAAATCAAACCGAAAAAGAACTCATCCCAGTGACACACGTAATCGAACATTGGCACCCGCACGAGAAATCCCTTTTGCCGCCAAAGGGGCATCCCTCGCTCTGGCAAGGTTCTTAAAAAGTCAATTTCACAGTTACGAGCGAGCCAAAGGGGGGGATCGACAGGTTGATCGGCTGGATCCACCCTGTCGATCCGGTGTGGCTTTTACGAGTGTGGAGGGAAAACGAACTCGTGGTGGTGCAAAGAGTCCGCGTCGAGGAAAGGAAACGTAAGCGAGCGCCACCCGTTCATATTGATCGTAGCCGGCTGCTCAACATGGCGCCGGGGGTGGCGTTCGCGATCGGCCTGATCCTCGTCGTCGGCCAGCTTCAAGAACGGCCGGGCACCCTCGCCAAGATTTTCACCTTCCCCGAGTATCCGTACAAGGAGACTACAAAGAATGTAAGTCGGCGTTCTCTCTCGTCTTGCATATCTATCCAATTCCTCGTGCCTCTTCTGCAACGCTCTCTCGTACAGGTTATGGTCGCGAGGGCTTGTTTTGGAAGGGTGGGCGGCGTTTCTCGCGTATACCGGCCTGATACAACAACCGTTACATTCTCGATACTTCCCCTCAACATCTACCGTGAATTTTCTCCTTCAGTTTCGATTCGTTGCATTTCAGAAGACAAGAAAAACATAGAGAAAATTCAGTGCTTATCGTACTCTTCTCCTTCTTCTTCTTTTCTTTCTATCTCTGCAAGATGTCGAGAGAGAGAGAGAAGTTCGTCTCTCTTCGTCACACAGTTGGGGGCTTTTTTTCCGTGTCCGGATCGTACGCTGAGGAATTTCGCAAGAGATCTCCCGTGATATCCTGCCAGTGATGCTTGATACTCGAGTAGGATTATCCAGCGCCGGATCCAGCATCCCCATGGGGGACGTAACGAGACGGGTGATTCCGCGATTTCGCCAAGGGGGTAGAATCGATTTGGCATTAAGACGAGAAGACAGTTCTCGCAAGGTGCTCCGGGGCGTGCTTCGATACTGTCGCATCCTCCGTACATACGTACGTACGTGTTTCGGGGATTGCGTTTAGCGTGTGATTCGGGATCGTCTCGTTGAACGTACGATTTTGTTTATCCTCTCTCTCTCGAGTTTCATGCTGGTGAATTGTTCGTATGAGAGAAAGGGAACTGATGCTAGCGGCACCAATAATAGAACTCGTACGAGCACTAATTGAGGTTAATCTTTGGACAGTCTCGAACCAATTGTTACGCTCAATTTTATCCGGTTACTGTGCACCACAGTTCTGCCTTGCTGTCTTTACCAGCGAGAGCATTTTGTACAGTGTGTTACTCGTTGAAACGAATCTTTTTTTTTTTAATATCTCTCATCTCGTGTTCCACGCAGGAACTTCTCTTCAGGCAATTCGAGCAGGCTTGCGAGGAGAGCGGAGCTTGCAAGATGCTTCCGCCGCACAGCAGCGGCATCGCCAAGACTAGATGCATCCGCGAGTGCGTGTCACCGTCCTGTTACAAAGAGATCTACTTGTTCGATCAGGTATCCAAATCGATCATTCTTCTTCGTCTCGTGAAAGAAATCCAAGTGTCTGGTATCTATCAATTTCTCAACCCTTTCGTGCTTCATCCCTCTCTTGAGCGACTCGGTCAAAAATTGCTCTCGATTCAGGTACTATCCATCGTAGACGCGAAAATCGATGGATGAGTAAAAAATGGAGTACTCGAAAAAAATTGCTCCGAACTTACGAAAATCGCTGGATGAGAATAAAAAATTGCTCTCAGCTCACGAAAATCGACGGCTGAGAAGACAAATTTGAAAAGAAAGAAAATTCCATCGCGAAAGGGTTAATTAACAGAGAATTTTGCGATCCCGGACGCTTGGAGAGAGAATTTCCACCGTTGCCAATGACGGTCCGCTGTGCAAGGGCAATTTAACCGAGAGAGAAACCGTCTGGTTGCAGCTAGAGGAAGGGGAGATCGACGTGAGATTAAACTCCTTCAAGGGATGCTTCATGCAGCGCAACGGGCGACCGCGAAAGTAACAAAAACCGGGCGGCGCGGGAAGAAGCTGAAGCGCGAGGGAGGCGAAGAGCAGGAGAAGAGGAGCAAAGCAGCAGCTGCCATAAGATTGCGAGAGAAGAAGAGGAGAAGGCGGGCAAGGGCATGAATTCGAAGCGACATAAGACGCACCGCGCGAACCGCGTCCGACCAGTTCGAAAAAAGAAAAAAAATGACAATTCCCAAGGTGCACCGTCCGGCCGGGGCATTTAGAGCGAGGCGAGCGATCAGGCTACTTAGCGAACACAGCATCAAACCAACAGATACAGATACAGAAACAGTATATTTCAGGATCACGCTGAAGCGCACGCGTTAAACTATATACATATAGATATTATATACGGAACGAATTAAATTCGTTCGTGAATCGATCTTTTTCTACTTTTTGTACGCACGTATTAATGACATGTTACGATGATGTTAACGAGCAATGTTGCACGGATCGAATAAACTGTTAAAGCAAAGCTTCCCATTGGACAGTCTCGTGTACTTTCGTGGTCCTCTTTCTCTCATTTTAATCCTTATATTGCGACAGCTACAAAGAGTAATTACGTTTGTTTCGTGCCTTAAACGATAAGAAGAGATTTTTCAATTATTCGTTAAGGACTCACCGCGTAGCGAAGGATGTTGAACGAGGTGTCGTCTTTGGAATCTTTCACGGAGTTGACGTAGCTCTTGATTCGGTCGAACGTCTCCTCGAACGGTGTCTTGCAAATAGATCTCTCGTTCCAAGGTCCCTCGTCGGCGCAGTATCTCCTTCGATAGCGTAACCAAGTGGAAACGAACTCCAGAAACTGAGTGGACACGTAGCCTGTTCTTAGAACGGTCGACACGATATCGTGGTTGCTCATCAGGCTGCACAAGTGGTACATTAGCGATTCTACGCGCTGGTGGCAGAATGTTAAGACACCCTGCAGGCACTGATAGACGGTGTCTCTGTTTGATGGGTCGCACTGTGGGCAAAAAATAGAGTTAGAATCATGCAGAGGACTTGATAGAGGTGTCTGTGATTGAAATTCGTTATTTAATTTAAAAGAATTTTTCTTCCAATTCTCAATAGTGGCATATGTGACCCCTTAGTTACGAAAGGGTTAAACACCTGAGGCTCTAATAGAGGAGTCTATGATTCAAATTCATTCCAATTAACCCTTTCGTTATCTAATTACATTTTTCAATCATTTTTCTTTGAATTCTCAAGTGAGACATATGCGACCTATTAATAACCAAAGGGTCAAGCCCCCGACTCCTCGATTAAAATTGATTCCAATTAACCCTTCCACGACTGATTGGTGGTATCCCTAAAAATCCTCAAATCCCGAAATTCCGACTTCAACACCATCACTAACAATCGCATGAACGATGTGAAGTGTCTCGTAGAGGTTGATAACACCGTCGACCTGCTCGTCGTTGACCAGGTCGAGCCTGACGGCCGATCCGTCGATATTTTGAGTCAAAAGTTCCAGCGTGAGTTGCATTCCATTGATCGCCGAGTGGACAGACCTCCTCGTATTGAACAGCAAATCGGCTAGGCTCTGCACGTCAATCGTCACCGGCTTATCGCACTGGAAAACACGCGTCGTCGATGTCGGCGGATAGCTCGAATCTGTAATTCACGCGTACCTAACGCAGAACGCAACTCGCACACCTGAACGGACGATTTTTCCTGACAGTGAACGATAAACGCCAGAACTTTCAGACAAACGGCGGACAACTGCGACGTCTCCGCGGAGAAACCTTGGACGTGCAACTCCTCCAAGAAGCTCGAGGTCGTGCAATACCTCTCGAGAACTGTCGGACGAAGAAAAGGTGGAAGTCACGGGAATTGTTTTCTGTACTTATCGAGAGGGAGAGAATGTTCCAGGTGAAATATGTACTCGTGAACGGCTTGATCGCCGCGGACGTGACCAGCAACGAGTACGACTGCATTATTGCCAGAGTTCTCAGATTCGAGTCGGCCTCTCTTCTCACCGCGATCGCCATCAAACTGTCCGCGCACCGATTCCTCGCGCTTTGCTCCAGACAGCTCGGAGTGGACACATTGGCTAACTCTAACACTGCTTTCACTTGCTCGTCTGATGGACAGTGTTTTTTTCTTTTCGTTTGAATAATTCAACGAAGAAGAGAGAAGAGAACATTCTACTTGCTTAGCTCTCTGACCATGGATTAGGTCAGAGTTGTGTAGTTGATATCGAAGTTAGGTCCTTGAGTCAATTGAAGCAGTCAAGGCTGTGTATACATATGCAACACTCTACGTAGTCCAATAATAACTCTCGGACAATGTTTCAGATGTATACTTAACGTAATTGTACATTCGACCCTTATTTTCTCGTAGGTTCTGCGCGATAGAAGTACCTTTCGATGGTTTGTAGGATGATAGAAGATTGGGCAACATGTGCCAGGCTATTTCTGCCACTTCCTTGGCATTGTCCATGCGTATCATCTCTCTGATCCCTTTCATAGCCAAGTTGATTATGTCGGTTGAGTATCCGCTCTGGATAGCTAGCTGTTTCAAGCGGAAAGTGTTTTCTGTTACAAAAAGGTGCGTTTAAGTAGCGTATCCCTTGTGTCGATACTTGGCCACTCTTTTGGAAATTTTATCACTTAAAGTATTCGATTTTTCTGGTGAAAGATTTGAATATCGAAAAATGTTAGGTCTTCCAATATTTCAGTGTTTGCTTCGAGTTTCCAATTTTCTTATCAGAAGGCTACTAAAATTGGAAGATTCGAATATCCGAAAATCTTCGAGCGTTTGCTCCAAGTTTCGAATTTTCTTATCAGAAGACTGCTAAAACTGGAAGATTCGAATATCCGAAAATCTTCGAGCGTTTGCTCCAAGTTTCGAATTTTCTTATCAGAAGACTGCTAAAACTGGAAGATTTGATCATCCGAAAATCTTCGAGCGTTTGCTCCAAGTTTCGAATTTTCTTATCAGAAGGCTACTAAAACTGGAAGATTCGAATATCCGAAAATCTTCGAGCGTTTGCTCCAAGTTTCGAATTTTCTTATCAGAAGACTACCAAAACCGGCCGACAAAGTTCGACGGCAATTGTCTATCGACACGAGGGATATGTCCGATATTTCTCGCAGACTCGACGCAAGTACCAATAGATAATGTTGCACAACTTTGGCTACTAAAACCGGCCGACAAAGTTCGACGGCAATTGTCTATCGACACGAAGGATATGTCCGATATTTCTCGCAGACTCGACGCAAGTACCAATAGATAATGTTGCACAACTTTGGTGCAATCGAGAGTCAACAGAGGCTTAATATCACCGTCGGACTCCACCAGCCATAGGTCCAACGCTCTGTTCCGCAGATCCTTGGGGAATTTGGCGCATTCCAGGCAATAATGCATCAGGTCTATATGGTGAGTGTAACAATCGCTGAGCCTGGAATATTGCAACGCAGCTGCCAATCGTTTCACGGCTCTGTCGTAATCCTGTTCCGAGCTCGGTGATGGATGTGATAGGGACGCGACGGCAAACAGAAACCATAAAACTTTCAAAATTTGCGCCGACGTCTGTTCAGATTTAGCCAGATTGACGGTCCTAGCGATCAGCGTTTTCAAGCATATCATATCGTTCCTGCAAAATTTCCATTCGAAAGTGTATCTTCTCTCTAACAGAAAAGAAGAATATATCGAATATGTATGAATTTTCATTGAAATTTCCAGCTGGTTCGTACTCTCTGGTTCCGTGATAGTGATAGTAAATTAGTGTCATCAAGGCCACGGGGCTGTTTCCTGGCCGCCGAGCTATAACGTCTCTCCATAGCTGAGGATCTCTTGGCAGATCCAATAATCCACGATGTATTAGGCTCTCGAAGCTAGTCTCGCCTTCGGGCCACTGGCCAATCGACGTAGACTTATCGGATAAAGTGGTTATGATCCGCGATAGCAACACGCAAGTGCTACGTCGTAGGTTCTCGCTGAAATAATCGACGAAAGATCGTGAAGGTGGGCTGAGCGATAGCGATTCCAATATTCCCCGATGAAATTTCCGTGAACGTCGCTTCGTTTTCGTGGAAAGCAATTTGAAAGAATGGGATATATGGAATATTGCGCAGTTTCAAATCAATTTTTTCCACAACGAACACTTCGTTCTGTGTTTTCCATTTATCCTTTTTATCTTCGTTCTCGCGTGATTTATAAATGCGAGAGAATTCGACGACATCACGAATGAAACGTACAGGGAAGAATGGACGAGGATTTAGTTTTCATTGAAGAATTCAGTTCCCTTTGTTTGGAAATGAGAAAGGAGATGAAAGTTCCAAGTTATTGCCATTTAAACGATAAAGGGGAAAAAGACGAGTCTTTACGTTGTGTCAGTGTATTTCTTAAGCGTGACTGTGGATTCGGTATTAATTTCTTCAACAACGTCTGAAAAATCAATATGAATCTCCGATGTGTAACACGTTGAGCCGATTTCGCTCTTCTTACCGTTCAGGCGGCACACAGCGGCGATCACTTCGCGAGCTGTTCGGTTGTAGAGTATAAACAGAAGATAACAAATGCGTTTACACGGCCTTTCAGACGAAGAGATACCAATCCGGGTTGATAGAAGAAGCGTTCATAAATTGCCAAAAGAAAGAAGGAGATACTGCCGGTCCCACGGACCGACGCCACCCAAACGAAAAGTTCACTGTCAGTCACCACGGACGATACCAATCCGGGTTGATAGAAGAAGCGTTCATAAATTGCCAAAAAAAAGAAGGAGATACTGCCGGTCCCACGGACCGACGCCACTCAAACGAAAAGTTCACTGTCAGTCACCACGGACTGACGCCGCCTAAACGGAAAGTTCACTGTCAGTCACCGCGGACTGACGCCACGCTTAACGTGTTAAACTTCGTTTCACTTGAAACAGCATTAAATACAGCGACTCTTACTAACATTCGGACACTCTTTAGAACAGTATAGCTTTTTCTAAACTGGATCAAACGACTTGAGTTGCAAATTTTTGAAAATATTGCAATTTGTGGGAATCGCGAAGAAAATTGTAAACTGTTTACAACTTTTTTACCTGAGCTTGTAACGAAAATTTAAAACATACGTTTTGTAGATTTATGTCAATTATACGCATGCTGAAAATTTCATCGAAATCGGTTGATGGAGAAACAAGCGGCAGGCATCGAAAGATGTAGGAATCTTCAGATTCATTACAACGATTTGTAGCTCACAGTAACATTAACCGACTTCGATCAAATTTTCAGCATGCGTACAACTGGCATAAATCTACAAACCGTACTTTTTAAATTTTCATTACGGGATAAAAAAGTTGTCGAATGTGACCTTTACAAATTTTACACGCGTCATCTAGTATACTAATCCTTCTAACTTCTCAAAAAAACTCAAGTCGTTAGGTCCAATTTTAAAAAAGTTATACTGTTCTAAAGAGTGTCCGAATATTGGTAAGAGTCACCGTATACATCCTTCCTTCCCTGCACTCTTCAAACATGACTGACGAAACGCGATAATACCTCCGTCAGTCTTGTAAATAACTAAATTTTCAATCTTTAAAATTACACGAGAATATAACCATAGAGTCAATTTTACGAAACACCCTGTATATAAATTTAACCCTTTCCCTTACAATAATTACACAAAATATGCAAATGAGGAAATGAAATGGTAAACAATGTATAAAAATTTTCAGTATAAACAAAAACCGTGTGTTTGCTCATATTGCCGCTAAAATGTCCCGTAATTTTTACCCCCCACATTGTACACATAAAAGAGAAACAAAATCGCAATAATATTTTCCTCGGTATAGCAGATAAATAAATTTTGAATCTCCAAAATGATGTATTCTACACACACATTTCACCCCTTCCTTCGTAATAACTATAGAAAATATGCAAACGAGAGGTTAAAATATAAAAAAACGCAAGTTCCAAAATGAAAAATTTTCAGTATAAACGAGAAACAGTTTGCTCGTATCGCCACTAAAATGTCCCATAATTTAGTCCTACACTGTACGCACCCAAAAAAAGGAAAGCAAAATCGCAAGATAAAGGGTGAATATATTGAACGACATTTCACGTTCCGCCAATCGGGAGATTATTCATCCGGCGGTTGATTGAATTCGAGACGATAATTTTATCGATTCGATCGTGTTCCTCGATGAATGTTCGCATCATCCGTGAGACTTACGGAAGCCTGCTGGTTAAAAGCAAGAAGTACTTCAGATATCCGTTGGCGGTCAAGTGGTTTGACAAGTTGTCGCGGCCGCAGCTACTGCTCAGCTTGTAAAGGTTGTTCAGACAAGTCACGAGGTTTCTCTGGAATTTGACCCTGTCCGTTTCGTTTGACTCCGTGCTCTGCTGGAACGGGAATAAAAGGGCCTTTGACGCTAGCGTAATTAAATATACGTCGCCGCGACGTGATCGAACTGATCGGGAACTTACTTTAACGTAAGACACCAACGTGTTCATCGCCGCCGCGTAGATCGATTTCGCCAGCGCCGCTTGACATCGTGGAATCTTGTTGAAAAACTCTTGAGTGTCGCTTTTCGCGACGTGCAATCTGGTGAGAATGGATTTTTCACGCTTTTATTGGGTTATTGTGGTTATTGTAGATGTTTTGTGATGTAACTAACCCTTTGACGGTTTTATGTCACGTGTTTCATATGTGTTAACTAATTTTGACGATAAGTGCTGCTTTTTAGGTTATTATTCCCTTCACTTTGCATATTTTGCTGGCTTTTTTGAAAACGAAAGTTATAACATTGTGAACAGTGGAAAAGTTATTTGTATACATCTGAGAGATAATTTAAAGAAAAGGGAATTGATTATTTTTGGTATATCAAGTGAAAAAATATTTGATATTGATTGGTTATAATAGAAAGTGATCTGTCAAATCATGATATTCTTTTAGGTTATATTGTCTTAAAATTGAAAGAAGGAAACTACATTATCCGCACTTAATTCTGTTTTCTTTCACCAAAAGTGAAAAGTAAAGTTTCGATCTAATAAAGAAAGTATTTGTCGAAATAGAATTTTCAAATTACCAGAAAGACGAAGGAAAAATTGTCGAACGAAACACATGTTACATAGTGGAATGAGAAAATTGCAAATATGGACGGAGAATTAATTCGGTTGAAAATTGGCAAGTCCACGAGCTTCGGAATATACGAAGCTAATACAATCTCACCGAGTGGCAGAAGCGCAAACAGCGCACAATGCATCGGCAGCACGCGAGACCAAGACGTCGTCGTCACTGTACTCGACGATCTCTTTCATTAAATTGAGAGCTTTGTGGCAGAGTTCGAACACACCGTCCTCCCATTCATCCTCCGCGTCGATGTTTTCGAGAACGAAATTGAGCAGCGCGACGCCAGCGAACTTTATCCTCTGATCCAAAGGATTCCCCGAGATCAAAGATTCCACAAGGATCAGAACTTGCCGCGGGACGCAGACTGCGTCTAAATCCACGTTAAATTCTATCCCTCTGGAAAGCATTGTCGTTCCCGCCAAACGTTGCCGCCAAAAAAAAAGAGAATAAAGACATTTTTCACCATTTATTCGACTATAATTCATTCGATAATGTATTCGATAATTATTCGATTGTTTATTCGGCCGAATCTTCACGTACCTGTAAATTACATCGTAAATGCTCGAAATAAGTTTCTCTAACAATTCAGTTTCCTTGCACCGAGACTTCACGATGCAAACTGTCACTTTCAATATGGTGTCCATGACGTCACTGGCCACGTGACTTTCGTAAAATTTTCGACACACGGTTACCAAGCTCAGAAAATCGAGAATACGTCTATTTCATGAAATGCAAGAGAGATGTTATCGAGAGAGCATATATGTCGTTCTTCGTGATTGGTAGATTGTGTGGAACGTACTGGAATAGATTATCACTTGGCGTTTGTAGAATATCGAATATAGCAGAGAGTACGTCGTATTTGATCAACTTTGAAAGAACCGCCTCTCTGCTCGCAGCGCCACCACTTTTGAACATGTTGGATATTCGGTCGATGCACGTAATCTGAGGAATTTCACGTTTTTCCTATTCCAGCACTTACTAATACCACTGTCCTAGCAACAGTAGTCGCAATATATCTTTCCCCTAATCAATTTCTCTTATGTAAACGCAAACTGCGTATCTACGACGTATTGTCGATGGAATTCTTGTCGTACTTCGTCATTTTCAAAGAAATGCATTTAAACACTTCTATTTCACGAGATAAAGTCAATATTCACGTTTAGTATGAGAAACGAGAGCTTTTGAGACATTCGAGAGCCTCGACAATGCACAAATTTCGATAAATAAAAGTTTTCAAGCATGCCTCGACTCCCGCCATAATTCGACGAGAGTCGCATACGAAATTCAGACGAAATAAACGTACCTGAGCCTGCTCGTCGTGTAACATAAGTCTCTCTTTCATGCTAGGCAGCAAAATATCGATGTCCTGCACTTGTAACTGGAACAACGGCTCCATTTTCCGTGAATAATTTGATTTTCACACGACTTTACACGAACACGCGACGAACGGTACCGGCACGAACGCACTCCGGTTCAAACTGTACGACGCGTCTCGACAAGTCTTACGCGCATGCGCAGTAAAAGCGCGCGCTAATACGAACGCTCTAAAGGTAACGCTTCTTCGATTCGAAATGTTTGAAATGTTTTTTCAATGAAAAATGTCTACTTTCTCCAATTTCTATCGACACACTACGAATAAACAGACTCCTATAACAGATATTCACGTCAATGGTTACTATATTTTATTTCAAACGTTATTATAAATTATAATACAAATACAATAAGTATAATCGTAATATATTATAAATGTTAAACAATCCTGAGTAATTACTCTACATAAGAGATAATGAATCGTATTGTTATCGATAATCCTCTTCTTCTTTTTTTTTTTTTGTTGCATGAAAGAAAGAAAAAATCGCCTCCCTCGAGACCGTCGATCAAAAATGCCGAGCGACATCCTCTCACTGGAACGAACCGCGACAATTCTAGGCTATTTATAATTTTCTTGCTCCTTAAATTGAAAACGTCATAAACTATACAGTATTAACATCGAGAGAAAAAAGAAACGTGACAATATCGCGATCGATATCGGAGAATAAAAAGAACATTTACACAATGAGAGAAAATGCGGTAATACACAGTGCAACGTGACAACGTCATTATATTCAATTATGTGCAAAATCTATACATAACAAGAGCGAAACAAGCGTACGAATATTTCATTTTTTTTTCTTTTTCGACCACGAAAAATCAAGACGAGAGACAATAATAGTAGAAGAAGAAGGAAGAAAGAAAAACAGGGAAAAGTATAAATGTCGCGTCCCTTTGTCGTATCTCTTGCCACGACGAGAAAACACCTCGTCGCTGTTTCAACGTTAAAGCGCTAATCGACTTTACAAAACAAATAAAAAATAATAATAATAATAGCTCGCGAACAACGTGTCAACAAATGAAAATAAAAAAAGAAAGAAAAAGGCAAAGTCAATCGAAGCCTCCCTAGAAGGCGAACATTCAGCCGATCGTCCATTAAAATTAGCCCCCCCGTAGAGTCACAAGTGAAACTTAAACGTGTCTCGCACGATTCTACGGAAATCGCGTTACATTTTCTCCTCTTTCTCTCTCTCTCTCTCTCTCTCGAACGCAAACAGCGAAATCGACAAAGCGCAACCGATTTCGACGAATCTTCCGCCTGTGTACACTTTCACACCGATACAACACGCCTAAGCGCTTAACTATCACGACACTTGTATACATGACTCATCTCGTAGATCGTTAATTATTCGAACTTCCGGTCATCGAACGAGTTTGATTGTTTCTCTATTACCGTACAATTGAAACGACGAATAACTTACCAATCGATCTATAGATCATTCGTATAATTCGAATAATTAACATTCTACAGTACATTCTTCGCATCCGCCGCTTTCATCGCCGTTTCTCGTCTATCTCGACAAAATTTCTCAGGGAACATTTCAAGGCGAAGAACTGAAATTGCGATCGAATCGTCTACCTCGACAAATTTTCGAAGAACATTTCAACCTTTCGTCGTGGCGGCCAATTCGAACCTGACGAATTTGGCGCACCGAAGCGAATCTCGCGAATCGGAAGGGGAACACGGTAGAATTAGACGGTAATTAACAACGGTGAAATGTTCCGGTCGAGTGAGAGACAGAGGAGAAACGGCGGACAGGTGAGATAATGCCCCAGAAACGCACGTCGCTCGCGAAACTTGATCGAAACGACCACTACTCGGTCCTACGGGAAAAACGTTCACGTATCAATGTCTTAAACGGTTCACCCGGTTTAACAAAAAAAAAAAAGAAAAAGAAACAAACGAGATTCCGTTGAATCGTCGGAAAAATGAAAGAGACAGTCCCTTCGAAAACGTCCTATCGTTCGCGATAGGCGTCCAAACCGTGAATTCGCGAGAGCCTCGCGCGGGACCCGAGCCTCGTTTCGGCTATTGAATCATGTTTACCTGATAAACATGCTCAATATCGCTACGTTACGACGAGCACGATCCCGGGAGACCGTATTAATTGACACGACCATTGCGAGACAACGCACCAGAACCTGACAATTTCACAAATTGCATGGACTGGATTACTTTTTGGCGGAGAAATTTTGAAACTTTTTGCAAAAGTTTCGAAATACAGTTTGCTTTCGTTTTAGCGTAATTAACCACGATTCTCTGATGCTCGTTTGAGTACTGTTCTATCCAATTAACGTTGCACCAATCACGCAATGCTCGCCGGAAACACACACAGGTGTTACATAGTAATATACAGGATTCTTGTTAGTAATATTAAAAAGGGTTGGTTTTCGTCGATATTTCGTCTGTAAAAAAGTTGTCTTCTTCTCACTCGTATGTTGTTAACCTGCTAACTGGGGACGACGAGTTAACTCGTCGTTTGGTTTATTGAAAAATTACTCGTCTTCAGTTGTACTATGTGCGACAAGTGGTTTTTGTTATAAAGTAGAGGGGTTCAATTTCTGGACCCAGTTAACAGGTTGAAGTTCTACTTGCTATGGCAGTGAAGAAACACCTGTAAATTATTCTCGGGAAGGTGAGTTATTTAAAAAAATAATGCGAACTGATGATTCTCGAAGAGAAGAAAAAAATGTTGTGAGCTGATTACTCTCGAAGAGAAAAGCAAAATGGAAAATAGCTGAAAAATGCTTTGAATTGATACTCTCGAAGGGAAAAGAAAAATGGAAAATAATTAAAAAATGCTTTGAACTGATGATTCTCGAAGAGAAGAGAAAAATGTTGTGAGCTGATTACTCTCGAAGAGAAAAGCAAAATGGAAAATAGCTAAAAAATGCTTTGAATTGATACTCTCGAAGGGAAAAGAAAAATGGAAAATAATTGAAAAATGCTTTGAACTGATGATTCTCGAATGGAAAAGAAAAATGCTGTGAGCTGATTACTCTCGAAGAGAAAAGCAAAATGGAAAATAGCTGAAAAATGCTTTGAATTGATACTCTCGAAGGGAAAAGAAAAATGGAAAATAATTGAAAAATGCTTTGAACTGATGATTCTCGAATGGAAAAGAAAAATGCTGTGAGCTGATTACTCTCGAAGAGAAAAGCAAAATGGAAAATAGCTGAAAAATGCTTTGAATTGATACTCTCGAAGGGAAAAGAAAAATGGAAAATAATTGAAAAATGCTTTGAACTGATGATTCTCGAATGGAAAAGAAAAATGCTGTGAGCTGATTACTCTCGAAGAGAAAAGCAAAATGGGTAATAGTTGAAAATACTGTGAATTGATCATTCTCGAAAAGAAAAGAAAAATGGAAAATAGCTGAAAAATGCTTTGAACCGATGATTCTCGAAAATAAGAGAAGAAATGGAAAACAGTTGAACAGAAAAATGCTGTGACTCGTGGAAGAGACGTAATGGAAGGATCAAACCGGTCTTGTCTCTAGCACCATTCGAGGCCGATCGAACGTGTCAATTAATGTACGGTCTTTAACGAGTCGCGTTGGTGGTACTGATCGATGACGCGTGATGATCGATGAATTTATTCCGCGGTAGCAATCGACACTGGGGGAGGGGTGGGTGGATGGTTAATTAATTCAGAGCTCGAAACGTTTCTTCCTCTCGGCGACCATGCCCACCGCTGGCAGTGGGGGGTGGAGCGGGTGATGATAACTCGGCGTGGGCGTGGGAGGCAAGCTGCGACAACTTCTGCTGGACCACCTCACTGCTGGAGACCTCATCAGCTCTGCAAAGAGAATTCCGTTTTGATCGATCGGGCTCATTTCGCGATTGTTACTTCGCTCGGAACATCTCGGAACGGAACTTAAGGCCGCTACCTTAGAAAAACCGAAGTGTGAGAAGAACGTACATATGTACACGGTTCAGGTTCGCTTATGTGTTTCTTGAGACGATTTTACATTAAAATTTTGAGAATTTTTGGAAATGAAAATTTTCGAAATTGGTGATTAATAATAGTAGAATTTTTTGTTTAGTATTTTATAAGCGTAGGTTTTAGAGAAGTCGAGAACTTAACACGGTCGCTGCCACCGACGCAGCGTATGCGGTCCGCGATGCATTAACCAGCGTGCTATTGATTTTCCGGTGGCAGCGACCGTGTCAACTCTCTCTGAAATTCTCAGTCTCTCCCTTAATTTTTAGACTCCGCCTTAATTCTTCCGAAAAATCGATCGGACCTTCGAGAAAATGGGAGAAACACTTCCAAAAACACATCCGTATCAATTTCAACAAATAATTCCATCGCTGCGTTCTACTAATAAATCTCCATTCCCGAAACACTCGTTAAATCACACACAAACGAACCCGCGAAACAAAAAGCTAGCAAAAGTTCCAACAAACCCCAAACAAACAGATCTACAAAACCACGAAAACAGAACCAAATAGAAGCTTGCCTTGGGAGACAAAGTGTAGCATGAAACGTAACGAAGAAAGTGCGAAGCGTGTCGAGAAAAACTAAAAAAACTACAAAACAAGAGACAAGACAGTGGGTGACGAAGTGTGTCGGTTGGCGACAACTCGGTGAAAGATTCTTCTTAATTTGGCAAAGAAGAGAACGGACCTGCAACGGAGAGAGCTGGGGGTTCCGGGGTGAGGCGGGACGCGCGAGGATTGTCGGCACGGAGGCTGTATGCCTGTGATTGTTGCTGCTTTTCGATTTTGTCGCCGTCCTGCCAGCCACCGTCGACTCGCACCTCTGCTGTGCCACCTTTCGTGTCAGATACAATTGTCCAAATACGATTATCTCGTTTTACACAACTCTCTCTTTCGCGTCTAATTTACTCATTCTTTCACTTTTCATTTTTTTTTTTTCTTTTTTTCAGTACACTCGCGAATTTTTCCTTGGAATGAGAATGTACTCGGGATGAATTCTTCTAGGATTAGACAGGATACATGGTAGAATGATTTCTAAGCTCTTTGATACTATTTCTTTTTTTAAATTGACAAGCACTAAGAGAAGTCTGAAATCATTGACAGCATATCTTATGTCTACAGTCACCTCGTGTCATATTTTATCATTTATCAAGTTTGGAAAATTTAAGAGAAATGTTAGTTTAATATTTTAGCGAATTACGAACGAACCCAGAAATCATTCGTCGATTAAAGCCATACTCGATCAGTCTTACACTGCCACCGATGTCCCTCGATTACTTTCAGACGACACGACGGTCAGAACAGAGGACACAGTTCCTTATACACCTATTATGTTCCCAACAATTAAGCGACATTACTCATTTACGGTTATACTCGCTGAGTTTTTGTATGCTGACGTTCGGAGGCGCGCAGAAATCCCGAAAATTTGCTCTCACCACAGCTGTGTATCGTCTATTATTGTAAAAATAGGCTCTCGGTAAGAAAGTGCAAAAGGTTGGTTTAAAAAAGTTCTACCGGTAAAAAACGCTAATCGCAGACTGTCTCGTTCCGCGCGCCTCCGAGCCTGTTAATCGGATACATTGAAGAAATTATTATGCGCACAGATTAGACATCCAAGTATTACGAAAATCACATTCACGTGTAGGCAGGGTTATTTAGCGTTACGCAATTCTCACAAGAGTCCCTCCTCTGTTAGCAATAGTACAAGTTAGACAACCATCGGAGTAAATGCTAAATGTCTACGCTTCGCGAACAATTCGCATACTCGTTTACATGTACATCGAATACGATTACCTTTGCTAAAAGCAACAATCCGCGTCGGACGTTCCAAAAAATCCTCGTCGGTTACACATGTAATTAACAGAACGTGAACGTTATTGCACAACAACGTGAATCAATTTCATTCGTCGAGCGGTCGAAAAATGTTTACCAGAACGAATTTCCTCCGAAGCGGGTTAATTTGTAAATAGAAAGCACCCGGTTAGTCTTTACTATCTCTCTCTTTCTAGCTTTCTCTATCGTCGGGAGAAACAGTCGCAAGAGGCGCAACCCTCGTGAAATTCAGCATGCCATGGATCGTGTCTTTCGATCTTCCATGAAGAGATAAGAAGAAGGGTAGTAGCGCTGAGGAAGAAAAATAAAAAGCAAACAAGACACAGCAGCCTCGACTTGGATAATAATTGTAACTCGACTATCGTACGACGAAGCTTTGTATGCCGGTT
>NW_017100141.1:1773608-1799312 GCF_001263275.1 Habropoda laboriosa
TTTTAAGAGAAGCAGCAAAAAAGACGAGTTCGAGGAGGAGGAGTAGTAGTAGGAGGATCGAGAAACGACGGCGATCCACCAGAAGCATATCTTTCATCAGCCTCCTCGTGTATTCTATCATAGTTTCTCTGTTCGTTCCATTTCACCTTTCCTCTGTACCTTGATACTGATGGGGCAGTCCGCTCCTAGGTCTGAGGCTGTCCCACAACGGTGACGACGCCAGGCCGTTACGCTCCTGGCCGCTCTTTTCACCTAAGCTCACCTCTTTTCTGTCTAAAGACGCCACCACGGCAGAACTACTGCCCGGCCTAACCATGTTACTCGAGTAAGGTAACGAGACAGATTTAACGCGTTCAAGCTTGTAAGAGAACCCGGACTGCTGTTGCTTGTCCGTCGTGCACTTTTGCAACGTGGACAGCGAGCTTCTTGGCCGTTCGCCAGGCGTTCTCGTCTCCTCGCTGCACGACTGAGCTCTGAGTAGCGGCTCGTGGCTACTCCGTACACGCTGCGGCGAATAAGGCGGCGAATAGCCTAGCGACGTAGCTTTCGATGGCACACCAGACGTATCACGAGGGGCCTCCCCATGCTGTTAGTGAAATATATATGAGATATATCAATGCGTCAGTGCGTGTCTGTGTGTGTGTATGTGTGTGTGTGTATGTGCTTGGACGGGGTTAACACGATCGTTAGAGATCGGTGACGATCAGTTGGGGGGTGGTGGACAATTACACCTTATGGGGCTGCTTACGAGGCTCGATAGGTACAGTAAGGTCTCTCTGTGAAGGAAATTTCATTGAATTACAAGTACATTCGTTTTCGATGTTCATCATATTGTTAACCCTCGATTAACTCGGGTATGGTGCGGTTGGTTAGGTTGCTTGTGGGAGTCGTTTTATTTGTTGTTGTTATATACAGGGATTTTTAAAGGGTGATTTTATGTAGTTGCATCGAGAAAGTCGAGCCAAAGGTCCCAGGGGCATGGCAACCAGCTGTGCATCGGTTAACGTAAGGTAGTATCTCATTGTGCACCTTGAAACCTTGACTAAAAGAACAGTTAAACAATGGTTTTACTCCCTTTCTATCAGCAGAGGGTTAAAATACTCGCGAACGAATAAAGCTTGCGAAACACTTGAAGCCTTGCTGTACCTAAAAACATTCGTCGCTACCGTGTATATACAATTGTCAGTCGGAGCTTCGTTATCTAAAAAGCGTTCTGCTCTTTCTGAAGTCTGACGGTCGAACGTCAGAATAATGTCGCAGGAAGCTCGTAAGGGATGGCGCCATAACATGTAATTGCGGCGGAGTTAATCATTTAGTATCGTACAATTGTTAACCACATCTACGTTGTAAACGGGGCTCGTTCTCACGGAAACCCTCGAAAGTTACCTTCAACTGTTGCAGTCGATGAATCTCCTCCCTCGGCTCGTTGATCTCGTTGTCCCTGCCTCTTAGCAACTGCATGGTGTCGTTGATCCCTGTGTCGTTCGTTTCCAACACCAGATGAGCCCTCAGCTGTTTGTTCCTCGCGTCCAATTGCATGATGTGCTGTTGCGCTTGAGCGAGCTGCTTCGTCAGAGATCCTACCTTCTCCTCCAAGGCTGCCGACTCCACGCACTTCGAGGAGTACTTGGCGGACAACGAAAGGATCTCCTGCTTGATCTCCTCCATCTCTTCTCTATAAATTCACCAGTAACAGGAACAAATAGTTCGTAGCAATGTTAAAAAAGTTAAGATACCTACTCGTGTTCTTTGTGAAGCACGCCAATGTCTTCGCGTGCCTGCATCTGTTTGAGAAATTCCTGTTTAAATTTAGCTATCTCCTTCTGCACCTCGTGCTCGTGAGCCTTCCTCATGGCGTCCAGAGCAGCCAAAGTAGCCTGAGTCTCTTCCGACAGAGCCTGCTCCTTCTCCACCCTCAAATTCTCCAATTCCTGTCGATGCTTCTCCTCCATCTCGGATATGATACGTCTGTGAGAGTTCTCCATGGCTATCAAGCCTTTCTCGCACAGAGCACGCAGCTGCTTGATCTCCTCCTTGTATCTCTTCCTCGTCTCGGCGTCTGTGTCCAATTCAGCGCTCATGGATCGTTGATAAGCGGCTCTAAGTTCGTTCACGTGAGCAGAATGCTCCGAGTCCATCGCGTTCAGCCTGTGCTCCAGTTTCCTCGCCTTCTCACGCAGACTGGCCGCCTCGTGTTCGTACTGAGTGGTTAAAGATTGCCTCTGACTGTCTAATTCCCCTTTGATATCCATTAAATCCCTCTCCTGACTGCGTTTCAATGTTTCCAGCTCCTCGTTGTGCTCCGCCGTTATCCTCTGAATGGTATCCTGCAGCTGGTCGCACTGCTTGCAAGTCACGCCGTTCATGTTCCTTTGATATCCATTAAATCCCTCTCCTGACTGCGTTTCAATGTTTCCAGCTCCTCGTTGTGCTCTGCCGTTATCCTCTGAATGGTATCCTGCAGCTGGTCGCACTGCTTGCAAGTCACGCCGTTCATGTAGTCGCTTAACTTCTTGATCTGCTCGCGTAGCTGCGTGCACTTCTCACACACGCTTGACCAATCGTTAACGGTGGCTGTGGTCGGCTTCGTGGTTGTCCAAGGAGCGACATTCTCCCTGTTTTCGCACGATCTCTCTCGAACGCGTTTACCAAGCTCTACAAGCTCCTCCTCCAGGCCGATTAAACTCTGACCCACGTTCTTCAACTGCTCCTTCGAGGTACGCTTCGAGCCGGTTATCCTGTCTTCGCACTCCTTGCTAAACTGCTGATAAAGGTAACTGTACTCCGCGTCGAGGATCGGATTGCTTTGGAACTCGTGGTCGTCTGCGGCTAACAGACACGATAGAACGTCGTCGTTCCGGATTAGACTAGATACGAAAGTCTCCCCAGGGAAGCTCGTCAACTGTCTCGTGTTCTCCTGAAGAAGCCCGATTCTGGCGTCTATTAAAGCTTTGTGCGCGATCACGTCCGCGTAGTCTGTCAACAGCTGTCTAGACTCGTACTTCGACTCTACGGTAGCTGACTTCTTCTTCTTCAACTGATGAAGACACTCCTCGTATACATCGGATAGCTCGCGTGTCGACAGCTCCATCTCTTCGCGCAGTCTCGCCTGCGCGGCGTCGATCCAAGACTCCAGCGTGACGTGTTCACCGCTGTCGAAGCTGAGGCAGGCGTCGGTGATGCCGGTGATGTTCTGCTCGTACATCTGACCGCAACGCATGATCACGTGAGACACCTCAGCCTGTACCAGCTCTTTGCTCACCGTTTCCTGAGCTAACGCCCACGCCTCGCGAATTCGTCGATCCTCCAGCAATTTTTTACTAGAATTGATCACCTGTTGCTTGTTGTGATCCTCCTGCTCGGACATGCTCAAAGTTTCAGCGGCCAGTGCCTCCGCGAGCTGCCTCAACTTCGTCTCCTTGTATCTACGCACGACCTCATTTACCTCTCGCTGCTTCTGCAGCAGGAAGTTCAGGCTCTCGCTGCGAGCCGCTGGCAACTCGGTCGTCGTCTCGGTTGCGGCCACGCCGCCTACTAGTACTAACTTATTCGCTAACACTCTAGTAAGATACTGAATGTAACTGGTGTTTTGGTACGTTTTGGGCTTAGTTCCGTGAATCTTACGCATTAAGCTTGAGGCAAGCTGACTAGTTTCGACCAATTCACTGAGAACGGCACTACGGTCGAATGTCCGGCCGATCGCGCACCTGATCTGCCTCAGAACGACGAACTCGAACGCGACCCTCTCCGCGATCAATCTCATCTTCGCACGATCGTCCAGCTGGCCGTTCTGCTCGAGCGTTTGCCGTCTCTTCGTGAGTTCGCTCAGTTTATCTTTAAGTATAGTCTCTAGTCTAGATACCACTACGCCTACTGACTCCGTCACTTGAGCGCTAGCTTGGTTTTTCTTACATTCTAAACACGAGTCCAGGATGTCGTTCACCTCGCGCAAACACTTCTCCGCCTTGTCCTCCGCCTGCGTCGAACCTAAACACTTCTCCAGCCGTCTCTTCGACTTTGACACCACTCTCTCCAGTTTCCTTAGCCTCGCGATGATCTCGAGCGATACCTCGCTGGTAGAGGATCCGCTGACCTCGCTGCACTCGCTGGAATCCTTCTCCGCGTCGCTCGCCATGTTCTCCGTCACGTTAGCTACCTTTGTCTCCAGCGTGCTCAATCTGATCAACACCTTCATCGGTTCCGAGCTCGTCGCACTGTCCAACGACTTTCTTCTCAATCTAGTGCGGTCCAGGCTCTTCCCATCCCTCCTCTTCTCCTTCTTTGGATTAGGACTCGACTCCTTCGAGCTGCTTCCCGTCGTCACGGCCGCGGTGATGCTCTTCCCGCGCTCTATAGCGCAGATCTTGTTCTCCAGGTCCACAAGCTTGTCCTCCATCTCCTGTGAAATCTGGAACGACTCTCGACCCTTCAACGACAGCGATCTCCTCTTGTCTCTCGCTTCGGCCTTCGTCAGCTTCTGCTTCAACGTTCTCACTTGCTTCTCGCTCGCGGCGAGCTTGTTGGTCAAATCCTGGATTCTCGCTGCCATCAACTGTATCTGAGCCTGATTCGTCTCGCTGACACTCGCTGCGTCTTGTTTATGAGCGAAGATCTCCAACTCCAGAGCATCCTGCATCGCGTGAGCCTCGCGGAGCTCCTTGCGCATCGCTCGTATCTCCAAAATTGCCTTCTCGAAGCGGCTTCGAAGCTCGTCGTACTCCTCCATAATTCTAACAGAGGAAAATGTATCGTAGAGTTACTCAGAAATACATGGAACAATGGTTAATTAAACGTTTCTTCCTTACCTTTCCTTATCCAGCGAATTCAAGTCCAGATCCAGCTCGATGTTGGTCAGATCGCTCAACGAATCGAAGCTCCTCCCTCGTTCTCTCGAAGAAGACAGTCCACCCTTCTCTTCCAGTTCTCTCACCTTGCTGTACAATCGCTCGTTCTCGTCTATTCCTACACCAACAACACAATCGATCATCCCATCAAACTTACACTATCTTCTTCGGTTTAACCTACGTACCTTGAGACAACCTGTTGCTCAAAGAAGATATCTCCGACTGCAGATGCTCGACAGTCCTGTGACTGGAAGCCAGCTCTTTGCTAAGCATCTCGCACCTCTCGCTGGTCTCCCTAAGAATAGCCTCCGTTTCTAACAATTTACACTCCAGCATCTCCTTATCCCTATTGTACATCTTCTTCATCTTCTCCAGGTCCTCGAGATCCTTGTTCCTCTGTTGCTCCGTTCTCTGAATAGTGTTCAACAGCTCGTCCACCTGTTTCTCCCTGATGGAAGCCTCGGCCTTCTGCTGTCTCAGCCTGGACAGCTCCTTCTCGGCGCTAGCGACGTCCGCCCTCGCTGTGTTCAGCTGCGACTTCAGGCTCTCGATCTCGTTCTCCTGACGCTCGATAATGACTAGTAGCGTGCTTGGGTGCGACTGATTCTGGTCCAGCTGGTCCCTCAGCATCGACACCTGGTTCTCCAGCAGTTCGACGATCAGAGGGCTCTCGTTCGCGCTCGATAGACAACTGTTGCTCTGCATATGTCCGTTCGTCTGTTCCTCGTCTTCTCCCAGCTCGCAGCAAGCCATCATGAGATCCTCGGATCTCACGCTGTCCAGAGTGCTTCTCCTGGAGCTCGGAGGCGAGCTGCGACTTCGTTTGTAGACTCTAGACCTGGAGCTCGACCTGGATCGAGCTTTGACTCGAGACAGAGCTGTTCTAGTCAACGGCGGTGACGGTGGCAGCTCCGACCACTCGTGATTCGCGGAATCAGACCAGCTGGATCCTTTCAGTCCACTGGACCAGTCGCCGTTTCTCACGAGAGGCGGTGACACTGGAACCTCTGACCAGTCGCCGGACTCTCGTCTGCCTCCCTCCGACGCTGTTCTGTACTCCTCGTCGGAAGAGAAGAGGACTGAGCGCGGTGTTACAGAGGTCGATGGGACCACCGAGTCTCTCTCTCGGTCTGTGATGGATCTGAAAGCAGAGGAGGAGGTTTGAGTAAATGAAAATTTGTGTCTAAGATGTAGATTAGTCTAAGAGTCTCTTGGATTATTTTTTCATATGAAATTTGCATGGATCTACTTACGCTGTAGGCGACTGCGGCGTGTTATCTTGCTGTCCATCCTGACAAACGGTCAGAGAATCGCTGCTACTATCCGGATCAGGCAAATTGGCGGCCCTTCGAATAGCAGACATCCAACTGGCTCGAATGCCAGCTGTGACCGCGGACAACACGGTGGATCCTCGATCGTCCCATGCCTGTTGAAACAGGCGCGTAGAGAGAAGGAAGAGAAGGGGAGAGAAGGAAAGAAGGCAACAAGATATAAAACGTAATCGTCTATCTGGGACAAGCAGGCGGGATGCGGCGGGTGACAGAGATCAGTGACACGAATAAACGAAGAGTGGCAAGATCTGTTCTAGCGTGAAATTGAGTTACAGAGTTTTTAAAGCCACTCCCAGATAGAGCACGGAAGTTAATTCCGGCAATCCAATTGACCAGCAAGCCCCCAGGAGATCCCGTGGTTAACAGTGGATATAGCTAAGCGTAGTAACAATTCTTCGATGTTTTGCTATCTCGAGTTATTATGGTTTAAATATCGGTGATTTCCGCGCCTATTTATCCGGATTTTAATGGAGTTTGGTGGATCAGTTTAGAGTTTGCGACAAGATTTAGGTTGTCGCTATTTCTTGACTATAATCATTTGTTCTAAAGAGTTTTAGAGATAGGCGGTGATGTGATTGGTAAAACTGAGGATTGTCCTCAAACTCAATTGAATTCTTTGACCAAAGAGTCACTAAAAAATAGGTTCAGAAATTCGAGATTCCTCAGAGCTCAGAAATTCGAGATTCTTCAGAGCTCAGAAATCCCAAATTCCTCAGAGCTCAGAAATTCCAGATTCTTCAGAGCTCAGAAATCCCAAATTCCTCAGAGCTCAAGAATTCCAGATTGTTCAAAGCTCAGAAATTCAAAATTCCTCAGAGCTCAGAAATTCCAAATCCTCAGAGCTCAAGAATTCCAGATTGTTCAAAGCTCAGAAATTCAAAATTCCTCAGAGCTCAGAAATTCCAAATCCTCAGAGCTCAAGAATTCCAGATTGTTCAAAGCTCAGAAATTCAAAATTCCTCAGAGCTCAGAAATTCCCGATTCTCCAGAGCTCAGATTTGACTCGTCGCAATTTCTTGCCCGCCCTAATTTATCCTAAAGAGTCCAAAATCTGCTAAATCAAAGGATCGTACTGAAACTCCACTCGATCCTAAAAAAAATAGCACACCAAGGCGTACAAAACCTAATAGATCACTGTGCCAAACAATAACCCACAGGTAAAACCGTTCAGCATCGCGTTTATGCGTGAATGATGGAGAAGAAGTAGGCGAATCACGGCTCCCGTAAATGTCTAACTGGATGTTCCGGAGCGGGATCGTTCGTGCGGAATGTTAATTACCGTAAATCACCGAGCGCACAAATCCCACCGGTCACACTCACCACAGTCTGGAATCCATAATTTCTTGCGACTTGAAGGGGCGTGACGGCGGTAACGGTATTCAGATCTATGACGCCGTCCATGATACCCTTATCTTCCGCGCAGGGATCTCGGTAGTACATGAGGCCGCAACCGCGCAGCACGAACCAGTGCTTGTTCCATTCCTGGGTGGAACAGAACAACGTGTTTCGTTGCATATATTGACTTTCATTAGCGTTATTCAACGGGCATGAGCGAAACTGGAGGGGAAAGGGAAGATGATCGTCGAGTTATGAGACACACGGACCTTGTTCAGTCCACGTTTCATCAACCAGCCTTTCTTGATGTTCAACAGATCCTCCGCGGGAAGGTCCACTCTCAGCTCGGAGGTGGGCGAGTACCTGATGCCGGAGATGTCCAGGCCGCATCCGTCTGGATCACCTCGGATCTGGGAGTTAAAGTTACTCTTTCTATCGCTGCTCAATTTTTATAGAGTTCAAGGACTTGGTCCTTAATTGATTAAAAAAAAAAATAAGGGAAACTGTATCTACTCGAAGAGTGCAAAGGTTCGGTTTTAGGTAATAGAAATATTCAGACACTGTTGCGTGTAAAAGTTTTTTAGGAATGAGAGAAAAATTCTATTTTTGATAGGAGAAGTTAGTGAAATTAATTTAGACCTTCTTCAGCTGCAGGAATTGTCGTAATTTTGTATCACAATTTAGATTAGTTTACGAAGTACAGATTAATTACGAAGAAATACTATTGTGCGTAAAGATATTTGCGTGTGAAAATTTTTTAGGAATGAGAGAAAAATTCTACTTTTAATCTGAGAAGCTGGTAATTCCTCAGCTGTAGGAACTTCGAGTTTCATCTAATAAAAGGAAGAAAACGTTCTCCGGTGCAAAAATATTTGCCCGTTAATCCACCAATTTTTCCACTCACGAATTTGTCCTGATAAGCAGCGTTAGCCGCGTCGACGACGTCTCTAGTGGGCTCAGAGGTCCTCGGTTTGCTCCTTCTGACGCGCGGCTGTGTCAAGGAGGCCGCGATGTCCCGCAATTTACCCTCCCTCTCTCTCTCGTGCTCCAGCAGGATCCTCCGACATGCGTCATCGTCTGAAACACACACGTCAAATCTGAGAGAGATCCCTTCGATAGAGCCATCTACTGCGTGTACACGTCACGAGGCAGGATAATGGCAGGTCTAGGCGTCTAATAGTCGTGGATCTTGCAACGCGTTTCCGGGCTGCTTGCTACCACTTTAGCAACGGTGATTATCGAAAAAGTTTCGTCCCCAGGCTCGACCAATTAACTTCTTTTCAGCGTTCAAATGGAACCTTAACGCGTCTCGAAGCCAGCCAAACGACCTTACGATTAATTGACTGCCGACTAATTAATAACCGAGCCCTCCTCTCGCGTCCGAGGCGAGAGGAACGCTTATCTCGCTCGTTTATCCGCGTTTCTATCGACCCGCCATCGAAATCTAACCGCCATTACTATGCTAATTACGGTTTTCTGCCGAGGCTGCCTCGACCAGCCAACCTCGGAGGAGCTTCGTTCCACGGGGAAGATGGCGTACTTTTCGAAGGACGAGGAGAAAATTCGAAGGACGGGGAAAAATAATTTTACAGAGAATTGCAATTTTAAGAGGAACTTTGGGAAATCCTGGGTTGGCACTCCTGAAATTTAAGGACTCTTATCTTTGGAAAATTCTAAGTTGGTACCCCAGAAATCCAAGGATCTTTATTTTCGGGAAATCCTGAGTTGGCACTCCTGAAATTTAAGGAGTCTTATCTTTGGAAAATCCTGAGTTGGTAACCCTAAAATTTAGGGCTTTTTATTTTCGGGAAATCCTGAGTTGGCACTCCTGAAATTTAAGGACTCTGATCTTCGGAAAATTCTAAGTTGGTACCCCAGAAATCCAGGGATCTTTATTTTTGGGAAATCCTGAGTTGGCACTCCTGAAATTTAACGACTCTTATCCTTGGAAAATCCTGAGTTGGTACCCCTAAAATTTAGGGCTTTTTATTTTCGGGAAATCCTGAGTTGGCACTCCTGAAATTTAAGGACTCTGATCTTCGGAAAATTCTAAGTTGGTACCCCAGAAATCCAGGGATCTTTATTTTTGGGAAATCCTGAGTTGGCACTCCTGAAATTTAAGGACTCTGATCTTCGGAAAATTCTAAGTTGGTACCCCAGAAATCCAGGGATCTTTATTTTTGGGAAATCCTGAGTTGGCACTCCTGAAATTTAAGGACTCTTATCTTTGGAAAATTCTAAGTTGGTACCCCAGAAATCCAGGGATCTTTATTTTTGGGAAATCCTGAGTTGGCACTCCTGAAATTTAACGACTCTTATCCTTGGAAAATCCTGAGTTGGTACCCCTAAAATTTAGGGCTTTTTATTTTCGGGAAATCCTGAGTTGGCACTCCTGAAATTTAAGGAGTCTTATCTTTGGAAAATCCTGAGTTGGTAACCCTAAAATTTAGGGCTTTTTATTTTCGGGAAATCCTGAGTTGGCACTCCTGAAATTTAAGGACTCTGATCTTCGGAAAATTCTAAGTTGGTACCCTCGAGATCTGGGGATCTTTATTTTCGGGAAATCCTGAGTTGGCACTCCTGAAATCCAAGAACTCTTATCTTTGCAAAATTCTGACTTGGTACCCTTGAAATCCAGGAGCTTTTACTTAGAAAATTCGAATGCCTAGGATATCCAGTAAAAATCTGTTGATTAGATATCAAGAGGAGGACTGAAATAAAGCTCATTCGATCGACTATTCCTCTGCGAAAATTAGAAACCACTTGTCAAAAAGGTAAGAAAGGTAGAGAAGGGCTGGTTATTTACGAGGTAAACAGGTATCTTTCGGCAATCAGCGTTCGACATAAATCTCTGGATCAGCGGTGGAACTCGGCAACGGGTTCCCTCGGTCGTTCGTTCGCTTGACGTCAATCTAAATGAAATCTACGGATCAGACGGGAGAGCAGAGATCACGGGGCACACCGGTGAAGAGAACCGGTAGATTTTCTCCAAGATTGTGCGCACGCAATTACGCAACGAACGGGAAGCGTAATCACACCGAGGGAATCCTTTGGTATCGAAGCTAACTGTGCTAGTTAGACCCTTATACATCTCGAACACCACACAGATCCTTCCTTCTTCCAATGTCTTCCTCGATCCATCAATGATTTATACAATTATTCCTTCCACACAATTTCACTCGATCGATCCGACCAACAATTGAATAACAAAAATAGACCATTCTTCCAGTAATTAAAAATCCGAAATCCTTCGGATCCTTAATTGTGAAATAAATACCAATCCAGAAAAATAATTACAGAAACAAAGGGTTAAATAATTTTTCACAAAAATCTCCCAAATATCAGAAAATTATTGAAAAATAACATTGTCACGATCCAAGGAACGCAGGATGTCGCCCTAATTCCTCTAAAAGTGTTAACTTTAATTCATAAATAAATATCAACCAGAAAATTAATTACAAAAGCAAAGGATTAAATGATTTTCCACAAAAGTGTCGCAAGTATCAGAGAATTATGAAAAAATAATAAAGATTAAACGGACCAGAATTACGCAACGACCCAAGGAACGCAGGATGTCACCCTAATTCCTCTAAACACGTGGCACAGAGGCGAGCGCAGCGACGCAGAGAAATCGTGGCCACGTGAACGCCAGAGGGAATCATATCGCGATTAAAGGCTCGTAGTTCACTGAAAGCGACAAGCTAACTTATCGCCGATTGGAAAGCACGTACGAGATACCGACGTGGTGGGAACACCATAGAGAAAAACCCCTCCGCTCGTTTAATTGGAATCCCCTATCACGTTCGAGGGAGCAGGCGCCTGTACCAGTCGCTGATTAATTTCTCCAACAATTTCCGCAGGCCTGTTCACCGACAGCCTACTGGAGACACCCTTTGCTTCGATAATCGCGAATATGAAACGCACCGCTAATTAAACTGCAATGCCTATCGTCCTAAATTCATTTACAGTCTCTCTCTCCAATTTCAGCTGGAGGAAAAATTCAATTATATATTTTCATATTTACTCTACGGTGAATATTGGAATTTTGAAAAAAATTTATATTTTCGTATTTTCTCCTATCAACCGAAAGCTACCGACCAAAACTTTCGAATCACTTGCCAACTTATATCAATATTGTATCTGCTGCTACCTTTCTACAGATTTGAAATTGATACTGTGGAAATCAGTAGCAATTTACTTCACTTCGATTGCTTTGAATGATAAAAAATTCTTAATATTGTCGACCTTTTTCTGAAAATATTCACGGTAGTGTATGTGTGTCAGAAATCTTCCGAGGAAGACGTTACGTTTCTCTAATGCAAAGATTTCTCAAAAAAAAAAAAAAATGAGGTCGCATTTTCTGACACGAAGAAAAAATGACAAGAAAATTCACGTATTTAAAAAAAGAACTGCAGTTCGTCTCGTACTATTTCTCGCACGAGCGAGACACCGCTCGCAGCCCAAGCTTCCCATCCAGATGGAAAGATACGGGAAAAACAAAAGCAACCGTAACCGAATAAATTCGCCCGGATAAAATCGGCCGGATTTTCACACGGGCGGTCTGCAACTGGTTGCGTGGACACGCGCTAACAGTTTTGTTTGTGCCGTCAATTGTCACGGGTAGGGAAAATAGGTCAGGTACGATTTAACGCGGCCGCGCGAATCATCGTGATGGAGAAGAATAGTCGTGGACGACCCAGTTTCCCCCGGCGATTCAATGAAACGCAGGCATTGTTGTGCGTCTTGAAACCGAATCGCGTTCATCCGACGTCTTCTCCTTTGCTCGCGTAGCAACGCCGTAAAATTTCTCTCTGTGGAGCCTTAGAGAGTCGCCAATCTGCTAATGGTGCAATTAAAATCGACGTAAAACCGATTCTTCGACGTATGAAAAAAAAAAAAAAGAAAGAAAGAAAGAAGAATTTACGACCGAGTTTCGTAGGAATGAAAAAAAATGTGTATTGTATCTCCATTGTACATAGGGTGATCAAGAAATGGTAGATATTAATTAAGGATTTTAATGGTCGTAATAACGAATTTTAACGATTCGACGAGTATCAATTATCGAGGCGAATGATTTTCAGATGGTTGGTAGGAGACGGAGGTAATAAAGATGTGCAATCATCGTTGAGAGATGAATAAAAGATGTCAGAGTGTATCTTGTTAGGTTGTAAACGACGGTCTAACCAGATGTGAGTTGGTGCAATTGACTCTGGCCGTGGGGTTAAATAATAGAAGCTTTGGTTCAATGCTGTCGAGATAATGGACGAGTACTCCCATGAATTACAATTAGGATGAAAAGAATTTGAAAATTATACGAATCGTTGTTTCACGAATAATCTATTCTGAAAATTTTATTTAAAAATGAATCTTGCTGAAAAGGATCTTCGTTAGAGACTCGAGATTCAAGACTTGTCGAAAGTTTAGAGACTCAAGATCTATAAAGACTCGAGATACAAGACTTGTCGAAACTTTAGAGATTCAGGATTCAAGACTGATCAGAACTTCAGAGGCTCAAGAGTGAAGACTTATCGAAACTTTAGAGACTCAAGTTTCAAGACTCATCGAAACTTTAGAGATTCAAGATCTACAAAGACTCGAGATACAAGACTTGTCGAAACTTTAGAGACTTGAGATTCAAGACTTATCAGAATTTTAGAGACTCAGGATTCAAGACTTATCGAAACTTTAGAGACTCAGGATTCAAGACTTGTCGAAACTTTAGAGACTCAGGATTCAAGACTTATCGAAACTTTAGAGACTCGAGATTCAAGTCTTATCAGAACTTTAGAGACTCAAGAGTGAAGACTTATCGAAACTTTAGAGACTCAAGTTTCAAGACTCGTCGAAACTTTAAGGACTCAAAATCTATCAAGTCTCAGGTTTCAAGACGTGCGATAGTTTAGAGACTCAGGATTCAAGACTTATCGAAACTTTAGAGACTCAAGTGTCGAAACTTATCGAAACTTTAGAGATTCAAGAGTCTCACCGAAAGTTCAGAGACTCAAGACTCAGCGAAACTTTAGTGACTCAAACTTCAAGACATTCCAAGTCCTCAAGTATCGAATCACATTCAGAGCGACTCAACTTTCTCACCCCTTCACACACATCCACACCGATTCGAAGTATCTGAAAACCCCATCGCTAATTATACCGACCTAGTTTCTCGCCAGAGCAGGCGGTCCCAGCTCGTTCTCCATGCTGATTCATCCTACGTCTGGCCTTGTCCTCCGCTCGAAGCTTGTCCCTGGTCGGCGGGGAAGCGCTACTCGCCGGTTGGTCCCTATAGCTCGATCTACCCTCGTTAGGTGCTATAGGCGGTTTCTCCGTCAACGAGCTTCCCGTAGACATAGTAGTCGACGTCGACGTCGTCGAGTACACCGTACTGTTAGAAACACTTCCATTCATCGAAGATGTCGACGGTACATTCGGCAAATACGTGGAACCACCGTTCTCCAATGGTGTACTGGTCCTCAACGGTGACACGTTGCTACTTCGATGATCGTTGCTGTTCTCAGCGTTACCGTTGCTTATCGGGGCATTGCTCGTCGTTGTGACCACGCTACTGGTTACCAGAGAAGGGGAGGAGGAGAACACGGAAGAACAGAGGTCCGTGGAGGCACTCGTTTCCGGTATCCATGTGTTGCTTCGTGGCTCTGAGCGACAGCTGTTGAACCGAGGTCGAGGAGGGTTCGGAGTGTTGCCTGTAATTGAAGAGGGTTTCACGTCAGTTGGGGTTCTATCAGGGGAGATTCGGGTTGCATGGTAGGGGAAGTGTGTGGAGAATTTTTTAGGGGATATTTCGAGGTTGAGAGGGATGGTGTGCAATTGGGGTGAGTTTAGTGGTTGTCAGGCGTGTTAATGGGTTTTGATATACTGTTCATTGCGGATTATCAAGGGTTTCAATGTACAGGGTGTGTCGAAATACGCGTGCATAATTTCAGTGATGTTATCATCATACAGAAATAATAAAAAAGTGTTTGTTCAAACGTAGCTCTTTCTGTCTTCCAGTAACACTTCTGACAAATGAGATCTTCGTTTAATTGGTAGAACACAAAAATGACTGCTACTTGGAAATAAGATGAAATAGGATAAATGTTTACGTGAACTCTTTTTATTATTTATGTCTGCTGAAGCCAGCATTGAAATTATACCCGCATGTTATAGTACACCCTGTATATTCTCAAACTTGACACAACTTGATATAACTTAATTTCCTACTTTCCTTCTAATTATACCTACTCAGAAGGAATAATCACTTTAACACCTGACTAATTTCGCTCAACTCTCAAAGTCTGAATTACCAATCCCCTCAAAACGAACTTAAATCAAACCACACACGACCAACAATTAACCCTTCGATGTACAATACACGAATACCATCGATACTTACTCCTGATGGTCGGAGTGACCTGTAGAATGGTGGTCTGACCTCCAGGGAACGTCGCGTTCCTCTTGTGCCGGCCCTGGAAAGCAGAAATTTCCATAAATTCGCAGAAAAATCCTCGTCTAGCGATAATTCTATCAGCTAAACACCTCGATCGACAGCAATTAAAACAAATCACAGAGATATCGTATCGCTTGTGCAGGCGTTGAAATCTCCTCGCCGATGAATAGAGAGAGGGGGCCGCCGCGTCGCGGCCAGTATCCATACGTTAAAAATCGCGATCATTATTTTCCCCATGCGAGTCGCAACGGACGTCGTGGCTCCATGGTGGAATGCCGTAGAATTTCTACGTGGGCGACGTGTACGAGGACAGGCGCGTGCACGACCAGGTCGCGGTAGGCGGCCATAATAACGGCAGATAACAGCCAAGCTGATAATATTCCGCGGGGCTGTATACTCTTCCCCTGCGTGCATAATTCATAAGAACGCGGCTTGTGTGCGGGGACGATTGCCGGACAAATGCGTACCAGAAAACGATTCAATCGATTCTGTCGTGTGTAAGATCTTAGTAGCTCGACCGTTCGATTGGTCGAGAGGATTTCGATAGAACGACGACGGTGTATTCGAGGTGTACTGAAGTTGTGGGAGTTGTTGACGAGTTTTTCGTTGCGATTGACGAGTCTGTGCAACTTTGGAATATTCTTTTTGGAATGACTTTGACTATTTTCTCTTTGGTTTTCTCATAGTTTAATGGACATCTTATATTTCACTTTGCCATGCATTGCAAATAGTAATGTTTAATTTAATAATGTAAAAGATAGTCTTCTTTTCATATTGCACCGTTTTCTTCCGGAAATTCATTCAACCCTTTCGTTACCAAATTTTTTTTTAATTGGAATCTAATGAATCATGCACTTTTGGCTATCTTCCATTTGCTTTTTTTCATAGTTTAATGGAAATCTTATATTTCGCTTTGCCATGCATTGCAAATAGTAATGTGTTTAATTTAATAATGTAAAAGATAGTCTTCTTTTCATCTTGCACCGTTTTCTTCCGGAATTCATTCAACCCTTTCGTCGCCGAATTTTTTAAATTTGGAATCATAATGAATTATTTTTGGCTTTTTTCATAGCTCAATGGAAACCTTATTTTTCACATTGCTGATGCAAACAGTAAAATGTTTCATTTAATAATACATAAAGCAGTGTTGCACCGTTTTCCTTTGGAAATTTACTTAACCCTTTCGTCGCCAATTGATTTTTCCTCAATTCATAATTTTTCGATCTCAAGTGAAACACACGCATTCCTCCAGCCAAGAAAGGGTCAAATTTACACGCCCTACCATCGAAATAATCCCCTGATCATTCGCATAAAGCACAAAATAAGTATCAGCCGAATATTAAAAAGAGAATCTGTTTAAATTGAATTTCTTAGAATACGTGATCGAAGAAATAAAAATGGACAAATTGGAATGGCTACGTTCGCCAATAAATACCCTCCGTATGAAATTAGTACGAACGCGTGTAAATAGGCAGGTTTTGATCGACGTCGTCGCCAGTGTCAGGATCGATCGATCGATCGTCCCATTGGAACGCATTGTTCGATCGTTCGCGTCGAATCCGTTACGCAAGGAATGATCGATCGGCAAATGGAAACGGTTCGTCGTCGGCACACGGTGTGGACCTGCCGCTCGGTGTAAACGTACGATTACGTTAAGAGGCCAAGGCGACGCGTACGTACGTAAGTAAGTACGCCAACACGGTGAACGCGCGCAGGAAACGTGCCTCCTGGTGGCTCGAGGGATCGTAAAAGTGGCTCCAGTCCCATGATACGAATGAAAACGCCTCGAGAGATCTGTTTCTGTTTTCTAAGCAAACACACACCGGCTCGACACCTGTTCGAATCAGCCTCGAGTTAATTGTGAAAGGATCTTATGATCGGTGGAGTTTCGACGAAACTCACGATGTTCAATTTTTATTTCTATATTTTTTGGAAGATAGACGTAATTTTTAATTTCGATTGTAAAGAATTTGAAGGAGCGAGAGGATTTTAATTTTTAACATCGTCAACGAGTCTTCTTTTTAAGATTAGTATTATTTATTATTAGTATATTAGTATTAAAATTTGGCAAATTGAATTCTTGGTAAATTTAATATTTGCTAAACTTAATACTTGGTAAATTTAATATTTGGTAAATTTAATATTTGGCAAATTTAATTCCTGGTAAATTTAATATTTGGTAAACTTAACACTTGGTAAATTTAATATTTAGTAAACTTAATATTTGGTAAACTTAAAATTTGGTAAACTTAAAATTTGGCAAATTTAATTCCTGGTAAATTTAATATTTGCTAAACTTAATACTTGGTAAATTTAATTTTTGGTAAACTCAATCCTTGGTAAACTTAATATTTGGCAAATATTCCCCTCGCAAATTCCACCTCTAAATCA
The DNA here is from genome assembly GCF_001263275.1 of Habropoda laboriosa. Lineage (NCBI taxonomy): Eukaryota > Metazoa > Arthropoda > Insecta > Hymenoptera > Apidae > Habropoda > Habropoda laboriosa. The sequence continues at coordinate 1,790,954 of NW_017100141.1, forward strand.
AAAATCAACCCTTTCGCTCTCTATCACCGAAGATAATTGTCGAGATTCTCGCATGCAGATAAACCGTACGAGTACGCGGCAATAATTCGTACAATTTAAGTGGCTTGTCTGATTTTTATCTGCAGGAGAGAAGAGAAGCATCGCTACTCTCTCATCGATCATCTCTTGCACAACACACACCGTTGCCGAGGAGTCCTAGGTAACGCGGCAAATGACAGTCTCCCGACGACAGGCTACACGATTCTTGAACGAGCTCGCTTGATCTATCGGGCGATCGCGAAACGCGCGTAGATCACGCGCCGGATAACATCGACGAGGCTCTTTTATTGTTTCGACGTCGGCGTTAATTCATCGGGCAGGCGCGTTTCAAAATATTCCCCTCTCGCTAAGAACAACTTTGCGCGTTTGTACGACAAATACCCCGAGAGGGAGGGGGGAGATCGAGGATGAAAAAAAGTGACGAACGACGGAAAAATAAGCAAGAGGAGAGAGGAGTCTTGCGCTTTGATTGTAATCCCTTTCGCAACGCGTGAAACATTGCTGAACAAACGCGAGTCGACGGAGTTCCTCGTGCATTTGCATTTCAAACTTCATTTTGGAGGATTTTTAACACCGTGGAATTCAGTGTTTCTTTTATATTTTTGACACGGTGGAATTTATAATATTTGGACTTTTCTTTTTACTCTTCTAACACGGTGGAATTTGTAATTTGTGGATAGGTGTCTTTATATTGGGAACAGGATGGAATTTACAATTTTTTAATATCATTTTTATATTTTTAATACAGTGGAATTTAGAGTGTTTTGATATTTTTATCACAGTGGAATTTATAATTTGTGAATACTTTTTTAAATATCTTCAACACAGTGAAATTTACTATTTTATACAGAATTCTGAAGTATTTCGAGTGAAGAATCACATCGCTACAATTTTCACAGAGCCCTGAAATCTCTGAAATAAATCGAAATTTCAACTCCAATACTTCCCAAAAAACGAAAACAAAAAATACACAACGAAACGAAACCTTCCGAATCCACAGCTCGCTCCAACAACACCTGCTACCAATTCGAGCCGTCCACAGTGGACCGTTGATCAATTAAAATTAATTGAACCAAACTGCGCAGTGAACCGATCCATCCCGACGACTCGCAATCCCCTCTGAATACCTGTCAGCCGTTGAATCGTTCTGGAAATGGTCCCAGAATGGGATTGAATCACCGGCAGTCGTCGTGGATTAGCAAACATCGGTCCCCAAGATCGTCCAGCATTGTCGCCATGTTTCCCGGTCGTTCTCCAGGCATAATCAGCTCTATTGGCCGCGGCAGGGACGATAAGAAACCGGCAAAGAAGCGTAGAAGAGGCGCTCTGAACGATCGAGTGAATCGCAGAAAAGCGGCTGCGCCGCAGTTTTGCCATTATTTCGTCCTGTAACGAGCGTGACGCCGCGACAGCGCGCCGCTAATGATCGAGCATTATCGCACTTTTGCCAGGCTCGTTTCTTTTATCCTCCTCTCTCTCTCTCTCTCTTCTGTTTCTCTCGCGTGGTCGCTCTTGTTCCTCGTAAACGACGGAGATTTAACCGTACGAGAGCGAGAGCTCGATTCGCGCGATTCCGCCGCCCGATAACCGAGAATTAGAAGTCCGCTAACTGCGATCCTCCAGCCGCCATGTTTGTTTCCGTTGGTTTCCGCGGTCGCTGTCGTTGATACTGTTTAACCAACAGGGGTTTGTGGCACGGATTCCAAGCGACGTTACTTTTGAGAAGTTTTTCTTAATACTTGGTAAACTTAAAGCTTAGTAAATTTAATATTTGGCAAATTTAATTCTTGGTAAACTTAAAGCTCAGGAAATTTAATATTTGGTAAACTTAAAGCTCAGGAAATTTAATATTTGGTAAACTTAAAGCTCAGGAAATTTAATATTTGGTAAACTTAAAACTTAGTAAATTTAATATCTGGTAAATTTAATATTTGGCAAATTTAACTCTTTGTAAATTTAATATTTAGTAAATTTAATTCATGGTAAACTTAATACTTGGTAAACTTAAATCTTAGTAAATTTAATATTTGATAGACTCAACACTTGCCAAACACTTCCTATCAAATCCTAAACACCAAGTATTAAAATTACAAAATTCCACATACTCGTTAAAAAAAACCATCATCAATTACCTAAACACAGCATCAAAATACCGAAATATCCGCCAAAGGTGAAAAATCGCTTCGTCCAAGTTTCCAGGATCCGATCACAACGCAGGACCCCTGATTTTCCCGTGAAAGTTGCAACGGCGGGAATTTCGCGTAGGTAGAGGTGCGGAAAATTCGCCGGAGTTGTCACAACTCTCTTCTGGCAAATAAGCGAGACAGAGACAGAGGGAGAACGTAAGCGCTTATTAAAGCTATTTCCGCCGGTGAGACAAGTCGACGCGACTGGTATTACTGCACGCGTAACAAGCATGACGCAGAAGGATGTAGTAATGATTATGCGAGCACCGTAATCAACGAATGACAGCGGCCCCGTCAGCGTGACTTCTTTTTCACGTCGCGAACACCGGGTCCGTGAAACGTGTAATTCGCCCAGCCGCTTCGAACGTGCCCCGTCTTATTTGCAATTCGACAGAAGTTTCATTCCGCTCCTGCGAATATCCTGATCGCCCCTCTTTCTCTCGTCCACCGATTTCGAACCAACGTCGAACAGCTACGGTCACGTTTCTTTCTCTCTGTCACTTCAGATCCACGGGAAAGGTGTTTGAAGTATGTAAATTTGATGTAACATTGTATCGAAAGTGTTTCATTTTTCTCCTTTTCGTTCGTTTTTTAAGGGCTGATTTCGAGCAATTATCAGGAGTAGTTGTTCAAAGTGGTGCAGGTACTTTTTGTGACTGACAATGTGAGTGACAGTTTGTAGTCTACAGTTGCTGTTGAAAGGCTACCTTTTTTCTGTTATTCTCGACGCGTTGGAATTTACATTACAGTATGCAAATTGGATTTAAAATAGTATCCAAGGTGTTTCGTTCTCTTTTCCTTCTTGGGGATTTTTGAAAAGAGTATTTTTGACAATATCAAATACAGTGAATATTCCGAACTCTGAATTTAAAGATAACGGAAGACTAGAAAAATTCTATCTCTTTATTTCATCGGTATCACCGATCCACAAGGATCGACAATCCTTTTCTGAATTCAAGGATAATTCTACCACTACATGTCTAATCTTCCAGAGATTTGCGCTCAAAAAATAGTCAAAAATTCTATTCCTTCGATCGACCATCCTTTCTGAATTTCAGGATAATTCTGCCACTGTATGACACAACAATTAACATATCTAATCTTCCACAAATGTACAATCCAAAAAAAAATAGTCAAAAATTTTCTCTTATCGATGTCACTGATCCTTTTCTGAATTTGAAAATAATTCTGCCACTATATGACACAACAATTAATATATCTAATCTTCCATAAAATATAGTCGAAATATGGTCAACGATCCTTCTCTCCTCCTCAATCTACCCCAAATGCACAACAGCAATCGACAGCTACCACAATGTGCTCCCAATACTACCGATCCATAAAAAGTATCCCTCTGAAACGAACCTTATTTCTCGAATAGACCTGAAGCACGTCAGCCCACCATCTAGTCTCCTCACGGCACGTGCCTTTCACAAAGGTAACACCTTCCGGTGAGGTCACCGCGAGGCTGTACGGATGTCCGGTGATGTCCTCAGCAGCAGCTACCTCTAGTACGCGGGTCATGTCGATCCTCGCTTGAGGAACTGTCTCTGGCTGCAACAGAAACGTCACACACCGCCCATTAATCATCTATAAATTCCACACACGCGTCCATACATAGAAGCTGGGCAATTTAATCGAACGCACCATTTCACCCGGTAGTCGATCGTTTAATTTAATAATATAATCGTTCGACAACGATCGAACGTTCTATTTCCCGAGAATCGAACAGGGGAAGGCCTAGAAACACAGAAATTGTATCCGAAGGAGGTCAATTGAGATACAATTTAATCTCGATCTGGAGCAACCCGTCGATGCTCGATATAGAGCAATTAAAACGTCCCCGTTGATCGACCATTGATCGTATGCAAATGTTACGCTCGGCGAAGAGGGCTGTCGATGGCAGGCACACGTATGGCTCAATTACACACAGTTTCATTGAACGTATCGCGTCGTCCGTTCGAATTGACTGCTCTAATTTTACACCATTAACGGCGGTCTGCGAGAGGTCAGACCGGTGATTCTTCAAAGGGAGACGCGGTGTGTCTTTTCATTTAATTAGCGCAATCTCGGATAGAGACGATGAGAAGTTACGCGTCGAGAACTGTTTCGTCGTCTAATCGTTGGCGAAGTGATTAATCGAGCGTTGAAACGTTCTCGGTTTCTTTCGTGTTCGATTCAAGTTTGTAGAATTCTTCATTGGGTTACTCTTTCAGTTTCAATTCTTCCCCGAAAAATCTCAAATTTTGTATTATGGAACCTAATAATTGGCTGCTCTATTATTTCGTACAATAAAAATTCAGAGTCCAAATTTATTCAATTTTCTCATAACAACTGGCTGCTCTATTCTGCACAAGAAATGACTGTTCAAATTTATTTCAGCTTGCAGAGTCCAAACCTATTTTTAATAAAAAAGTGAGAGTCCAGATTTATTGAATTTTTTTTGCAATAACTGACTGCCCTATTAAAATTCATTTCAGTTGTCAAGAGTTCAAATCTATTTATTTCTTGTAATAAAAAATTGAGAGTTCAAATTTATTTAATTCAAGTCCAAATTTATAAATTTTCTTACAACTGCCTGCTCTATTCCGCGAAAAAAATGACAATTCAGATTTCCTTTCCTAATTCACTTTGCACGCCGAGAAAGATACTCTTCGTTGCTCACGTCAAAAAGAAAAATTGTCCGAACGTCGACAGCAATTTCTCCCGACGCCTCCGCGAATCGAGACGAAGTCTGCTCGCCTAGAATCCAGCTGTCTCCTCGCCGAGATCTCAACTTCCGTTTTACGAGGCGAGAAGTGTCTGTAATCGCGGCGTTATCCCGCGGGAAGCGGCGTGTTTACGAGTAGCGGAATAGCGGCGGAAAGGTGGGTTTCCGGTGGCCGAAATCGGCGGCAAAGTAGCAACCGTAAGATTTTACTTCTCGTCCACCTTGCCACGCCGCCCCGCGGTTTTTACTGTCGCCCGTATACGACGGCGTTAAATTATCCCAGGTGCAATAAAACGCGTGCCGCGTGTACACCGTGCTGAACAAATAAACGCGAAATTACGGTGAAACCTGGCTCTCTCTTTCTCTTTCTCTCTCGCCTTGTCGTTCGTTCGCGGTTCAAATGGACGACGGAAAGCTCGGCTGTTTCCTGGTAACCGATCGAACGAATTTATTCTGCCTCCAAGCTTTGAATTTCTTCTTTTTCTTTTAATATTTGACGTATCCAAGGGGGTTCTATTGAGAAAGCTGCGTTCCTGTCGCTTTTCGATACTTTTCGGCGAAATTTTTGTGGTAGTTTGGGAAAAGTGTGTTTTTAAATGGTGAAAATGTAACTTCGATGTTGTGTTTAATTTGGAAAAAGAAATCACTTTTGGTGGGACAATTTTTGGGTGTACAAGATAAACTGACGAAAGTATGTCTTCTTAAACAGTAAAAAGCTGATTTGGATATTGCGTTTAATTTGATAAAAAAGAAATCACTATGGAAGGTTAATTTCTGAAAAAATTGATTTTAACAGCCTATTTAATTTCGTAGGAAAGAAATCACCATAGTAGGTAAATTTCTGAAAAAATTAATTTTAATATCGTACTTAATTTCCTAAAAATTAAATCACCATGATAGGTAAATTTCTGGGCGCACAAGATAAATTAAGAAAAGTATGTCTCCTTAAACGGTAGAAAATTAATTTCAATATTATACTTAATTTCGTAAAAAATAAATCACTATGACAGATACATTTCTGAAAAAGTCAACTTTAGTATCCTATTTAATTTCCTAAAAAATAAACCATTATATGTAAATTTTTGAGCACACAAGGTACACTGCTACCTTGCAACTCTAACATCTCACTTACTTTCGCAAAAAAAAGAGAGAATCACTACGATAGATAGAAGGCGAATTGTTATTTCCCAAGGAAATTGCAACATACAATTGTAACCGAGGCTCGAGAAACATTATTTATCACGAAGCACGCAAGATTGGAAAATGGTAAATCTATCTGATCTACTTGGTAATGTGTCAAGTTGCCACTCGAAGCGGATCGAGGCGGAAAAGTCTATAATTGCAACGGAAATTCCGTTTTCTTTTTTCCTTTCTTTCTACGAGTGAGCGATATCGTCGAGTTATCATATGGGATGTGGTGTCGTCGCTGGCTATTTGTCGAACGTCTTGTACAGTTGATAAGAACGTTTAGCAGGCAAGGATTTGATGCAGGATATATCGCGCGATTAATTGAGTTATTCAGGCTATCGAGTAATTGGGCGTTATTCGAATGGCGAGATCGAGGTGGATGCTGATTGTGATAAGTACAGGAATAATTATACGTCTGGATATATCGATGGTACATGCGAGAATAATTTTGCGAAACAAGACACCGATGCGTAATCTTCCTGCATACCTAATTTTCTCTATGCAAAATTGCCTAACAGGATTCGCCAATAATTCCTCGTTTCTAAATCCCGCCGGAGATTCTCGAGACTTTCCACCTATCGGCATCGCGCGTTCTGTGTAAATCAACAGAATTCGACGAGTAAAACTAACCGAGAGTAAAAGAAAAACTTGACACGAAAGTTTTCACGTCTAATATTTCACCGTGAGATTTCTCGAGGATGAAATATGAAAGACACCGTGCAAAATGATAAATCTAACTCCACAGTGTTTATATAGAGAAATAATAACTCGCGTATTAAAAAATTTCCACGTCTGACAATATTTCACGAGAAAATTCGTGAATCTACCTGCACAGTTTGTCAAGTGTTAAATTTCTATAGGGGAACAGTAACTGGACGCGAAAAAGAAAAATTGAAGAAAAATATTTCCACGTCTGACAATAATTCACGATAAGATTTCTCGAGGATGAAACACGAAAAATCGTAAATCTACCTCGATAGTCGATCAAGTGTTAAATTCATACAGAAGAATCCTAACTGGAAACGAAAGTGTGGTATCGTGACGCGCGTACCGCGCTCGGAAAAACGGAGCAGCGGGCATTTCCAATCGATTGCTGTACAACAACTGCCGGTCACTATCGCGAAGGCAGGAAGAAAAAAAAAAGCGAAGCAGGGCTTCCTTATTGGTCGTAGAAAGTCGCTAGCGAGAAGAAAGATCCGTGAAAACGACGTCGTGAAATCCAGCTACGACCGCGATTCGCTGCGGAGGAACGCGTAATCGCCCGTGGCGACCGACGGAAACCGACTGTGAGCGAGGGGGAAAATGCTTGGTTTTAAGACGTCCCTGCTCATGACCACGACCAAGTATCACCTTGCGGAACGATTATCCCTTCGAAAGCGACCCGAGTCACTGGGAACGTGAAACAGAAGTTCCGAACTGACCGCTGACCGAAGGGTGGTTCAGGTGGGTTTCGAGAAGGTTGCGAGATGAGAAGTGGAAGATTTGATGGGGACTATGTGGGGAATGAAGAACTTGAAGTGCAATCGAAGTCGTGATTTAGATACTTTAGCAGACAGATTGGTTACTGTATTAATCGTTGCTTAATTTCCCTCATTTTAAACGGAACTCCCGCTGTTTTGGTATTATTATTTAGCGTGAATTTTTGCGATAACCATCGTCCTAGGAGTTTGTGGCAGGGGGATAGCGGATTCTAATTTTTAATTTTCTATGCTCGTGAAAAAATATGAAGTGAGATAGAATCACCAGACCTCGATAGAAATTTAATTTGTCCTCAGAGAGTTTCACTCGTGCACAATTATTTATTGTAGAAAATCCGACACTATTTAACTTTCGACCAAATTTCCCAAGAGTGAGAAAAATATTAAAAAAAATTTCTCTTCAGAGTGTTTCTATTCTATAAAATCCGACATTGTTCAATTTTCGACAAAATTTCCCGAGTGTGAAAAATATCCAAAAAATTGTAATTCGAAAACAGAAGCTTATTATACGGCAATGTTGGGAACAACAAACGAATTAATCTCCGGCCAAATCGGGAGAAATAATTCACCTCGCGTTGCGACACGTTGCAAATAACACACACAGGAGGTTGACAGAGAAGAGAAAAAAAATCGCAGGCGTGACATAAGGAACGAAAGCAAAGGGTATAAAAAGGAAGCACGACAGTCCGTTAAGAGCGAAGAAACATCGCGAGGTTACCGCCTTAAATTATCCCGTCCGCTCGTTTATTCGCGAGGGG
>NW_017100141.1:1799758-1875197 GCF_001263275.1 Habropoda laboriosa
CGCTGCCTCGAGCCGACAGAAAAATCGCGGATGACCCGTCGTGAGCCTTTCGAGTTATGCCTGCTTAATTTTTGCCAATTTCCTCCCTCGGACGGAGCTGTTGGATTAAAGTGATGATGTGGGTGTTATGAATGCTTCATTTTTCACCTGGGATTTCTGGCTCTCTGTCGAGTGGATTAATTCGGTGTCGCCGTGTGGCTCGCGATCACTTCAGCTCAAATATGCGAATAAAATTGTTAAATTTCTTTCGAGATTGTGGCTAATGGAATTACCGACGTTTCGAGTATTACTTGATATTCTTCATATTTAACAATCCGTGGTATTTTTTTAAGTAATTGTGCACGGTCTAAAATATATTTTTTGAGTTTCTAAGTACGGAGGGTGCTAGACTGCTGTAGAATAAAAATTTCAACCTTCTAAATATTATTTAATATTTTTCATATCTTTTTTTAGTACTTGTTGATATGTCTGAATATATCTTTTAAGTTTCCAAGTATGGAGGGTGCCTGGACCACTACAGAATTAAAATTTCGACATTTCTAAATATATTTTTTAATTTTCCAAGCAAGAAGGGTGCTTAGATCAGTATAGAACTAAAATTTGAACATTTCAGATATTATTCATATTTCTTTTTAAGTGATTATTGACATTTCTGAATACATTTTTTAAGTTTCCAAGTAAGAAGGGTGCTTAGGCCACTGTAGAATAAAAATTTCGACATTAGAAATATTATTTAATACAATTATTGACATTTCTAAATATATTTTTTAATGTTCCAAGTAAGAAGGGTGCTTAGATCGGTATAGAACTAAAGTCTTCCTCTACGCAGGGTGATTCACGCCCAAGTGTCAATTGACCGAAAATAGCGTTCAACTCCACTCTAACTCTGCCAGCCTGAATTCACCCCGAGACAAAATGACTCAGCCGTAATACAGACACACTCCGCAACTATTCCACCCCATCCCATAAATCAATTCTCTTTACTACCTCCGCTACAAGAAACACACGAGGGGGCAAGGCTGTCGAGATGAATTTCAGCGTCGCGGCAAAAACGCAGAAATTTGTTTTCATCGGCGAGGAAAAGGAATCTGCAGCTGGAACTCGCTAATCCGGTTAACCGAGTGCCTCGGATCGCCGATAGTAAATCTCTCGAGAGAGCTAGGACGCGTTTCACTGAAACGGCATACCGTTAGATTCTTTCGCGAAAATCACAACCCTACCCCTTTCCTTCCCTCCTTCTCCACCGGCAAATCTACGAGCGGCGAGGCTCGATAAAATCCACGATTTAGAAACGAAACCAACGAAATTCCAACTCTACGTGGCTCCAACAACGCTAAAACACTGTCTGTAAGTGACGCGTGTGTGTGCATACACCGCCGCTGTCTTACTTTCTACTATCCGCGTTCTTGCCACGGCTGAATGGAGACCGTACAATTAAGTACACTTGACGTTCGTACACGGCGATCCATGAAACGTCCAACGCTCCCGGCTCGGCCCGCTTTGTTGCACGGCGACTACAATTTGTTATTTGTTTATACAACGCGCCGCACCGGCCGCTGGTGTGTACGTGAGAGGCGTTAAGGCGAGCCCACAATACTCGCCACGCCACGTGCTACGTGTTTGCGCCAGTTTTTTATCGGCGAGGTGCGACTGAGACTGCCGAGGTGAAAATGGGACGAGGAGGGTTTAATAGGAGCGTTTGGAGATTTTAGGGGGAGTCGTGGGCAAACTGGGTGGTTCACGTTGGAGCGTGAATTTTGTAGGGTTCTAGGCTTCTGGGAAGGTTGAAAAAATTCTGGGATTGTACATGTTGTACAATTGGCACAATGACTTTGGATCAATTCTTTGCGAATCTTCGTGGGCAAACTGGATGGTTTATCTTGAAGCCCAATTTGTTTCGGGTTCTACGCTTTTGGGAAGCTTGAAAAAATTCTGGGATAGTTATCAGAGTCTCTGTTGTATTATACAATTGTCAACTTGTCAAGAAAGTCTAATACTTCAAACATTTCTCGATAAAAATGAAAATTTGTTTGGATGAAATAGAGGAGTGAATTGTCAGCAATCTAGATTACCCATAAAGGGTTAATATAGCGTGCCATGTTTGTGCCAGCGAAAAGAGTTCAATTTTAAAATAATTATCTCAACCTAGATGAATTTATGATAAAATTCAAGGAAAAAGGGAAACCACCAAAGTCAAAAAAATCATCACCTACAAAAAGAAAGATAGCAAGAATTTGCACTAACTTTCAAGCTCCAAAATTTTCCCACCAAATCGCACCCTGAAAATCCCTCAAAACGCAGCACACCTTCAATCGCACCCTACACACCTCGATCGATTCTCTCCAACAACGTTCGTCCAATGTGGAACGCTCGAACCAGATCGGAACGTGGCAGCGCAGTGGAAACTGGCTCTCCGCGAGAGGCCTTCGGTTCGAAAACCGCAAAACGTCCAGCATAACTGGCGCGAGTATATAAAAAAAAAAGAGAGAGAAAAAGAAGCGCGCAAGGACAGGAGGTTAATTAAAAGAACGATTTATGCTCGGTTTAAATAAAACAGACCGCTCGAGTAGATCCTCGTCCTCTGGGAGTCGCGGCACGACTTCCGCTTGGCGTTCATGCGCGGCTTCCGGCAGCCAGGAGAGTATCCGTATGGTGTGGTCACTGCCCAGTGTGTACGCACACACCTATACAAGCGCGGAGGTATATAGAGAAGAAGAAGAAGAAGATCGAGCGGGCAATTATTGCCAGAAAAGGAATGGAAGAGGAAAAGGGAGGCGAGGCCTAGCGTCGGAATAAAATCCAAGATATATTGAGTGGAGAGCGGCACGAGCCTCTATTAAGCCGCCTCTCCGTGTGCTCCACATAGTCAGCGCGGAGGATTATGCCGGGCACACACGACGTGTCCAACGCGGCGATACATCATGGCCCGTGTCCCGGCCGTTATGTATACGAGACCGCCCTGCTCCGCGTTTTTGTTCATACGACGTATTTATTAGCGGGCACCGGCCGGGCCCTTTCTTTCGGGACACGCTTCTTGATTTATCTGGAACGGCCGGCTTCGGAATGTCATTAGCTAAGCGACGCCCCGGTCCTGTAACCGGCGGAATTTTATGGCAATTGACGTTTGACAGGTGTGTTTCGACCTGGTTCTCTGAGATTTCGGGTGGTTTTAGGTAGGTTTAGGAAGTAGGCAGAGAAGGGAACAGGGGAAGGTTTGGGAGAGAAGGTGGTGGAGATGGAATTTGGTTTGTTTAAATGGAAATTGGAGAATTTTGATAGATTGGGGAATAGTATTGGGAAGTTATTATGGTTGACGTTTAATCGGAGGATTATGAAAATAAAGTGGTAGAGATGGGATTTTGGTTGAAAGGAGGTATTGGAAATGGGTTATGAAAAGAAATAGTCTTTTAACTTTGCGATACGCTATTTATTGACGGACTCAGAGGAAACGTCTTTACGCTACTGAATCTTCTAAAGGACTGTTGCTGGGCACCCAAAAAGAAAGTTGGGGTCCGCTTGTACCTAGGAACTGTTTACTTTATGGTATCGCAGTGTGCAGCGCGTGACTCGAAGGCGAACGCGGAGACATTTTTGTCCTCGCTTGATCATTTCCATAGGGTGTTGTTAGAAATAATCCAACAGGAAGGAACAGGGGAAGGTTTGGGAGAGATAAAGTGGTGGAGATGGAAATTGGAGAATTTTGATAGATTGGGGAATAGTATTGGAAAGTTATTATTGTTGATGTTTAATGGGAGAATTATGAAAATAAAGTGGTAGAGATGGGATTTTGGTTGAAAAGAAGGAACAGGAGAAGGTTTGGGAGAGATGAAGTGGACACGAGATTTAGACAGATTGAGGGATAGTATTGGGAAATTATTGTTATTAATGTTTAATGAGAAAATTATGAAAATAAAGTGACGGAGATGGAATTTGGCTTGTTTAAATGGAAGGTGGAGAATTTTGTAAGACTGAAGAATTATTAAAATAAATTAGTGGAGATAAGAGCTGGTTGGTTTAAATGTAGTTGAAATTCAGACAGAAGTTTTAGAATTTGATTAGCTTTGAGCAAAAAGAAAGTAAACATAGAGATAACAAAAACTCTCCCAAAAGAGATAACAAAAAGCAGCAACACAGAAAAAGAAACAGGGAGTAAAAAAGAGGCAAGATCGGCTGTTAGAATCAACAAGAAACCTGATAAAAAGTACGAAAAAGAAATCGGGAAACCTGAATCTCCGAGAAGAACAAAAACAACAGGAAAAAAAGGGGACAAAAAGTACGAGTGTTAAAAGCGACAAAAAGTAGAAAAAAGGCGGACGAAAAGGTGGAAGAAAAAACGCCGAAGGATTACCGTGAAACAAGCAGGAAAAACGTGGCGAAACAAGGTGGCGACGAGCAGAGAGAGAAGCAAAGCACAGCAGCAGCCAAGCCCCAGCGTGTTTGTGTGTAAAAAAGGGAACAAGCAACCGAAAGGTGCGACGCGGCGGAATGTCAAAAATAAAAACAAGCATTCTGGTTGGTCCAGGTCGTCGAGGATGCGCGAGATGTGGTACCCGGCTACATCGTGACCCGGTTGCGGTGTCCAGAGTGTACCAGAACAGAGATAAGATCCGCGCTACTTATGTAAAACACGAGTTGTCGCGCCCCGTGGCGGTCTCTTCATCTTCCTCCGCATCTTCCTGTGTCTCGTCCTTCTCTTTTCGCTGCAACAGTTTTTAATCCACTTTTTTCCTCCTTCATTCAGCTCTTCCCCTTCCGTCGATGATCTTCCGCCTACTCTGATGGAAAAGTGTGGAAAACTCGTCGAACGTTCCAAGAACAAGCGTTGACCGTTGGAGATGTGATTGCTCGAGGATAAACTTCATAGATCTCTCTCTCTCTCTCTCTCTCTCTTTCTGAAGCTCAAATCACAGATTTCCCTTTTTCTCTCTCTGCAGTTGTACTTCAACGGCAGATAGGACGGTTTGGAGAGAAGAAGCAAGGTCGGCTGGCGAGACCACTCCAAGGCTGCGGCGATATCCGCTTCAGGGCCAAAGCCCGGCCCTCGATGTGGCTCTAATTAATTGCGGCAATTAAAACGTAACGCCCTGGCCGAGTCGTCGGCGAATTTACGGAAATTAGCGACGCTTATCGCCTGCTCGCGTTCGCCATACTCTCCTGTCCCCCGTGTACACACACACACCGGCTCTCCTGTCTGATCCACCGTCAGATAAACCCGGAATTCTCGTTCGAGTAATTTACGAGACGAATCTTTAGCCGGCCACACGAAAAATGTATCAGGCAGAACGTTTCCACCGATACATTCCGTAATGGTAAAGAGAGAAGGGGGATCGATTACACGCGAACCAACGAATCACCATAAAGAACACAAAACGAAACCACACGGTTTATCCTTAAATGTTGCTAAAACAAGAACGAACATTACGAGATTTCCTTTAAAGATATTTCGCTTGTAATTACTTCTCATAAATTCAACGGAAAAAGAAACACAGTCACGCCCTAAACGAGGGTATTTTTGCTACCGACAACTGGAGGAATCGTGCGGTCGCTATAAATACCGGAACACCATGGAACAACCCTGTTCGAGGTTCGAAAAAATTCCACATCTCGTCACGTTATATTTCTACTGTATTTCCTATCGAATTTTATCATTTAGATCAATATCTCCAACGAACCTTCAAATTTGCTAAAAAATTTGCATTCCACTTTTTCTTATTTTTTCGATCACACCATTACACCGTCGTTACAGAATTTCCTTGGATTTTCATTCAGATATTTTTCACTTTCGGTACGAACTTACGGGACGAGCTAATACTATTCAAGGAAGATCCTCCAACCTATCCCCATAAATACGCAACGTTCACCCTACCCAAATTTTTCACAAAATTTCTAAATATACATTTTCCTACGATTTCCATTAAAATATTTTCCATTCTCGGTACGAACCTATGGAATGACCTAACACTAATCGCGGAATATCCTCCAACCTATCTCCATAAGTACGTAACTTTCACCCTACCCAAATGTTACACAAAATTTCCTAATATTTTCCATTTTTGATACGAACCTATGCAATGACCTAATACATATCGCTTTTCACTGTAACTCGTGGTACATACTTACTAAATAGCTTTCGTAGAATTCACGATTATTCTCGCAAAAATCCAGTTTGTATGGTGTATTTCCAATGATTATTATAATTTTGTTTCATCGATTATTACTAATATTACTGACTTTCGAAATATGCATCCATTCGTATTACACTCGAAACACACATCTGTGCATGAAACTGGAAAGAACGTAATTTGTGATTTGCAGTTATCTTCTCCCCTTACTTTTTGTTTCCTGAAAAAACTGAGTTTTGAAGAGAGGGAGAGAGAGATATAGACTATGAAACGAAGATTGGTTGCCTTTCAAGCTTCCGAAATAACTCGGTTACCGGTATAGCCGGCCGGTGACATGCAAGTACAGTGTCCGCGTGTGTGCGCTTATTGGTAAACGTATATACAGTGGAGGACAAAAGTATTCATACACCCTATGAAATGGAATAACTTTTTTAAAATTGGGCCAAACGGCTTGAGTTTTTTTTTTTGAGAAGTTAGAAAGATTAGTTTACTAGATGACGTGTAAAAAAATTTTTGAAAAAACTGCAATTAGTCGGAAGAAAATAGCGAAGCTCGTTTGTACAAATTTTTTACCTGAGCTTGTAACGAAAATTTAAAACATACGTTTTGTAGATTAATGTCAATTATACACACGCTGAAAATTTCATCGAAATCGGTGGATGGAGAAACCAGCGACGGGCATCGAAAGATGTAAGAATCTGCCGATTTATTACAGTTCTAGGCTGAAAGTCGTGAAATAGTGCGATTTTCACAATCTTTAACCGTTTGTAGCTCATAGCAACATTAACCGATTTCGATGAAATTTTCAGCGTGTGTATAATTGACATAGATCTACAAAACGTATTTTTCTAAATTTTCATTACGAGCTCAGATAAAAAAGTTGTAAAAACGACCTTCGTAAGAACGAAACGTTTTTTCAAAAATTTTCCTACACGTCATCTAGTAAACTAATCTTTCTAAAATTCTCAAAAAACAACTCAAGTCGTTTGGCCCAATTTTAAAAAAGTTATTCCATTTTATAGGGTGTATGAATACTTTTGTCCTCCACTGTATGTGTAGATGATAAAATTCGTGCGTAGAAGCACGGTAGGACGCAAGTTACTATTCCACAGATACCCAACACTCGCCCTACCCAAGCATTACCCAAAATTTCTAAAAAAAAAAACCCATCCTTACTTCCTTACACTCCAATTCCATCCCCATTTCCCACCCCGCCCACAGAGAATCAATCTCCGAAAATAGAGGCTCGCGTTTTTCCCCGTCAAAGGGCACACGGTGTTTCTCGAGTGTGTACCTCGCGGCGAGTTTTTCGCACGGTCGACCAGTTCCATCTGGAAAAGCAACGGGGGTCTGTCGGGCGTATCGTATCGTGGTCGCCGCGCCGGCTTGAACGATCTGGTAACTTTTCATCGGTGAAAACAGGTCCCACCGGTGTGTCCGGGGAGGCTCGCGCGCCACGAAAAACGATCGATAAAACCGGAACCCATCGGGAGTGGCTGCAGAGGATAGTCCGCAACGAGCGAGCAGCAGCCAATGGCCCCCACATACCGGCGCCCTCGCCACCTTCGATCGCGACAAATAGTCGCTCAAATTGCTCTCGGATAATCGAGGTGAAATTAGAAAATCGAGGAAGCTCCACGCTCGTTGGATCCTCGCGGACAATTTAACGTTCTACGATCGAATTCCGGATAGCTTCGATTTATTGCCGCCCCAACGATTACTGTACGCTAGATCCAATCTACTCTAAGTATATATGTATATACGTGTGCATATGAATATACAGTAGGGACGCGTGTTACGTTTAATCCGCGGCGTGTTACGAACGCCCTGAATTATAATTGGATTAAGTTATGCTAGCCCTAAGTTATTACTCGATCGCAGGCGAAACGCCTGCAAACTTATGCAAGACTCGGTCGGTGTAATTTCGTCTAAATCGTGGTCGGATAGGGCATGTGAGTCGGTCCCCTTGCGCTACCCACGTATCTGACACTGTAATCTAAATTACGCGCTCTACGGACAACTTATACCTGATCTAAATTATACGCGAGGTACCGGTAATCCTAAGTCACACGCGGCTAGAGTCGGTGGACTTAGGGTGACCGGTGTGGTTGCTTTGAATTTCGTATTGGGGCGCAATTATAGCGGCTGTGGGATGCTCGCGTTGCCGCGATTTGCCACGGAGGTGGAGTTAATCGAATTAACCCTTTGATTTACGATTTTTTAATTTTTTTTTGGGGGGGAGTAAGCTGTATCATTTCGGTAGGAGGAAAGTGTACGCAGCTCACGGTCGTACGGAAAAGCGATCCCATTTCGAGGCGTACGGTCTCGTTAGCAGTAGACTGATAGGAATTCCACCGAAGGTGCGCGCTGGTGTAAACTCATCTCGCGCCGAGGCGAGGAGAGCCAGCGCGTTAGGCTCGGCCAGCGTTGCATTCCGTCACGTTGCAGGGGAGGAGTCGTTCGCGCCGCGAGGAAATCCCTGGTATTCTAATCAGTTTCTAGCCCCCTATCTCCGGCCCGACAAAGCTGATTCAGAGAAATCGACCAATTGTCAGTCTATGCTTGTCGTAATAATCATTAAAGGAATATTAAATTCCGCCGCGGATTAGCACATCGAGGAATGATCGATCGATCCCGCCGATCGAAGACGCTCCGTGAATTGAATTGTAGATGCGAAAGTTGCGTGTCGCGGTCACCGAGGGATTTTTATTGTGGTTTCTCTTCGATGGAGGGAATGAAAATTAGAAAAAGGGCGAGCAAGTGGAAATTTGAGAAAATTCATGGATGTTAAAAGAAAAAGGCTCTCTCTCGATGATTCGTCCATCACTTTGAACTACCCGGAAATATGACAGAAAAATACCATAAAAAAAGCAGCACAGAATTTTCAAACAGAAGTTCCTGTCTGTCGTAATGTTTTCATCCCTGAATCGAGCGTTTTTCATCGTGTAAAATTGCAATACTTGCGGCTGGTCTCACAGAAAATGAAAAAGAATTGAAAGTACGTACTTCTGAATTCCAAGTTACTCTCAATAATGAAACTGTAATAAAGCAGCGCAGAATTATCGAACAAAAATTCCTATCTATCAGAATGCTCGCACCTTTCAACTGAGTACTCCTCATTACGTAAAATTGCAATACTTATGGTTGCTCTCATAAAAACGAAGCAAACAAAACTTTTTCCCAAAAATGACACCCTTCGTTCCAAAAACTTCAATTAGGGTTTCCTACTCAGCATCGACAATTTACAATCCCAAGAATCAGTCAAGACGCTAAACGCACGCATCGTCCACGCAACAAAAAGAAAGAAGAAAAATATGGAAAACCCGTTGCCAGGTAATTTGCAAAAGGTTAAATCGAAAAGGTTAAGAAGGAACGCGTGCTTGCAACGTTGTCCATCTTCCGAGCCAAAGCCAGAAATCCGCCAGAGAAGTGTTTTGCAACTTTTGCAGAAATGCCTGTGAGCCTCGTTTAAACCGTCGTCGAGGCTCTCCCTCTCTCTCTCTCTCTCTCTCTCTCTCTCTCTCTCTCTCTCTCTCGTCGAGATGGACCGATAATTTAATCCACGGCGATCATCAAGCGAACCTACGCGACCTCCCGGGGACCTCTTTGATGATCGTTGGCTCGCGTGGCCCGTCACACGTGGAAATTTCGCAATTAATAAATCCTCCGAGGCTTAGAAATCACCGTAAACCGATTATCTATCGTTCGTTCGCCACAATTAAATTAATAGCCCGATGTCCTTATTAATTGACTTCGCCCCGGTTACAAATTGCGGCCGCTATCGCGCCACGCCGGTGGCTGGTTTCATTAAACGGCGTGCCAGATAACGCCGGGTCGATCTTAACCGTACAGCCGATCGATTGCCGAGGTGTGATTCGATTGATGGGGGAATCGAGCGGGGTGTGGAGATTGACAGATTAGTTTTGGGAGAGGGAAGAATTCATTTTGGGAGATTCTTGGAACGTTTTGTGCAGAGTGTGCTTCGGTATCGAAATTTAGATAAAAATGATGTGACACTTTGAACGATTAATAATGGGAGATTGCGAGAATTAAAAGTAGTATTGAAAGAACATTGCATGCAGATAATTATTATTGTTATCGTGTCAGAGGGGAGGGAAGAATTAATATTGGGAGATTATTGGAATGTTTTATGCAAATTAGGAGTATCTTAGATTCTGCTATTTTTCAGTTGCAAAAGTTAGTGCTAATAATGGAAATTCTGTGTCCAAATTTATGAAAGTAATTACTCTACCAAGTGACACTTTGAACGATTAATAATGGAATACTGCGAAAAATAAGTGAAAGAATATCGCACAAAGTTAATTATTATCATCTTAGAGGGGAGAAAGAAATTAATTTTGGGAGATTCTTAGATTCTCCTATTACTTAGGACCAAAATTTAACGTTAATAATGGAAAGTTTGTCTTATTTTATAAAATAAATTACCTTGCAAAGTGACACTTTGAACGATTAATAATGGAACACTGGGAAAAATAAGTGAAAGAATATCGCACCAAGTTAATTATTATCATCTTAGAGGGGAGACAAAAATGAATTTCGGAAGATCCTCAGAATATCTCGTACAAAATGGAAACTTCAGTGCTCCTAATGGAAATTCTGTTCCATTTAACAAAAAAAAAAAAAAAAAAATGTAACTCCGCGAAGTGACACTTGGAATGATTTACAACGCAAGATTGTGAAAACGAAGTGGAAGAATATTGCACCAACTTATTTACTACTACGATCTCAGATCCTTCCTACGGGTGTTCTCATTTCGAAGCGAAATTAACAAGCGACGTTTATCTGCCTGGAAACAATTTGTACCGCGAAGAGGGTTGCTTAAACCCCATCCGACCACACTTTTTCACCACTTTTAACACACTGGCTGGCGTTGGAAAGTCGATTAATCGTGGCCGACGATTCTATCACGGCCGGCTGTTAATGTTACGTTAAGAAGATTTATCGATGACGTAAATAATATGCAGACAGTCGGTCCAAGTGACGCGAGCGTTTGCTTATCTCGCGGCCGCGGCAAGATTAATGCGCGTGCCGACCGGAGTGTGCACCTCGGTTAATAAACATTGCTCGCAATAATAGTGCCGCGGAAGGAATCGCCACGCAGCACGGGAGCACCGTGACCAAATACGCAGTCAGGAATAATTACCACCCAAGTATTTCATTTTTCGTCGAAATTTTGCGTGTAAGAAATGCGAAATTCCGGCGAACTTTGTCACCCAGGAAGAGAAAGCGCGCGGGTACCTGAGGGTCCCATAAACTAAGCTCTTTCCCCGGAAAGTCGAACGAGGGGGCTCCAACAGGATACGACGCGGAGAGGACACTCTGGAAATAGCCGTCGAGCGAGACGGACACCGGAACACTTACCAGTCGCTTAGGATTATAGAATAAAGACATTTTTGGATACCACACTATCCTGTGTTAAATTCTTTTTAAGCTGCGCTTACATTCGGTTCGATCTTACTTCGACAGCATCCAAATTTTATTCGACTTTCTACCCTTTATTCCTCCGCCTTTTCTAAGTACTCGTCTTTAACCCTCCGTCGGGCGCACCTGATCTCTCAGGCACAACCATAATTTATCTATGTTCATAGACGCGACGAATGTGCAAATGTGCTCAAAATGTTGATGTTTTTTGTTTACACTCATGTTCTTCTATTATTGTAGTATCGTAATTGTGAGGATGAGAGAGAAAGCGGGCGACGAGCGACGATAGCCAGGCCCAAAAGCCCCGGCGACAAGAGGCTCACGAAGGGCCTGGCTATAAAGTACGGCGTGCAAGGGATGAAAGGGCGGTGTGTTTGAAAAAGTCGAGAGGCGTGAATCGAAGAAGCGTGTGTCAAAGCCCAATGTATCATAGTTATTCTTATATTTCTGATCCCACATTATTCCTATGGCTAGTTACTTTGGTGAAAAACCTCTTGAAGGTTAACCGACAAACCCAGAAATAATTGGGAAAAAGTATCTTCGCTGCGAGATATTAAGTTTTTGAGCTTTTCTATTTTTAACGGTATTATTTTTAGCTGAATTTCAGAGAAGCGTTGAAAGCTCGGGGATAAGTGTCAATTTGGATCTATGTTGAACGTGACGAGCTCGCAATGCAGCCTTTAGAATACGTTTATCAAAAACCTTTTCATGTTTTGTAAGTCCTCGTTGGAATTCGCTGTCTTTAATTGACAAACTGAAAAATAATTTTAAAAACGTGTCTACTTCGTTGCGAGATATTAAGTCTCCGAGCTTTTCCTATTTTTTACACTACTATTTTTAACCGAACTTCAGAGAAAAGTCCCAAATTGAATGTGACAAGCTCGCAATGCATATTTTAGAGTGTTTCTCTCGAAAACCTTCCCATCTTTTCTGAGTCCTTCTTCGAATTCACTGTCTTTAATTGACAAACCCAAAAATAATTAGAAAAAAGTGTCTACTTCGTCGCGAGATAGTAAGTTTCCGAGCTTTTCCTACTTTTAACTGAATTTCAGAGAAAAGTCCCACGCTGAATCTGACAAGCTTTGTACATTTTTCACGAACCTTCTTCTGTTCCTCTGTCATTTCAAAGAAGATCACCCCGTTACTATTAAATAAACAAATAAAAGCGTATTTAACGAGAAATTAAAGGTGAAGTGCGATACCTAGTAAACAAGAACCCGCGCAAACCAAAATTCCAGCCGATCCTCGTCCTCAAGCCCAGCAAGTAGCCATGCCAGTGACTCCACCAGCGCATTCTGCACGACACACTCTCTCCACCTCGCCACGTTTCTCCGTGCAGGATCAACAAAGCGTTACATAAGATCGGGAGCATCGGCAGAAGAAACGAGCGCGCATCTTCGCCGAAGAAAATGTCGAGGCTATTGCACAACCTAGCTAACAGCGTAAACGATCTTCCTCGCGGAGATCTAACAAGAAGAAGCCTTCGATCGACGTCCTTGATCCACGGCCTTTTTCTAGATTTCACGAACGATCCATCGGCTGCGTCTCCCCTTCGCACATTTTCTCAATCTTCGCGATTCCTCGCGAAGCGTGGAACATCGTTAACCTTTGAGATCATCCCGCGTTGGAAAACACGCACGCGTGCGTCGCGATGCATTCCGCGGGGAGGACGAGCGCGTTCTCTCGCGACGAGTAACGGGATCGGTGGATCGATCGCGGCGCAGAGATCGAAGGTCCCACGAGAGATTCGATTCGATCGTGGAATGGCGAAGGTCGATGGCGAAAGGAATATACCGTACCGTGAGTTATCGATCCGGCCAAGAGAGATCGATGGACGGGAGAACCGAGGAGAGCCTGCAGTTTCGAGGAGGATCCGGTCGTGTACAACTGTGATTCGACGATTTACAGATTTTTCGTAAAGTTGAATTAAAGAGTAGGCCTTGGAATCAGAATTTTTGACGGTTGAACCCCTTCGCTACGATTTCCAAATTTTTCATAAAATGAAGTAAAGAAAATTCAGTAGAAATAGAGTTTTAAACGATTCAACCCTTTCGCTACGGTAGAGCGTGACATTATTTTATTTCTTTACAATAAAAGAAAAGAATTTTGCAAGAGTACATCGGTTACTCTGAAGATACTCTATGCCATGTGTGATTCGACGATTTCCAGATTTTTGATCGAATAAACTAAGGAAAATTCCTCAGAATCAGAATTTCTAATTACTTAACCCTTTCGCTACGGCAGAACGCGACATTTCTTTTTTTAAATAAAACGAAACAATTTTACAAAAGTAAATGTGTTATTCCGAAGACATCAAACTACGCTACATGTGATTCGGCGATTTGCAGATTTTCGATAAAATAAAATAAAGAATTTTTAACCATTTAACCCTTTCGCTATTATTTTTAAAAAATTGGCTACCTATCCTATACTCGAAAGCTTCACGAATAACCATAGCCACCGTTAGCATACAAGAAGCGTCCAACGTTGGACCACTATCGTCACCTGCGGTAAAGAAAGGGTTAAGTGAAATAATTTCGAATTTGAGAAACACAGATAGGTAGTTTCAAAAGTCCTACTAACGACGAGGGTTAAACCCCTCGGTTTCGACCTTGCTCGTATGTTGGAAACTTGGAACAGTTTAACGGCACGTTAGACAGATGTATAATCTAACTTGGTAATTATCTCAGGATAACGTTAACGTAGTTCCAGAACCCAGAGAAACTACTGTTAATCTCACCTGAGAAATGTTCACCCTAAATTCCAAGTTAGTTAACTCCAACGAGCTTGTTATTACAATGTATACAGCGAAACGTTGATAGGAGAGCAGCGGTAAAATGATAGAAAATGATTTCTAGATGGATGTCCTCAGGAGGAAGAACTATTTCACGGACACGTTATTACACTCGTTACACGTGGGAATTCCAGCCGAAGGTCCAGGAAGAGAGTGTATATGTATATACACGTTACCTTGGTAGGAGTTTTTGATGTGCTCGTGTAATTTATGGACCGTGTTCAACTGTATATTAAGGTTGAACGCGGCCGTTCACAGTCTCGAGCGCTTCCCTTAAAAGTAACCAATTACTTACTGGAACACAAAACGGCCTGTAACTCCAAGATGAAAAGTAAACATTCATCTTCGGGACGCTCGACGGTGTTCTCTTGCGTCACCGTGCACGTAACCACGCACACCTGTAACATGTACGCCTCTCTATGAATAAGTGATTGAAAATCTGGGACAGGTATCTCTCGCGCCTCGCAGTCCTCTCGATCGCACGAAGGACCGTGAGGCAAACACCAGTCCGAGAGAGGATAGAGGTATCGATGCTGGTTTATAGTTTTACTCATAGGCGAGACAACGATGACAGAATGAGAAATCAATCGAGGTAGGAGTGTTTCTTCGTTCTTATAAGTGTTCGAGATTGTTGTCAGGATTCTGAGGTAATATTTGTTCCTTGCGATTATTATTTTCCTTTTTAACAATTTTCTTAATCCTCAAAATCTTCAAATGTTCGTCTAGAATATGATACTTTTCACCTATCTGCGCTTTCAACAAACTCACACTACCATAACTCGGAAATAAAATTTTCCTAACGATCAATTCTCAACTTTCAACTTTCCAAGTCCTCGAAAATCTTCAAACTTTCTCCAGAATATGATACTTTTCAACTATCTGCATTCTCAACAAACTCACACTACCATGACTCGGAAATAAAATTTTTCTAATCGTCAAATATCAACGTTTCATTTTCCTAAGCCCCAAAAATCATCAAAACTTGTGCAGAATATGATACTTTTCAACTACTATCATCCTCAACAGCCCCGCACTACCGTATTCCACAAAGAAATATTTTCAACCTTCAAATCTCAATTTTTAACTTTCCTGATTCTCAAAAATCATCAAAGCTTGCTCCGGAATATCATATTTTTCGACTTCCTCCATTCTCAACAACCTCGCACTACCATAACTCGCAAAAAAATTTGTCAACCTTCAAATCTCAATTTTTAACTTTCCTGATTCTCAAAAATCATCAAAGCTTGCTCTGGAATATCATATTTTTCGACTACCTCCATTCTCAACAACCTCGCACTACCATAACTCGCAAAAAAATTTGTCAACCTTCAAATCTGAATTTTTAACTTTCTGATTCTCAAAAATCATCAAAGCTTGCTCTGGAATATCATATTTTTGGACTACCTCCATTCTCAACAACCTCGCACTACCATAACTCGCAAAAAAATTTGCCAACCTTCAAATCTGAATTTTTAACTTTCTGATTCTCAAAAATCATCAAAGCTTGCTCTGGAATATCATATTTTTCGACTACCTTCATTCTCAACAACCTCGCACAACCATAACTCGCAAAAAAATTTGTCAACCTTCAAATCTGAATTTTTAACTTTCTGATCCTCAAAAATCATCAAATCTTGCTCCGGAATATCATATTTTCCGACTACCTCCATTCTCAACAACCTCAAACTACCATAACTCACAAAAATCATCAAATCTTGCTCCAGAATATCATATTTTTCAACTACCTCCATTCTCAACAACCTCAAACTACCATAACTCACAGAAATCATGAAATCTTGCTCCACCTCAAAAATCATCAAAGCTTGCTCTGGAATATCATATTTTTCGACTACCTCCATTCTCAACAACCTTACACTACCATAACTCACAAGAAAAATTTGTCAATCTTCAAATCTCAATTTTCAACTCTCTGATCCTCAAAAATCATCAAATCTTGCTCCGGAATATCATATTTTCCGACTACCTCCATTCTCAACAACCTCAAACTACCATAACTCACAAAAATCATCAAATCTTGCTCCAGAATATCATATTTTTCAACTACCTCCATTCTCAACAACCTCAAACTACCATAACTCACAGAAATCATGAAATCTTGCTCCAGAGTATAATACTCTTCAACCACCATCATCCTCAACAGCCTCACACAACGATACCCCATCCTCCCACAACGAAGCAGAAATTACCAGCGATCAAACAGGACGACAACCGTTCCAATCAAAGGATCCATAACCTAACCACCATGGTTCGTGTATAAATCACTGAAATCCGTGTAAAATTGATTTGGCTCACGATGCCCATAGGGGCCAGGGGTTCGTTTCACTCGTAGAAGTCCTCCTCGCTCGTCGGACGCCTGCTTCGTTATTTCATTATCCGCGACAGCGGTGGCCGTCGGAGTCGAGAGCCGGGAAAATGGGTTACGGTGGCCGTAAGATTAATGGTGCCACCTGCTCGCAATTATAGTCGCGAGCATAGCAAGAGAGAAGACGCCAAGTGAGCGCGTGCGAGCGTGCGGATCATCTTTCCGCCGCGGGCCTCGCGGGAAATTCCGATCCTCTTCCGTTCCGCTTCTGTCGATGGACTATGCCTCAGAAACCAGGATTTTTCCTCGTCCTGTGAATTATCTTCGAACGCTCGGAGAATTTCGAAGGTAGAAATCGTCGGGGAAATTTCTTTTTAAATTTTCAAATTTATTTTTTCGGGTTTGTTAATTAAGAATTTTAGTAGGTTATAGTGGAATGAGTTTTTAGAGACTAATTGGGTTTGTAAGACGAATCTACACACCTGTGTGGTTTGATACGTTCATCAATTAGATAGATTGTGGTGTGTTAATTTTGTAGAAATTGAGCAACGCAATTTCCAATTAAAGAACGTAGTATATTTCCAGGAAGAACTATTCAACGGAACTAATTGCTCTTGGAGTGTATAAATTTTCAAACGCAATTTGTTCGCTAATTTTCAGCTACAGTCTGTTTTTTAATTGTATTTCATCTAGTGCTACGATAAAATAACAATCAGTCAACTAACTTTATTTTCATGAAAATCTATCAATCACGTCGAAGATAACCACACTGGAAAGACATGTGCACTATCAGCCAAAAGTTTGAGCTACCACAATATCAAATCTGCTACCAATTTCTCACAATTTTAAAATTAATATTGCAGAATTCAATTTCCTTCGTTTCCACAAATTAGAGCAATGATTCCCGAATTTATTTTGTTATGGTATCCTTACAAGATTTTCCCCAAATTAAAGCTATACCCATATCTATATTTTAGTGACCACCCTAATTTATCTTATCACGGAACCCTAACAAGATTTTCTAAAAATTAAAGAACCCATATCTATATTTTACTGGCCACCCTAATTTTAATTAAGGCCATTTAAATTTAAATTTCCATTAAATTTGATTAAAAACACCATATCTCATGGAACCCATTTTTTAAAAATTAGTAGAGAAGATTGTAATATTAAAAAAAATTCTTCAAATAATTCTGAAAATTACAATCTCCCTTCCGCAAAATTCTCGTCTATCCAGCATCGCACATAAATACCGAAGCTTTTGTCTGACAGCGCACATTCCCCCACCTGACCCCGTAATTAACGCGGAAGCGATTGAAAAGCATTGTGTCCATCCAAGGCTTCGTGACGGCGCGCCGCTAGAAACAGCTCTTTTCCAACTGGTATGGTGTCACCTCGCCCCTCCCCGGGTTAAGTGAGTTTCATTTAATCCCGTCATTAGCCATTTGCCTGGAACGGGGCGAGGCGTTTTCATCCTCTTTCCACCGAACGATCCTTCTCCATCGTGCATCATCTATCTTGTATCCTCCCTGGCCGGGCGAGAGAAGTGTTCAGCGGCACCGCGCCGCCTGTAGAACGTCTTAATGATAATCTTCGGTTCGAGGCGAGGAGAATAAAGAGTATGCATTACACGCGGCGAACAACGAGCAACTCCTCAAGTTTGCCGGTTGCTCGTTGATCGCCACCATAGAGAGGCGATCGATCGATCGATCGTTCTCAACGGACATTGAAACGATTAGTCGTACGGGGAAATTGAATGGCCTGGATCGTTCCTTCGTGAACATTGTTCCCGTTTAAAACGTGTGTGTATGTAGTGGACGTTCGTGTCGAACTGGTGCACCTAAGATAACCCTGCACGGTGATAAGATAGAGTTTGCCAGTGGGTGTCATAGTTATTCATGCGGGTGGACTAGTTTTGTTACGAGGAGGAACAAAAAGAGGATACGTGGCGGTTGAGTAGGGAATTTTAGAGAGTTTTCTTCAGGATCTTTTTTTATGGGTTGTCAAATGTGTGGAAGATTATTGGTGATAGAGAAGTGAGTGATGAATTTTCAAATTTTCTTTACACTATATAGTGTGGAAAGATGCATAGTGAACAGAGATACAAGGTTATGTGAAAGATTCAATTATTATGAATGTTTAACCCTTTGCGATCGGTGCCGCCATAGTGGCGGCATTTCAATTTTGTTCTAGAAATCGGTGTCGCCGCTATGGCGGCATGATCTTTGTTTTGTCAAGTATCATACTTTGGAAAATTACAAAAATTAAAACGTTTTATTTTTATGCACTATAACTAGTATGTATTAAACAAAATGTATCAGTTTCAAAATATTCTGTTTTTCAATATCCTTATATATATAATAAATAAACGAAAGGGTTAATAAATAAACTTGAAAATTTAAATTTGCTTCGACTAGCTGATAGTCCAACCAGAGAAATATGCCGATCGCAAAGGGTTAAATAGTAAATGAAAAATATCGATGACCTTGGAATGACCTTCAAGATGGCTTTGACCAGACTTTTTCATGGTCGTCAGATATACGTTCCCAAACCATATATGTATAAACTCCTTTCAGTCATTTTTTTTCTATTTTCAGTACCATTGGAAATAATATATGCGTTCATTATGTGTGAGACTCCCTGTATATTGAATTTCCACGTTTCGTTTACCCTATCCAACATAGTGGCAGCTCTGAGATCAGGCAAGAAAGCCTCCTCCAGTATCTTGAAGAACAGCTCCTGGGTTTCGATGCCGTAAACTCGTTCCAAGAACAGCACAACGCTCTGTTTGTGTCCAGGAATCAAACCAGACGGCATATCGCTCTTTGGTTTCTCAAAAAATTATGAATAAACATTTTTTTTTTCCAACGTTGACGGTCACCCATCTTTACCATTAGTCGCGAGGAGCGCAGCTTGACTTGGAAAGCTACCGACGAGTCACCCTACCCAGTCCCCATTTCTCCCAGGATAAATAAAACTCCATTTTTGTATTATTTAAAGTTAGAATAATTATAGTAAATTTCCAACAATCAGTAGACATAAAATAATCACTTCTAAGTCGCACACCGTTACAAAGGGTTAAATAAAAATCTACCATTGAATCGAAATGTTCTACGATCGAATAGAAAACCAGAATAAATTATTTCGACATCTTTGAATAAAGAAAAAAAGTTAGATGCACAGTAGTGCAGCATTCTACGAATTATAAAAATTGTAATAATCGTCTGGACCAGGATTATTTCGGAGAATTGTCAATTGCAAAAGGTTTCGAGAGTCTTTAGAATTCTTTCACAGTGCCTACTCTGATTGAGAATAGACGTCTGTGCAGCGGATGATAAAGATTTCTTTGAATGTCTAGGTAAAAAAGAATCGGGGGGATTTAAATGTGAAGAGCGAGAGCAAGTCACGCAGCCGGTTCCCCTCTTCTCGTCTTCTAATCCAGCAACGGTGCGTCTCTAGTGGAAGGTCTTCTCTGCTAATGCATAAGCTTGTCCGGTGTCCTTGCAAATCCCTGCCGCAAACAAGCGGCCATATTTCAAGAGGAGAGCCGACGTCGACGGGAGTCTCTATCCTTAAAGTAAGCAAAATCTTCCCCCACCACGTTCACCACTTTACTTCGAATAAAAGCTTCCTTCTTTCTGCTTCGCAAACAGGACTGTAGAGTTCAGTTTTCCAGCTGAACCACTCTGACAATTCCCAATTACCCTTCTTTTTTACTCTTTCGTATTCAATTGTTGGGTGTATCCTTAAGAAACTTCCTCGGAAATGATGCTGATAAATGAATTGAATTTTCTGATTTATTTGTGCGAAAAGTGAACTGGGGCTGTTATGAAAATCTGAATATTCCGTGTTCTTATATTCGAAAGTTCAAATATTCGGTGTACTCTAATATTCGAAAATTAAAATATCCCAAAATTAAAATATCCCAAAATTAAAATATTCGAAAATTAAAATATTCGGTGTACTCTAATATTCGAAAATTAAAATATCCCAAAATTAAAATATTGGAATATTAAAATATTCGGTGTACTCTAACATTCGAAAATTAAAATATCCCAAAATTAAAATATTCGATATATTCTAATATTCGAAAATTAATATATCCGAAAATTAAAAAATTCGAAAATCCAAATATTCGACTATTTCAACTACTCCAAGTTCTCCAGCCCCAGACTGCACCTCCTACTTCTCCTTTCCCACTAATTGCACCACGCCAATGTCAATTCTAATCAGGGAATCCCGATAATTGCCTCAAGATTGCCCGGAGAATAGCACGATACCGCGGCCAATGGAACAGATCTCGTCCATATGTTCCACCTATGTATATTCATACACTGACCAATGGTACGCCAGTGATGTCCAATACGCGATACCAAATGGTGCACAAGCTGGCTTGGTCTCGTACTACGTGGCTGCACGAATACGTTACATAGGGATACGTGGTGCACACGCACGCGTGCTTACGTTTCCTGGTTGCTCGTTCACGGCTGGGCGTGCCGCTGGCTACGTGCACGCAGCAGAAACCCCGTGTGACGCTCGATTTTGCCTCAATTCCCGTCATGCGAATTCGATGAAACCATTCTTTCGTTGGAACAGAGTCGAACCTTCCGATGAAAAATGCCTGACATAGTTCAGAAACTGCCACGAGAATTAGAAACGAACGGAATACCGAAGAAAAAGAAAAATGCTCCTTTAGATCATTCTGAAGGTTCTCGAGGATCTTAAGAAAAAAATCACCGTGAATTTATCATTTCTTTCTTTTGCTTTGGATAATTTGGAGGCAAAGAAGAAATTTTTAAACGACTGAGAGCGGATAGGAAGAAAGTTTGATAAATTATTAATATCAGACTGCTTTGGGATAAGTTTGAGATTAGAATTAGGGGCGAAAAATATTTCCAATGCATCTCTGATAATAAAAATTTAATATCCCCATTTTGTTAACTAAAGCAGAAAAAAAAGGGAGGACGAGTATAGAATATAGAAATTCATACCTAATTTTCTATGCGCCCCATTGAAATAAATCTCGAGTGTCAGATTAGAGTGGACGATAGGGTCTGCTAATACGTTACGTCATAATTCAAATTGCGCGCCTCTGATGGCGTTCGAATTACGAGGAAGCACGGTCGCGACAATTTTGCCATTACATTGTTGCAGGCAAGGTAACCAGCAATAATGTTCGCCGGCGTAACATTATTCGCTGCCGCTAGTTTCGAGCGCTATTACGCAGTTCAGTTTCGCGCGGCGCACCGTTATTCATCGTTCTCGCGATCGTTTACTTTGCCGTAACGACGCTGTTCGCGAGTGGCCGAGACATAGAGGCGAATCGCTCGGTGTACAGGATAAACGAGAAACTCGC
Organism: Habropoda laboriosa; assembly: GCF_001263275.1. Lineage (NCBI taxonomy): Eukaryota > Metazoa > Arthropoda > Insecta > Hymenoptera > Apidae > Habropoda > Habropoda laboriosa. Next base: position 1,821,796 of record NW_017100141.1, read on the forward strand.
TCCAATGTTCCCCAAGTCCACCGATGGTTTCCTCCGAGTGGGACCAAAGGAGGTTTGAAACGAGAGCTGAGGATATAGGTGGCTGTCGAATTCAAATAAAATTTGTTTTAATGTTAAAAAATGTTTTTTCACTTCTGTCATCGATTGTTTAGACTCTGCTATCTTCAAGGTTCGTTAACACTTATCTATCCTTCGAGCTCGTATCTAATGTTCTAAGAGTAAAGTGCAAAGTAGAATACGCTTCAATTTCCCTCAAAAACTTGCTCATAGATCAGACACTAAAATCTTTTGGTACAGGTTCTCCAGGAGTAACAAAATTCCCCTCAAAATTGGACTCAAAAATGACCTCAAATTTGGGCTCAAAATTTCCCTCAAAAATCCCCTCGTAGATCATCTATATGATATGAAACCCCAAAGACTCTGAAGTTTCCTGGGACTTCCCCAAGAGCATCAAAATTCCCCTTAAAATTGCTCTCAAAAAACCCCTCATAGGTTACCTTTATGATGCGAAACCCCAAAGAATCTGAAATCTTCTGGTACAGCTTCTTTAAGAGTAACAAAATTCCCCTCAAAATTGCACTCAAAATTGCTCTAAAAAATCCTCTCACAGATCATCTATATGATACGAATCCTTAAAGACTTTGAAATTTTCTAGGACACCTTTTCCAAGAGCAACAAAATTCGCCTCAAAAATTACACACAAAAATCTGAAAACCTCGAAATCTCATAAAATTTCTCCCAGAGCAACAAGACCGCGACGTACCAAGGCGATCTGTCGCAATTTTGCGACTATTTCACCAAAGACTTACGTAAGCTCCTTATCTCCCTCACTTTATCTACCCTTGAAACGAATAAAACAGTCTGAGCCTGTATTTAACTTGAAATAACACCATTCCCACATTTCTCCTCATTTTTATCTCCCTGAAAAGTAACAAGAACACCATACCGGGACCGTGCGAGGACATTTTTGGTCCCAACGTCATCGACCAAATCTACTAGCACTGTTTTACGGGGAAGTAGTAAAAGTGAGTGGACACAAGCTACGTTTTAACACACTCGAGAGAGGAGTGTGGTTGTTCTAGGATGTACCTGGAATCATAAAACAGGTGTCGACGTTCTTGAGCAAGATCTACAGCAACGAGGAAGTGGTGAAATTGACCTATCACTTCGTCTATTGAAAAAATTCCGTACAAATTCAATGGTAAATCCTTGCTCCAAAGAAATCTTTACCTATCGATTCTCGAGATTCTATCGGATAAGGTGAGATACGAGATTGTAAGGAGGTTTTGAGCCCGGAAATAGCAAAGAAATTGGACCAAGTGGATCATAAGGAGAATGTAAAAGTAACCGAGAGGATAAAGTTTCCTGATTCCTGATCGTTATTGAACGGTGTAACGTTCGAAAATAAAGAAACCGGAAGTGGAATTACCGTGAATCAAGATTACTTTCACTCCTTACTTGAGCAATTACCCCCGACACGAGGAAGTAATTTACTTCTTACTTTATAAACGCAGTTGATATCGTGAGGTCTGCCTCGTGGTGGGTAACACGCGTGGAACCTCTCTATTTGTCGTTTCTCGTCATTTCCTGTGTTAATTGGTGGAAAACAGCGGCTTGAGAGACTGTGGTGAAACGATGCGAAGAATGGGCGGTCTGATTAAATTGCAAACAGCATCGCCGGTTCTATCAGGGTCAGTATCGTGTCGAGGCACGCACTTTCTCATTCCTCAGGATCGTTTTGCTTTCGTCGACTGGTTTTTCGCGGGAGGAACAGGCGACCAAATGGAACGAGGAGGGAATGATTCACGTGGAAAGCTGCGTATGCAAATGAGACATGTCGAATAATGCTGATTTCCGTTTTACGCGAAAGAAAGGAAGAAAGAAAGAAAAAAAACGAACGACGTTCTGGGTATAATTGTGATGTGAATTAAGTTAGAGCTGTCCGCGGCAATTAAGCGGAAATTATGTCTTTCGCCGGTAAAGAGCCGCTAATTGCGGGAAAAACGACGGAACGTGACTGTTTTGCGAGCTAATTGGGGCGGATTATCGGAATTTCTGGCCAAGCATATAATTTGCCAAAGCAACGGACGGTGTTACGCTTGTCTGGGATATTATTTGCCCGATCACGGTTTTGTTAGACAACAAATATTCGAAATTCCTTGATTTTTAGAATCTGAGCTTAGAGTCTTGGACCATAACTTAGGGATCCAAATCTAAGGATCCAGGGTCCAATATTAAGAGTCCAACTTTCAGAGCCCAAATCTAAGGATCCGAGATCCAACTTCCAGAGTCCAAATCCAAGGATCCGAGATCCAACTTTCAGAGTCCAAATCCAAGGATCCGAGATCCAACTTTCAGAGTCCAAATCCAAGGATCCAGGGTCCAATTTCGGGAGTCCAAATCTAAAGGATCCAGGGTCCAATTTCGGGAGTCCAAATCTAAGGATCCAAGATCCAATTTCAGGAGTCCAAAGTTCACAGACAAATTGAAAGCAAAATTCAAAGTCATAGTTCATAGGCTCTAAATCGCGCCTGTACCCGGTCGTTTCGGTAATTCCCGAGCCGTAAATTTTCTGTCCTCGGCGAACGCGAGCCGGCAACGTGGTGTTCACGGTGCAATTTTAGGACAGGGCGATTCCGCGAATAGTCCCTGTGCAGGACGTACGAGCAATCTTTGACACGCGAGCTCCTCCCGTGGCTCGTTGCACCGTTTAAGTCCGTTTCTATCGCATGCTGGCGCAAAGAGATCGTTAACCCTTGGCAGCGCGATGCTCAATTACAGCCCGGTACGTTAGCTTCTTTACGCGCTGGCTGCTCGGTGAACGCATTAATATAAATTTACCTGCGGATCCGTTCCTCCCGATTCTCTATGAAGAAACCTGCAGAAAATCGATGGAATTGGAATGGTCGTTTCAAACGTATTAATCGTATCGATCTGAGAATGAAGAAATTCATTGCGAGAACTTAAACGTGATTTATCTTCTTCAGGGACGACTTTTATTTCAAGTTACAAAAGAACGATCTAATTTCTTAGCTTGTCATACTCTTTTCATTCGTTTTTCTTATTAAGGGATTGTGCAATTTCACTGTAGTACAGATATTCGCTATATTTTCATACTCTTCCCATCAGAAATATTGAAATTTTCAAAAAAACTAAGTGTACACATTATCTATCAGCGTTCCTGAAGAGATTAAGAGAACTGAGAAACTGTAGGTTTCACTTTTAAACCTGTGACTCGTACTCCCACAGATCTCAGAGCTATTTTTCACACTTCCTATTGAGAATAGATTATATTTTGAATTTCTCTACTGCGAGTTTCTCCGCTTAACGTAGGCTCAGGCCGGGCCATAAAAACCATGGATCCGTTGACCGTGGTTCCGATCCAAGTATATAACAAATGCTTCTCCGCATTTTAAGCAGTCGCGCGACAACCCCGAACTGAGTACCTATTTTTCACTCGGGTTTTCGCCTCCGTTGTTTTGTATTACATTTATATCAATAAACGTTTTTCTTCTCTGCAGTCGATCGAGTCAATCTTTATTCGCAAATTAAAGATCCTCAATACGTTCTAACTGTGTACTTTTATTTTAAAAAATCAATATTAATTTCTAATTCCAAGTTCGATCTTAAACTCATATTTCGTTCACAATCCACCTACGAACCCCAGAATTTTAATTAAGCTCGTAGAAGAGGTACTTTCTTCGAGACCGAGGATTTAACGAGGATCGAAGCAAGCGCAGATCACGAGGAAAATGTCAAAAGTTTTAGGATCAAGGACTAAACGTGGAGGCTAGAGAGCCGGTCGCTCGTCCCGAACAATTTCTATTACGTGCAAGCGCTGCGATCATTACCCCCTCGGCACGGTAATGTTCGGTAATCAGGTGTATTTTAACGAGTAGCCGCAGCGGTTCGCGACTTACTAGATGCCTGAACACATATTTGCGTGGCTAGGTTGCGCAGGTGTACGTGTACCGGCCACGCTGAAATGCCATTTCTGAACGACGCGGGATCGTTGCACTCGCCTTCGACGAGAGAACTTCCTTCGATGGACTCCACGAATCTATTTTTCTTTTCTCTCTCTCTCTCTACACTTCGCAACATCGCGTCAACGTCTGAAAATTCATATTGTGCAAGTTTAAGTCAAGTTCTGATTTCCTTGTTCCAAGTTTAGGAGTGTATAGAAATGTCAGATCTTTGAAGTTTTGTTGATTTCCTGGAATTTGGAGACTAGATGAATTCGAAATTAATTTCGCCTGATTTAAATTTCAGAACTTCAAATTTCTTATTAATCTAAGGGAATCGAAAATTAATTTTCTCTTCCATGCTGAATTCAATGTAAATTTCAAAATTTTTGAGTTTTCATTAATCTGAGTGAATCCGAAATTAATTTCCCCACATTTAGACACTTTGACTGATATAAATTTCCAATCTATCAATTTTCTATTAATTTCCTTAAAGCGAGAGTGCAAATGGACCCAAAATTAATTTCCCCAAATTCCGAACTCTTCCACTCTTCACCCAACATAAATTTCCAATCTCTCAATTTTTTATTAATTCCCCAAATGTAAAGCTTTCCCAATTAAAATTCTAGATCCTCCAAATTAACACCTCCAAACAGAAATCTGCATTTCCCACACTTCCAGTCTCCTCCCAGTCAAACACAAAACACTCTCGTCTCCAAGTACCAATTACACAAAACAGAATTGATTCCCCTTTGCCATTTACCCGCCGCGAAAGCTCCAAACCCGTTACACCAGCCTCACACGTTCTAGGACAAGCGTTAAAGGACCACGTAAATAACGATGGCAATAATCGAGCACAATGAAGCACACACGCGGTTTGTGTGGCTCGTTCTACTAATTAAGAGTATCGCGTTAGCAGTTCGACGAGCAAGAATGTATAAGCGAAGATACGGGGTCGTCGACACATGGTCGGCCGCCCGTTACAATGTAAATATCGGTACGCAACACACACGCGAGGAACGTGCTCCTATTATACCTTTCTCCTTTCCTACCAACCTCGTCTCTCCGAACCGGGCAGTAATTAATATTAATGGGCCACGCTGCATGGGATATCTTCGAACGTGCTCGCTTTTTCCACTGATACGCCGTGTTGCAGCGATGTGCTTCTTTCCCCCCTCTATGTCCCGCGGAACTTTTGCATAGATAAACCCACGTACGGCGCGAAAATTTCTACTTCGTTACGTGGTGTACGTGAAACGGTAATAGGAAAATGGAGATTTTCTTTGGAAAACAATTTTAACCCTTTCGCGACTAGCGCCGGTTATATCCGGCATCCGCTAAATGCTTCACACTGGCTAGCGCCGGTTATATCCGGCATCCGCTAAATGCTTCACACTGGCTAGCGCCGGTTATATCCGGCATCCTCTAAGCGCGTCGCTTCAACAACACAAAGTGAAGATTTATTTTAAAATACAGAACAAGGCCTCGAGAACATTCCCTTTATCCAATACATCCTTAAGTCCTCTGCTGTTCCAACGAAATCCTCTAAGATTTCACACGGACACACTGGGAGCTCGAAAAACATGAGACACTCATGGTGTGCACTAATGGCACGACGACCCGTCCGTTAGTGGCGTGCTGATGGCTCGTTCTGTCGTCGCGAAAGGGTTAAAAGGAAGACTTTTCGTTTGAGAAATTTTCGATCGCTTTAACCCTTTCGCGGGTGGCAAATTTAACCCTTTGGCTACGGCAAATTTTAGTACACAACGGGCGTGGCAAATTCAAATCCTCCACAACGGCAGCAAACTTTCTTTTTCAACCGTGTCGTTTTAAAATTTGTTTCACTGAATTTGTTAGGATGTGCTCGTGGCAGTTGCAACCAACTCTCGAGCCTTGTCGTTTTTAGCATAACGTGTGCCGACTAAATCTAATAGGTTCGTCTTCGAAGGACCACCTCCGGTGATTAGGAGGACAAAACAACTATTGCTATTGGTCTAAACTTCTAAAGGAGCGACTCGTGGCGTGGACAGATGACTTCTGTCTTTCCTTCCCGCGAAAGGTCCCACGACACCTCCGTGCGAGGACGCATCGCGGGGGTGAGGCCCTCGGATAGGTTGAATACATTTTTCGATAGTGGTGGGGAAAAACTATTGGTTAAAATCATAGGTGGGAAAACTACACGAAAATGCCACCCCCCAGACCATAGGTCACTCTCAGGTACCAAGCGTACCCTTGAGTGACGCACGCGGGAATTCCGAGTGCCTCGAACAATCACCGTAGCAGACAATAACGTTAAGACGCGCTTCGGCTCTGGTGACCATATGAATGCAAAAAATGTACAAGTTAAAAAAGGGGCGAAGATTCTAAGTCGAAAAGAAGGCAATAAAGGTGAAAGCAAGTTCTTAGATTGAAAGACTACGATTGCTGCTACGAAACGAGCGAAGGCGAAAAATATATACGATAGAACTACATGCTAAGAAATCTAAGGGTCGGGCGGCTGACATACCTGTCGAGGATTAAACAAAATTAACGTGGAAGAGTGCAGAGGATCAAATTAACGCTTGAATTAACATAGAAGTACGCCGAAAGGCTCCAATAGCACGATACGAACAAATTTTCAAAGCGCCTATAGGCGCCAATAGTAGTGAAAGGGTTAAATGCCTGGCTCGCGTGGGAGATGGTAGATCTTGAATCACGAGCGCAAAATTTTTTGGTTCTTTAAAATTTAAGAATTTTCAATTTTTTTAAATTAGCGACGATGGTTAATTTTGAGATTTGGGACGAATGTATTATGGGGAATTAGATTTTATTATGGAAGATCGAGTCTCTTAAGGAGAAGAACACTTTTCGTGTTTAATTAGGGATTGAATTAAGCTGGAAGGGCGCCAAAAAGAGGCCACACACTTATCAAGACTCTGAGCCTTTGAAATTTCAACCTCCAATAGCAACAAAAGTGTTAAAAACTCGCGAAATTAAAAGTAGAATAACACTGATAAAAATTCTATTTTTTATAATATTTTACTACTGAAAATAAACAAAGAATTGATGGGTAACTTTCAGATCACGTTCTACGTAATAAAACAAAATCGTTTTCTCGAAGTAGCGTGTTACACGCAGCTTACTTAGCGTACCTTTACAATTCCAATTGATCGTGAAGAATCATGAATGGAGAAAAATGTGAAAATATTTTTGCAAATTCCATATGATCAGAGGCGATAAATCAGCGGGGTCAATTTGAAGGAATTAATCGGTTGCATTGGTTGGCAGCATGAGCGAGAAACGCGTGTGTTGGCAACGAGCGTAACATTAATTAAGAGGGAAGGGGATGGAATAAAAAAGGAGAGAAGAGAGAGAGAGAGAAAAAAAAAAGAAACGAAACCACGAAGTTCGCGTTTGCCGTGGTTCGTTTCAACCGAATTCCATATTAGAAGAGAAACGTTTCGAGCCAATGACGTCGAGCCATTCGCTTAATGACAGTCGCGTTAATTACGCTCTGCTTGCCGCTAATTACATCCGCGCCGAGTGGTGCGCGTTTCCTCGAACGAATCGGGATTACGTAAAGGCCGATCCGTGTTGGCGAAGCTACTGTTTTTTTTCCCCTTTACTTGCGCAAGAATCGAATCGTCTGAGAGAATTAAATTCGATGACTCAAGATTTAAGGCCTATGGAAACTATGGAGACTCGAGACTCAAGGCTTATCGAAGTTTTACAGATTCAAGATTTATCGAAATTTTAGAGACTCGAGATTCAAGGCTTATCGAAACTTTAGAGACTCGAGATTTAAGGCTTATCGAAACTTTAGAGACTCGAGATTTAAGACTTATCGAAATTTTAGAGACTCGAGATTTAAGGCTTATCGAAACTTTAGAGACTCAAGGTTCAAGACTTATGAAAACTTTAGAGACTCAATATTCAAGACTCGTCAAAGATTTAGAGACTGAAAATCCGCCAAGAGTCAAGATCCAAGATTTACCAAACCTCATAAAAAATTTCAAGCGTCGAATTCATTTCGAAACGACTCCACCGTATTAACCCCTTAACCTATGATTTCTTTTCTGACGATGCATCTAAGCGTCAGCCATTTTCTGTTTCAGTACCGTATCAGGTAAGAAAAACTAATCTGTCACAGATTAGTTACATCTAGCAATCCTCAGTCCTACAAATTTAAACGAAAATTAGGATTACTATTAATTTTTCTTACTAATACAACTATTTTTCTCACATCTTCGCCAGAATCTCTGCCACGTGTCTGACAGGTTGTCATATGTTAAGGGGTTAAAAAACCCTCTAATCCCTTCAAACTTAAGCCTCGAACCCTCGTCACTACCCACACGCTCTCAGCAAACATTCCCAAAGCACACACTTCCTCGTTTCTCGCGTAAAACACGGAAGAGAACATCAGACGAGCACGGACGATGAATCATTAATACCATCCACTTACCAGGTCACGGAGCTGAAAACCTGCAAGACCGTCGCGAAAGGAAGCGACTTACGGCTGCGAAGAAAAAAGAGGAGAAAGCAGGGTCTCTTCCTAACTCCCTTGCTCACTCCGCTCGACTCGACTCGCTTGCTCGCGCGATTATCGGTGCCATTGGTACGCGAGCGCAAATCGCGTTTCGCAAATGAGATTTCGCAGTCGTCTCTCTCTCCTCCTCTCTGTTTCACTCCGAGAACTGACGACTCGAAGGAACAATGCCCGACCCACGGCCTCCTCGAGAAGTCTCGTCGTCGTCGTCGGCCTCCTATAGACAGGCGCGTGTGTTCCGTTCCGGCGCACAATGGCACGTGCAGAGAGCCGCGAGAACGACAGGTCTGGGGCTCGTGGGCCGGCACGGCGTACTCGTTTCATTCAGGACTTATCGAGATTCGGCCGACGATTGTCTCTTCTTCCTGCCGGATGATGTACGACGCTCGTTCGAGCCGGAGAAGCTCCGACTTTTGCGTCCACGCCAAGTTTCTAACTGTTTGCTTCTTTCTTTTTATTCTTACCTCTTTCGTTTGCAGTAGGACGAGTTCTACATACGATCGACTTCACATTTTAATCGTTTCGCGCAAGGTTAGTTCGTTAAAGTGACGGATTTTTGTGACGTAATTAACCCTTTCGATGTTATCGTAACTGTACAGTCGCATTTCTACCATTTCTGTGGATATTTTTTGCCCCGTGTCTCGGTTTTCTGAAATTATTAAGGTACATGCGAATATTAATATTAATTATACGTTACATAATTGTGTTACGACTCTGTTATCGGTGAACGAAGAATAACTTGAAACCTTCTGCACAAAATTAATTAACCATTTCTTTTTGTCGTTGCAACTGTATGGCTACGTTGTGTTTAGTTTCTGTAGATATATTTTTCGTGTAGATTTCATTTTTATGAAATTTTTAATATAAATATTACATAATTGTACTAATGCTTCCTTATCTTCGAACACTTTGCAAACACCAATATACTCTTACAAATCTCTCATTTGTCACCTAACATCCATAAAAACGCAAAAAGCAATTCTTCACCGTGTCTGTTAACTAACTCGCAAATGAAAGGGTTAAACGACGCGAGATAACGATCAAAACAGTCGAAAACAGTGTAAACTATTAACAGGCAACAGTTGACCTATTTTTCTCGGTAAGGAAACGACGATTAAGCGGGGAAAAAGGAGAGCTGCAGACAGGAATGGCACTTCACGGGCTGTAGTATTAAACTAGAGGCGCCGTCGGATAAAAAAGGCGGAGACATCGGAGAAGACTGACGGTAGTTTCAACGAATTCTGTCTGGCGTTCAGATTTTCTGTCGTGTTCCCGGAGAAACCCAATCGCCAGGGGATCTAATGCTTCCCGATGGACGTGATGCATCGCAGGGTTTTCTTCCTTTTGGACACGTTGGATCGATTTCCGCGTCGCGGAAACCACAGAATCCCTCAACAAGACCGGCCGCTTTCGCCCCGAAACTCTGAAACCCGAGACACGCCGTGTCTCTTCCCCTAGGGAACGACAAAAGAGGATGTGGCGCAGCTTCTGCGCTCGCCACCGCAACCACTCTAAGCCAATATTCGCACAACGTTGAAATTTGCTTCGAATTTTCCATGGAATTCGAGATGGACGAAATTTATTTGGAAAAGTACGTGGGAAATTCAATCTGGATTCGATTAAACGTAGAAACGAAGTGCAACCCTTGATGCTTTTCATGGTAGAGTAATTTAATATTCTCGTATTTCAAGTCTTCGCTGGTTTAATATTCCGATATTACAGTGGTTCGATGTTCTTACAGACCTATTATTCGATTCTCGATATTCTGGTACTCTGGTAATCTCCAATATCCCGATACTCTGCATAAATACCTCAATTTTTCGTACTTCGATATTTTAACGGTAGAATATTTCAACGGGTTCGTTGTCGATATTCCAATGTTTCTGGAGGAAGTAATGGTTTATTCTTCTTTTCTTTGCATTCTACTGCTATCGACTGAAATATACAATTGATAATTTTCATATTTTAATTAAATATTCTGAATTTCATAGAATTTCAATTAATGTGATTAATTTTGATACGCAACGATGCAACGCTCGCCCGTCAAAATTGATACGCGCCTTAGAACGCGTTGCATTTTGATACGCAACGGTGCAACACTCGCCCGTCAAAATTGACACGCGCCTTAGAACGCGTTGCATTTTGATACGCAACGGTGCAACACTCGCCCGTCAAAATTGATACGCGCCTTAGAACGCGTTGCATTTTGATACGCAACGGTGCAACGCTCGCCTGTCAAAATTGACACGCGCCTTAGATCGCGTTGCATTTTGATACGCAACGGTGACACGATACGCAGATATACCATAATTTTTAACATAGCGTAAAAACATACTTCGATACCCTAAATTAATTACCTTGAAAATTTCGTTACTTTCGAAACTACATCAAATTCTCAAGCATTTCACCCCGGAAGAATATCCATCTCGATTTACCAAAACTCTAACCAAGGATCTATCCACTTCCTCCTGGACCTAACAGGGTCCATTATCACAGCAATTACGCCCACGAAACGCCGTGCAATGGCCAGTTTAATTTCTCGCCGATTGTCTAGGGCGTTCGGTTTCTCGCGCCAATAAATTAGATTCCACGGGGTCGTTTCCATACCACGAACGTACACGTGTTACTCTCTCGCGATCATGAGACTCTCGGACGTAGCGGCGCGAGCCTAAGTGTCGGCGTGGCACGGCGTGGCAAGAGGTGGCCTGGCGTGGGACGAGCGCATTGTTCGAGCCGACGACGGCTTCAACGATATACGCCGGGAATAAAGAGTACCGGTTAGTTTTCATGGGTGCTGCCACCATAAACGCCAAACGCTATTTGCGGATTATAATTTGTGCCCCGATAATGAAGGATAATAAAGCGCCGCGTGGGATAGGGCGGCGTCGCGCTCTGCTCTGGTGAAAGCGACGCCATTTCCTCTCTTCATTTTCTTCCGTCGTTTCCTCTTTATCTTGTCTATATCTTGAATTTGTGAAAATTCGAGTTACAAAGGTACCTTATATTCGACAATTTTTTTCTCGAAAATGAATCGTGATAGAAAAACGAAAGTACACTCGTTCGATAGGTACATTCTTGCTCTATGTTCAGAATAAATTTCAGGTTGCTAGCTTGAATACGTGTGATTTTACAATAATTTTAGTGAGTGCAAGTTCTGACACTTCGATATGCAGCAGTGCATAAAACATGGGCTCGCGAGAATTATTACAAAATCGAGTGTGTCCAAGTTAGGGAGTTGAAATTTATTCCGAAGGTAGAGTAAAGACGTAGCTATCCTCTCGATCTACTTTCATTTCTGCACCGTTATCGGTTCGCGAGAGAAATAATTCCGATTCGTCAACTTTCCAGTGCGCCGTTCATATCGAACGAGGGTTCGTCAGAAGTGCCTTGGGAGTCGATTCAGCGTACTCCAATCGACAATTCCATGATTACGGAAGTAAACCCAATCAGAGTTTGCTTCTCCTATGGTAGCCTGAATCATTGAAGAATCTAGGAAGCCGGAGTAACTTCGAACAACCAAAGTCCCAACTTGAGAAGCATACCTCGTAAGTTTCACCGTAATTCAACCAGTTTACAGGCTTTCCTAATCTCGCGAACATTGAAAACGAAATTGAAGTCCACTTGGGACGCATAAAACAGCAGTGAAATGTGAATAAGAGGACCGTTTCGTATCCTCGAGAGTGAAATTGAAATATCCGAAAGACACTTCGCGACGAAATGGATATTACCATCGAAGGCGTATCCTTTCTCGTGTACAGGGTGACTCACGCGTTTGGGACGAGTTGTATCTCGAGTTTCATTGGAGATAGAAAAATATTTTAGAGGAAAATGTTAAAAAATGCAAATAAATTCTTTTCTTACGTAAATCGATTCTTCAGAAGATTCTACGACAAAAATGATTAGAGTACTATGTTATAAAAATTGATAATCGAATTTCCACTGTCACACTTTCAATGAAACATAAATCTTACCAAAAATACCAAAGATCTCGTGAAGTGTTCACTTTCGGAATACCTTATGATAACAGTTTCTTACTCAAAATGAGCCAAAGAAGAAAAATATACAGGTCCGTTCAAAAAAAGTGCGCACTTGCATTTTTCACGTGTATCATTGCACTTCTGAAAAATCGAAGTCCTACAAAAGCAGGGTTTTCTATATCATTCAACTCTTTTCTCTTTAACCATACTTCAAATACAATCCTAATTGTACTGAAATTATGGTTCCAGTTTCACTAAGATATTTAGTATCTCCCAAGAAATTTCAAAGAAAAATAATTAGCACAGTAACAAAATTTCTCTACAAAATAATCAATCGATGGATCCCAACATATAACGTTCCAAAATACTTGCGGTTCCACTTTTAAGATTTTTACAATCTCCCAAGAAATTTCAAAGAAAAATAATTAGCACAGTACACACTCGAGAAATTTTACAGAAACACAATTACCACAGTACACGCTAAAATTTCTCTGGCAAATCGAAGGATCCCAAAATACTTGACTCACCTTGTACACGCAACTCTCATTCCACGCTAACCAGACTCCCAAGCAGTCCACAATCCTCCAGTACACGTTAATTTTTCCATCGAATCCCGCAATTAGTACCTGCGAAGTATTCCCGCACCCCGGCATCACTCCCAAAGGGCGAAAAACCGGATGTACCCCTATGCACTTGGCCCGATATTCCACAATCTCGATAAAACGCTCCACATTTCGCGAAGGGGAGAAAATAATTAGCACCCGTACACACCGTGATTTCTCTCCGGCAAATAATCGGCTACGACTGCTCGATCGATGGATCACGATCGATAATATCGCGCAGCATACACACATGCACATACAGAGCAAGATACAAAAGGAGATTGGTCAGTTGATCAGGACGATTATCCGTGATTTGCAACAGTGTAGTATGCAGCTGATCGCAATTAAAAGATCCGATCCACGGCTGGCGTTATCGGTGACTGGAAGCTTTACGAGCGATCAATAGCGAGTTATCGAGCTGGATTGACGCTCGTTTAATTATCGACACCGTGTTTCTCTCTCCCAGACTACGAGCGGAAATTAAAATTAATCGCGAGACCAGGAGAGACGCCTAATGAAATCGGGCTAGATAACGGACTCGTAGATGCGGATAGAGCGACCGTTAGCAGCGTGCTTGTTTATTGGAGCTCGAGGAGCTTTTCTTCCGGTCTCCTCTGCGTGCTGATCCATCTAGGAAAAGTGGAGATTTTTCTGCATCGCCATCCTTGTGGGTATTTATAACTGACACGTCTGCGTGGAAATGGTTTTTCAGAGGATCGTATCTGTGGAACGAATTGTGATCGAGCAGTGTTTGAGGCTGGTGAAATGATTCGATGGGAGATCGGGGGAGAAAGCTGCGTTAGGAGAATTAATTAGGTGAAATTGAAGGATGTTATTGACTGGGATGGATTGGGGATTTTATTTCTCTGGGTTTAATTGTTGGAATGACGGTCTTCTGATACTGAATTTCTAGGAAAATTCAACTTTTCTAGATTATAGTTAAAAATGAGAAAATAATTGCAACAATTTGCACTCTACTTCTGTTCTTGCAAATTCAAATATAACAAAAAACGAAACCCTCGACAAATAAACTATTGTGTTTCAAACATTGCTTAACGTAGTCTTGCCTAATTAAGAAATTGAAGCCATTTTCTGCAAAGAAGCTAATTCTTCGATTTTCGGTCACCTTATAAAAATTATCAATCATGCGTCAATTCTAACTAAAAACACTACAGCAAATGCATTTCGCCTAAAACACTTAAAACGCACACCGTCACAGCGACCTGGACAAACCTTCTTACACAGTGCAATAAACCTACTCTACCTGGAAATTCTACGCTCAACTATACGCTCGTTAAAAAAGAAGAAAGAAGGAGTTCCAATGATTAGCCGCGGTATAATTATTCCAGCACAAAGCGATTAAGCTGCTACCTTTTCGTATTTGTCAGCGTGTAAAACGTGACCCCTTACGCAATTCCCCGTACCTACAATTACCCACGTGGACAGCTAGAACGTTCTTTATTTTTTTCTTTTTTTTTCTACGATTCAAGTTTTTCGGTATATCTGTCCGCGACGTAACTTACGCCACCGGAGAGACTTTCACTCGCTCGAACACAGCTCGACGCAGCTTAAGTACGTAATGGTCTCCCTATTGGCGATCCGATCAGACTTTAATGCTTTCTTCGACGAGTACGCGAAGTACGAAACGATTACGTGTACCGAATAATGCGCGGTTGAAACGAGGCAAAGGTTCCCCCTTATTCACGTGGGGCCACAGCTGCCGCCGCAACTGCGATTTATGCTTTAACAGGCCACGTATCTCACGATTGGACTGAATTCCCGCCGAGGCACTGATAAGCCAGCTCATTTGTCCGCGGAATGATCTACCAATTGCGCGATTATTCCGCCATAACTCGTTGCTTCGAGGTTAAGAGGTGTAACTGTGGAGTTTCCTTTTGATTTGTGGGCGGAAGATAGCTGTTTCGGATTTGCTTGTGGAATACGGGAGGCACCTGTGTCTTTCGAAAGGTAGGGTTCGAAATTTGGAGATTTTTTGAGTCAAGGGAATTGCGACTTAGGAATTGTTTTTATGAATTTGAGATTTGTAATTGGAACACGATGGATAGTTGTGTGTTCGAATGTTAAGGTTCGTAAATTTGGGAATTGCGAGTAGGGAATTTCTTGAGTTAAGGGAATTGCGATTTAGGAATTGCAAATTGGGATTCTTTTTTATCAGTTTAAGATTTGCAATTGCAACACAGTACTCCAAAGTTAAGGTTTGAAAATTTAGGAATTTCTCGAGTCAAGGGAATTGTGATTTAGGAATTGCAAATTGGGATTTTTTTTTATCAGTTTAAGATTTGCAATTGCAACACAGTACTCCAAAGTTAAGGTTTGAAAATTTAGGAATTTCTCGAGTCAAGGGAATTGCAATTTAGGAATTGCGAATTGAGAAAGTTTTATCAGTTTGAGATTTGCAGTTGCAACACAGTACTCCAAAGTTAAGGTTTGAAAATTTAGGAATTTCTCGAGTCAAGGGAATTGCGATTTAGGAATTGCAAATTGAGAATGTTTTATCAATTTGATATTTGCAATTGCAATACAGTACTCGAAAGTTAACGTTCGAAAATTTGAGAATTACTGGAGTTAAAGGAATTGCGATTTGGGAATTGCAAATAGAGGATTTTTTATCACTTTGAAATTTGCAATTGCAACACAGTAGATACTTATACATTTCAAAGTCAAGCTTTAAAAATTACGAATTTTATGATTCTGATCATGACTTGTAAAACAAAAAATACCGAATCTTCGTCAAAATTGCAATTCCACCAAATCGAACATCTTCAAAGACACCTCGTTCGTAACTTAATCACTCAGAAACCTCTCAATTCCATCCAAGAATATTTACTCTCCCAAACCTCAAACTCACAAAATCCTCCACACCCACAAATCTTCTCTCTTCCCCAAAAACCCTCCGCAAACAACCCAAACCGTTTAACCCTTTCAACTAGGTGTGTTTACCTGTTCCAACAAACCCACCCTCCTAATCTCGAACTCGCCGAAACTCGAACTATCCACAGAAAACACACCGAAACAAGCCCTCCTAAACGCAAACTCGAAACGGTAAGTGTAAATTTGTTCTCCATCAGCTCACCGTCCTACCATGCACGCAACGAACAATTCAATTGCAAGGTACACGACGGACGAGAAATGGCTCGACGTCCACGTACGCCTAATAACAAGCCAGCTTATCGATTAATCGTCGCCGCTCCTCTCTCTCTCGAGAGAGAGGGAGACCCATTGTAATTTCGCCACTGGCTCTCTTATGTACTCGGAAACACCAATATACGCTGTACATACGAGGACACCTTGCGAAACCACCACACGGCGATATTATCTTACGGCGACGATTACGCGCGAATACGCGCGTACTTTCTAATTGCGAGAACGTCCGCGGATCCTTAACTGCGGCGTCAACTCGCCTCTACATACATGATAAGTGAAAATGTTATGGTAAAAATAGAAGAAGAGAACTGGTCGATGATCGATTCCATGGAAACGCGCGATTTACTCGTCGAATAATCTGAAACCGAAACGAAGGAGAAAAATCGATCGATTTGCCCCCCTTTCTGTCAGATTAGCTCCAAGCTATTCGTGAAAGTGACTCGATCCATGGGAATAATTACTGTTATTACAACGACTTTGTCGAAAGGTATCGTGCTCTTATCGATAATTGCACCGCCTGAGAATGTAAATGACGAAAGATCGAAATTTTTTTCTTCTCTTTGTCGCGGAGCTTTCTTTTTCTTCTGCGATCGAGGATGCGAGATCGTTAGAAGATGGAAGAGAATCGAAGGAGATACGAATCTTCGGTGCTTGGTGAATGGATTTTTTTATTTTTAGATACGAAGTCCTGAGGGAGATAGGAAAGATTGTTGGTCGATCGATAGGAAGTGACGATAAGAAAATGGGTAGCTTGATGCTGGATGACTGACGTTCGTTAATTGTAATACTGTTGACGAGGATAGGTCGATTTTTCGATTAGAATTTCAGTGGAATAACAGTGTTCCTGATTGACGGGGCGCCGTTTGTCTGGTTAATCGAGTTTGCGGAAGATCGAGGAGCGGATAACAATTTTCGTGACAACTACTGTGCGCCCGGGGATTTTTAACTCTACGTGCCTCTAGGAGGAAGGGAATTATAGTGATCGTTGGAGTTCTCTCGTGGAAAAGATTCTCTGTCTGCAAAAATTCGAGGACTGTGGCGTGAGTGTCCAAGCTATAGCAATTACAAAGAGCGTTCTTATGGACGAGGCGAATTTAATATTCGGAATTGTGAATTTCAATGGTAGCAATTTTTTAATGTGGCTACTTTTGTATAATATTAGGAGAGTTGTTTTTCACCAAAAAATGAGGAAATTCACTTTGGAAAATTTTCTAGAGAGCTTTTAATAGAATAAAAGACACTTTGTACTTAATGTGAAGTTCAATAATAGAAAATTTTAATTGTAAATTTTAGGAGGAGGAATATTTCTTACACAAAGATATTAGAGAACTTTAGAAAATTTTAGAAAGCTTTGGAAAACTTTGGAAAACTTTAGGAAGTTTTGGAAAACTCTGGAAAGCTTTGGAAAGTTTCAGAACACTTTGGAAAGCTTAAGAAAACTTTGAAAAGCTTTAGGAAGCTTTAGGAAACTTTGGAAAACTTTAGAAAGCTTTACAAAGCTTTAGAAAACTTTACAAAACTTCGGAAAACTTTAAGAAACCTTGGAAAGGTTTTCAGACATTTCAATACCATAAACGGCACTTTACGCTCAAATGAAAAGATCTGCAAAGGATCTCCCACCTCTTTCCTTCTCAAAGATCACCAGACAATCGATAAGGAAGACGTCTCCTTAAATTTTTCCCTCCGACAAACGATTAGAAGACGAAACAAGCCATTATCGAGGAGAGAAGAGAGGGAAAGTCAGTAGGTGGTCGCAAGAAAGGGACAAGGAGTCGTAGAAACACGAACAGAGAAAGAGAAAGAGAGAAGGCGTGACAACGACTGCGCTTAGCATAACAATATTTACTACTAGAAGAAACTTAAGAGACTTGAATATTCTATGCACAGGCCTCGCCCAGGACTTGCACAACCATAAGGCGGTATGTATAATTACGTGTCGGGGATGAGACAGGATCGTTGCCGCGTCCACTAAGTCGAGGATTGAACGATTCGATCGTCGGGGGAAGAAAGCTCACGCGCTATTGCTTTCGCGAACAGCGTTTTAATTGATAGCTCCTATTCAGACGTCAGTCACTAGATGATTGCTGCGATGAAGCTACCGGTGGAATTATAGTGTGTATAATGCAAGAAGGTAGCAGGATGTTTTCATTGATTTTCGAGTTTTATTGAATATGAGACTTCAAAAACACTTTTAGTTAGAGAGTTGCCTTCTTATGGCTAAATTAATAGCGAAAGTTGCTCAACTCTGCGCTTTAATTATAGTAAAATTTTCTTTATTCTGTGTTTCAGTGTCCTTTATAGCAAAATTGCTCAACCCTGTGTTTCAGTGTCCCTTTATAGATAAATTATAGTAAAAATTGCTCAACTCTGTGTTTCAGCGTCCTTCTAGAGCAAAATTATAGCAAAAATTGCTCAACTCTGCGCTTCAGTTATAGTAAAAATTGCTTTCTTCTGTGTTTCAGTGTCCTCTAGAGCAAAATTATAGTAAAAATTGCTTTCTTCGGTGTTTCAGTGCCCTCTAGAGCAAAATTATAGTAAAAATTGCTCAACTCTGTGTTTCAGTGTCCTCTAGAGCAAAATTATAGCAAAAGTTGCTCAACTCTGCGCTTCAATTATAGTAAAAATTGCTTTCTTCTGTGTTTCAGTGTCCTCTAGAGCAAAATTATAGTAAAAATTGCTTTCTTCGGTGTTTCAGTGTCCTCTAGAGCAAAATTATAGCAAAAATTGCTCAGCTCTGTGTTTCAGTGTCCCTCTATAGCAAAATTATAGCAAAAATTGCTCAACTCTGTGCTTCAATTACAGCAAAAACTGCTTTCTTCCGCGTTTCAGCGCCTCTTCACAGAAAAATTACAGTAAAAATTGCTCAACTCCGCCTTTCAATTACAACGAAAACTGCTTTCGTCCGTGTTTCACCGTCTTTTTATAGACAAATTATAATACAAATCACTTAATCCTCTGTTTGCAATATGAATGTGTCTTAAAGAGGACTTACACATTCTCCAAGCGTGTAGAGCAAGTGTTTTTATTGAACTGTATGAATGACAAAGTGCCATGTTTGGCACGCTATTCGAATAAAACAAGTGTTGTAACTGTCTATTGAGATTCTAAGCCACACTTGCTACCTGATTTACACACTACCAGCTTGATGTAGGTTTGAAGAAACACCTGGTCATTCCAACGATATGAATCTTCATTTCACTTCATTTGTATTACGCGTGGATCATTTGAATATCATTCTAAAATGTACGTTACAGAAGCTTCTCGTCGAGGATTGAATCTCTAATACACCCGGCTAATTAACCAGCAATACGTTAATTTCTGCAGATGCAAAATTATTCCAACGACGATTCGACCGATATAAAAAACCGCACCTTTCGAATTCGTCGCTATCGCACACATTGTTGAGTTCAAAATTTAACCCTTTTATAATAGTCCAGTTAGCCCCTAATCATTTAGTCACTCCCTTTATTTCAACATTTCACTGTAATATCAGTTATAAAATACTAAGTTTCGGTGTAATATTAATAAATAAAAATTGATAATTCATCAGTATACGATATCTGAAGGCAAAAATTCTTACGTCGAGTCTGAGTCGACAGAGGGCCGCAAAGGGTCAACCCTCTGCACTCGGAGGTGATTTTGCTGTACAATAGGTCGCAAATCGGATGTTCGAAATTTTTTCAAACTAACGCAGAAATAAAGTATACTGTTTTATTTAAGAAATATGTAAGAAATTTAATTATCTTCGTTAATTATTCACCAAGTGACGATTGTTTAACGCCGCTTCTCAGTCGTCACTCCACTGCAAAGGGTCAGTATTCGATAAAATACTTTCGTCTTCCTTTTGAAAAATTCATTTACTCGACGATTTTCAGAAAACTCGAAAGGAAGCTTCCAACGGCCTCAGGATCAGAAAAGAA
This sequence comes from Habropoda laboriosa, assembly GCF_001263275.1. Taxonomy (NCBI): domain Eukaryota; kingdom Metazoa; phylum Arthropoda; class Insecta; order Hymenoptera; family Apidae; genus Habropoda; species Habropoda laboriosa. The sequence goes on from NW_017100141.1 coordinate 1,841,947, forward strand.
ACGCGTTCTCCACACCCGAATCGACCCCGTTACTCCGCCGTAATCCTCGCGAGTCGCTCGAAGCGACGCGAGCGCACAATGTTGCACGGTTCTTTCGATCGAGGCAACGATCTCCGAGGGAAAAGAAGAAGGAGGAGGGAAAAAAGGAGAGAAAAATCACGGAACAAAAGCCAATTTACTTTGCACGCGGCGCAGGATTCTCCCGTGGTGCACGTATAGCCGGTGGATAGAGAGGAAAGTGACGCAACGCAAGCGACGAAGCGCGTGTATGTACGAAGATGAAAACGAGCCGCGCGATTCGCACGACATTTGCTCCTATCGCGTTCCACACAGAGAGAGAAAAAGAGGAGGAGGATTCCTAGCGATCCGACGATTGCGTAACGGTGAAAATAGGGGGCCGTGTCACGACCCGCGGAGAAAGAGTCCTTCTACTCGCAGGTGCTCTCCTCTCGTACACGGGTGAATCATCGATGAACCAGGCTCGATCGGCGCGCAACATCCACCAGCCTTTAATGAGCGGGATACTCGACGAATTGCGCAACATCGTCGACGGTGAGAACGAGCTATTCTGCTTTACGGGAGCTGACGTTCGCTCAGCGAGGAATTCTATCCCGTCTAGGGAATTTGTCAACAAAATACTCGGCTAAATTAGGATTTTGTAAATTCATTTTGTTGGAAAATTATTTGGACCGATGTGATTTTTGCGGTTCTTAGTGTAAGAAATGCGAGATTCCGGCGGCGAAGTGGTGGCCTAGACTTTGTAACCCAGGAAGAGAAAGCGCGGGTACCTGAGGGTGCCACAAACTAAGCCCTTTCCCCGAAAAGTCGAACGAGGAGGCTCCAAGGGTTTTTCGGAGCAACGTGGGATACGACGCGGAAAGGACATTCTGGAAATAGCCGTCGAGCGAGACGGGCGCCGGAAACCTTAAGAATCGCTTCGGAATACAGAATAAATTATTTTTGGGATACCACACTATCCTGAGACTTTAATTCTTTGTTTTCAAGTGGTGTTTACATTAGGGTGTTCTTTTAGACTTAACCCTCTGACCTACTGCAACGTGTCGGACTCGCGGCGGAGATTCTGATGAAGATTATGGATTCCTAAGTGTAATTAATCTGTGACAGATTAGCTTTCGTTACCTGATACAGTGCTAAAATATAAATGGCTGACGCTTAGGTGCGTAGTCGGAAAAGAAATCATAGGTGAAGGGGTTAAACCCTCTAATGGGCCCGTGTAACTTTCAAGTCACATACCAATATATCGATATTTTATTAAACAATTGAACTTTCTTCCACAAAATGGCATAAACGTCTTGTTGTACAATGTCTCCTTATTAACCAGTAACTTTCTTGATAACCGTTGTCACTTCAAAGTTACAATATGTATTCGTTACGATAAAATTGTCGAAATTTCTGAATTCACCGTTATTCTGCATTTATAGGTCGATACTTGCTAATTTTACGTTACATAAATTCTTTTACAGTCAAGAAAAATATTCGGCCCATAGAGGGTTAATATAAATGGCTGACGCTTCGGTGCGTAGTCGGAAAAGAAATCATAGGTGAAGGGGTTAATATAAATTGCTTCATAAAGAAGAAAATGTCCATTTTCTGGAGGACCTTTCGAACTTAGAGAATATGGAATGCAATAAAATATTTAATAATAAATAATGTAAACTCGCGATGAGTGTGTGTGTCACGATTCGTTTTTTTCTTTTGTCCGAAAACAGAATGTGCACGTCGGTGCATTTTTCTTTATACGTTATTCTAGTACTTAACCCCAGGCGCTTCAAATAGTCCAATTAATCATGGGCACTGCCATGTAGTTTCCCTTTATTTCAATATTTCACCGTAATATCAGTTACGAAATACAAAGTTTCAGTATTGATAATTCAGCATAATACGATATTCATCTGAAGGCAAAAATTCTTTCGACGTAGGAGCGCAAAGGGTTAATAAATAATTTCTAAACTCTCGTCGCTTCTCTTCACCGAATGTGAAACTTGAATTCAGCAGATCGTTAGACTAATTTGCATTTCTGCTCCAGGCTCCTTTCACCTAATTCCAAAGGACCTCCAACCTCCACCCAGCCTCGCAAGATCGACTCTGCTACACCGTACTCACCCAATTCCCCCAACGTTCACCGTGTCAACGCGATTTAACAAATATTAAAGAGCACAGGTCACGGCCACGAGCTCCGTTCTCCACTCTCCGCCATCCTACGGAGACACCTGCCGAGGCGCGCGCGAAATCCGCTCGTAAAGATAGCGATCGCGGTTACGGAGGTGTCGTAACCGCGTCCTGTCGTTAACACACAGCCTTACCAGGCTCACAGCGATCCCCTGTTTTCGATACGCTCTCCTCGGACAATCTCGATCTCAATCATCCTCCAGCGAAAAAAAACCACCTCCTCCATCTGCTAACTCTCTGCGTACGAAACAGTGCTGCTCCACGGAGCAAACAACAAGGACACACGTAGTAGAGGTACATCTGCTGACATGTTCGACGCGAGTCTCGATAGAAACGGCGAGAAGAATAAAGAGGGCAGGGCCCTCGAGTTCCCGGAGAGGCCGCAAGAAAACAGAATTCCACGGTCAGTCCTTCTCGGACGCGGCGCAAGGACTTCCTGCTATGCCCGGACAGTTTCGCCGGAAAGGCGATCCTAACGCGTTACCATCGCGTGGAAATCGTTTTCCACCTAGCACACACACGCACAAAGACGCTGTTGGACGTTCTTTTTTCCGCTGTCCAACGTGAGAGGGGAACCGCCTCGGCGATCGAACTCGCTCTTCTTTCCTGGAAGAGCGCGGAGCTCCGCGAAGCAAGAGACCAGAGGTGAAGGGACGACTGGTAAAGGAGGGAACAAGGAACCTGAAGAGGCCACGGAAGAAACGTGGACGAAGAAGAAGAAGAAGAAGGAGGAGGTGGAAGACTCGCGGAACGGATAGGCTCGGAGAGATAAGTAGCGCGAACTGCGTGGCAGTAGGTAGACTCTAGCACCGGCCCCAGGCAAGAAACTAGCGGCAATAATAATTTACAGTACGCTCCTTCCCCCTTCCTATCACCGCTGTTGAGCACTTCTCCCCCTTTTTCCACCCTGCGCTCCTTCTTCTACTACCTTGGTTGCGCTTCCACGGTGGTTGTTGCGTGCAATCCCATATTAGGAGTCCTGCTGCTCGCTCTACCGAAGATCCACCGCGGCCTATTGAGACGTAGTTACCCTTGCTCGTCCTCCTCTTTGCTCGTCCTCCCGCTGAGAGGGAACAGAGGACGCTCGGGCGGCGTTCGAAAAAGGGGGAATCGAAAAGGTGGAACCTGAAGGGTCTTTGTTTCTGAGCGGAGCCATGAGCCAAACGGACGCAGAGTGATTCTTCGGGGGAACTGACGTGAGAGAGGGCTTGCTTTTGGCAGAGCAAGCAAATTTACGGTGAATGATTCTTCCTGAGAGCTGATTCTGGGTGATGGAGAGATTTTGTCGAGGAATCTTGCTTTCATGGACAACCTAGTGGACTGGAAATATTTGGGTCAGATTCTCTGGAGCTGGTTGTGATTTAAACAAGCACTAGCTATTGCTACTTTGTTGTAGAAATTTTTAGTAAAACTTCAAACGACCTTTTCTTGTTTCAACTGACAAAGTTGGGCCAGGAAGTTTGTGATTCACACAGTTTCAATAGAGTTCTAGTTCTCCTGTAGATACGTTGCTGATCTGTTTCTACTTTGTTGCAGAAATTTTTAGTAAAACTTCAAACGACGTTTTCTTGTTTCAACTGACAAAGTTGGGCCAGGAAGTTTGTGATTCACACAGTTTCAATAGAGTTCTAGTTCTCCTGGAGATACGTTGCTGATCTATTTCTACTTTGTTGCTCTTCCCTTCATAGTTTCTATTTTTGTTGGAACTTTTTAGCGAAGTATCAAAGGACCTTTTCTTATTTATTCTGACAAAGCTGGGCTAGAAAAATTTGTGTTAGAATTCTAGTTCCCCTGGAGGTTGTTCCTGATCTATTTCTACTTTGTATCATAGTAACAGTCCCTTGCTCTTTCCTTCAAATTTCGTGTTTCTGTTAATTAGGACTTTTTAATAAAGCTTCGAACAACCTTTTCTTATTCACACCGACAAAGTTTGTACATTGTTCGTACATTCCTAGTTCTTCTGGAAGTCTATCGTTGATCTATTTCTACCTTGTATCGCAGCAAGTCAGGTTTCTCTTCCCTTCGCATTTTCACGCCACCTGTTCTCATTTAAACCCCACATCAGACGCAGAAAGAAAAATTGCCACATCCTGTACATTTCAAGCTAGTTTCTTCCTACGAATCAACACTTGTTCGCGCGAAAAAATGATCAGTTTCCATGCTTCGAATACAAAGTAGAGGGAGATCTACAACCACTCTCGTCCAATTACACACGTAGAAACTCTCCTCTTGCTAAATCGTTTTATCAATTTACAATCCTTCGTTCGTTCAACTAACTCGCCTTATTATATACAAGGCATTCGAGCAATATTCCACAGCATACCAACTTCATCCCTCGTAGTTGACATTACACGTACTCGGACACGACATCCCGACATCACGAACCAGCTCGCAACAAGTCATTTTACCTGGACGAACGAGACGAAAGAGAGAGGGAGGAGAGAAGGTAGTAGTTTGCGTAGACTGTTTCTATAAATTATCAAGGGAAAACATGGAGGAGAACTGACGCGCAGGTTGCCAGGACAAGGCTGAGGCAATAAATCGCGGTCGACATTCCAGCTGTGCTAGAGCTGCTGACGAATTTTCCAACCCAACGAGCCCTATCGCTCTCGTTTCAACCCGTGAACGTTCATTTCTTTTTTTAAAGTTCGCCTTGCCGGAGACGCTACTTTGTTGCGCTTGTTCGCGCTTCACTGGAGACCTCCTATTGGCTTCTACGGACCAGTGATCTTCTCAACTAGCAACCACTGAATTATATCATTCCTATGCCGCCGTAGGGAAAAGTGAATCAATTTTACACAGAAAGCTCAGTGAATATTCCAACATTTCGTTCCATCGTTTCCCCCCTTTTATTCGCGAGCACAGGATTTTTTCAAGCGTGCAAGTGTCAGGACGACGACGAGATGGCATTTAAATCGTGGAGAAGGGTTCTCCACGGTGAATGTGAATGTTGAAAAGGAGGATAGAAATTGAAAATCTAAAAATTGGTAGAAATCTTGGTATCCCTGCAGAAATTTTCCCTGAATTTCTAATTTTTACTACCCCAAACTTAGCTAGCTTGCCACTAAATCACTTCCTCCCTGTCAGATTTATCAGTCAGTTAGATATAACAAAAATGAATCTAACGCCTTACTAGGAAGTATATATTACATTTGCATACGTTCGGAGAAATCCGTTTAGCCTTACCACCTCTGTTTAGTAAAGGTCTAAATGTTTATGATACGTGACAAAAGGCCCTTCGGTCCCAAGCGGGGTCGTAGGCAATAGACAGTGCTCTTACCATCAAGTAGAAAAGCGAACCTTCCTTGTGTCCAATAAAAGTTTACAGTTTAAAATAAGGATTATTAATTATTTAACAACCAATAACTCCCATAATCCAATACTCCCCACCTTTTTCCGAAACAGGACTTTTGTGAGCGTCCAAGTGTCAGAATGGAGATCAGATGTCTTCTGACTTGTGGCAAAGGATTCTTCGTGGCAAAGAATGTTGAGGAGTATAGAAATTAGAAATCCAAAATTGCCACAAATTTTCCCCGATTTCTGATCACTCAAAAAACTCGAAGCTTCAATCTCGAAGCAGCTCGCACGAAATTAAATTAGTGCATGAGGAATGTCAGAAAAACCAGTCACGACTACACACACGCGAAGTACACTTAATTGCAAAACACCACAAAGCAACCAACAAAAACATTCCCCGAGAGACTTCGCCTGAATGAACCTCTCGGCTATCCCACACATTCTAGAGCAGAATACACTTAACATGGACGACAGCCGGGGAAAAGAGAATCTCGAAACACGTGCTCAGAAAGCAAACCACCATTAAACTCTTCAGAGCGCATCATTCATCAGAGCCACCCTGTGTCTTCTAAATAACATAATATAAAGCAAAACATTCTCTCTCTCTCCCCTACGTATAAGACTGATACGAACCGCAGAAAAGAAAAAAGATCGAACCAGAATTAAACTCTCTCTCTCTCTCTCTCTTCCTCAAGTATGAACCGCGAGCCATCATTCATCAGAACCACCCTGTCTCTCTCTCTCGAGCAGAGAAAACACCTGTTTCCCGATGCCACCAGCGTACACGAACCGCCTCACGCCTAACATTCCAACCTCGGTAGCCATCGAGCATAACAGACCCGTCAAAAATCGAAGAAAACCAACAACCGGTAGCGGCAGAGACGTCGAATTAACGAGTCCCGCGTGGAAATTGATGAACGTGCTCGCGGCCCTCGCGTTTAAAATCGCATCTAAATACAATCAAAAGTGTATTACACGCGATCACCTGTTTTCCCTCCTCCACCGACACACGCACGCACACAGAGAGGAAGATAGAGGGTAAGGAGAGGAAATAAGTCGGCGGTGATCAATTGAAGGGGCGACGGACACGCGAGAGGGAGGCTTGCTTCGCCGCGGTTGGTACTACTGCTCTTAATACGCGGCTCGATGCCCTGGCAAACGAGATATTAAGTGGTGGACAGGTAAAATATCGCGTCGCGAACCTACGCACCAATTAGGTGTACATTCAACCGTGTACACACGATCGTTCTTATATCTGTACGATATGAGGGGGAAAAAAGGGAGAGGTGGAGGGACAACACGCAGGGTTCGAGGAGAAATGTGAAGAAAATTTGAGGAAAAATGTACGTATGAGAACCGGTGTTGTGTGAGAAATGTTGTTTGGTATTTAAACGTTTGACACGGTTTGTTTCTTCGGGGGCGAAAAAATACGAGAAGCGTGCCGCAGTAAAGTATCGTGAGGTATGGTCGCGACTCGAGTGTTTTATAACATCGTGGGCGGCTATGGTCGCGCGAGAGTAAATCTCGCGATCGGCCAATGTTTAGACGTTCCGATGTTGCTCTACTTTCCTACGTGCGTGTATCTAGCTTTGTATAGAAGATATTGCCATTGTTGATAAATCAGAATGTTTGTCAACGTCTCCTGTGGAGTGTTCTCTGGGGTAACGGTGACCTTTTAATTACAATTAGCCGGTAAGTTCACATATCTGATACCTAGATCTTAATCTAGATCGACTAATTTACTTTGCAGCTGATTTATACGTTTGTTTCGTACGTGTTCGCGTGTTCGTGTACACTCGGTGTACTTATATACAGTGATGGTGTTTTAACACCGGCTGATGTCTCTATCGTGTTCTACGAAGGCAATCCACGGTTAAATACTTGTACGATCTCCAAGCATCAAGAGATCTCTCGCGGTGGTTTCTTTTTTTTTTCATTGTTCTTTTTTCTCCAGCCTCAACAAACAAGATCCACGTTTGTTTCGTTTATTTTCCGGTTGGTGTATCCCTTGGGCCTGTTGGTGTCGTCGCAGTCACACGCGATTCTCTACGCGCCACTATAAAACGCTATTGAAACGGTTCGATGGTGTACACACACCCTTTGGTAGATTTAGAGAACCGGAGAATCCAGGTGCAATAAATACCTGAGAGAGGTTCCCCCGCCCTCTCTTCTTGGTTGCGGTACGCCGTGGTTGGAACCACGCCGCGTTAAAGCGTCGTTAAAGTGTCTTTAAGTATCGCCGTCGATTAATGCCAGCACGCGAAACGCGACGCGCCCAACTCGGCGTTCGCCAGTGGTTTCATTGGGGAGAGCAGCTTCGAGGAATTTTATACAGCAATTTGCCGATGGTTAAGAATGCTTCACGGTTTGCTATTGTTTAGAGTGTGAGGGATATTAAAGGTAGAGTGAAGGAAGTATTGCGGCGAGTGTGGTGATAGTAGAGTAGGGTGAAGCTGGATTTCGCTATGCCTAATTACTCTAGAGCCGGGTTTCGCGATGCCTAGTTACTCTAGAGCTGGGTTTCACTATGCCTAAGGCAATCTAGAGCTGGGTTTCGCTATGCCTAGGTTACCCTAAAGCTAGGTTTCACTATACTTAGGGTTTTCTAGAGCTGGGTTTCACTATGTCTAGAATACTCTAGAGCTGGGTTTCACGATGCCTAATTACCCTAGAGCTGAGTTTCACTATGCTCAGCGTACTCTAGAGCTAGGTTTCATTCTGCCTAATTATTCTAGAGCTGGGTTTCACTATGCCTAGTGTTCCCTAGAGCTAAGTTTTACTAAACCGAAACTATAGTGTCCCAAAGTTAGCTCAGACCAGGGTCTATCCTTCCTTTATTTCATTTATCATAACCCGGAAACCTAATTTGTAACAAACCTGCAATGCCTCCAAATAACTCTAAACCTACCCTACACTAACTCTATATCGCCTAAAAACCAAAAATCCCAAATTACACCACTCTCTCCCCAGACCACCTAGATCTAAAATAACACCAATCCTCCATCACTTCCATTCCAACCTACATCTCGTCACACCCAGCTCACAACCCGATTTCCAAATCACTCTAAATCCATCCAAAGAAACCGACGATCCTCTCTCGACCCAGAGAAACACTACACCAATTCCTTTTCCCTTCGAACGGAAGAGCAAACGTCTTAGACGGTGAACGCGAGAGAGTACAGTACGTCCGAGTGCAGCGTAGGCTCTGCAATGACCCGGATCGATTTCATGGATCTCGAACGGGGAAGAGGACGGAACAACCGTGCGTTCATTTCGTACGACCACCCACGACAATCGGAAATGGTCCGCGAACAGCGATATCGGTTGGGAAGCACTGAGATACTGTAGGTAAGACGCGTATACAAGATGAAACGAAAGCGAATCGTCGAGGGAGGAGGCGAGGGTGAAACCACCAAGAAGAGTCTTCGTGATTACTGATTACCAAAGCGATTTGCACCGTCTTCTCGGCGGACGATTAATTTCTGTAATGGAGTCGTACCGGGTGTACCATTGCTCATAGCCACGGCTCGGCCATTAGGCCGATTCTCGATATTCAATTCGCCTTCGATATCGAAAGGCAACGCTCGCGCGCGCGTGGAATTGCGCTCGCGTGGTCGCCCCGCGTAATTCCCTAAGATACGCCCCTGCAATTTGTCAGTCCACGCTATCGCGCCGTTCTCCGACCATTTTTCTCACTTTACAGTGATTTAGAGGGGCGGTTCGCTCGGACCTATTGTGGATCTACCGTAGTCTAATATGACTTAGCGTCGGTTTACAGTGGATTTCGTTTAATTTAGAATCGCCTGCAGCGATTGTGTGCGGCTGAGCTAACGTTGGAATGCCTTTGGCTAGGTTTGTCTTAGATTTCAGTTAGGGCTGTCTTAATCGAACTTTGACTCGGGGTCCTCTTAGACCAGGTCTAACTTCGTTACCCTAATGTAACTTGCAAGGGAACATTCTCGCGTGACAATAGCTAATTTTAGCGAAATTACGCTTATCAGCCTCAATCCTGACGTGATTTTCATCCCGTAAGTGTTGACTGTGGCAAGCAAGTAGAGAAACGTGTGGAATATTTTTTAGAGAACCATATTACTGCAAAGATTCAGATGGTATCACTGACTGATATAGATTCACAAGCTGGGTTCAATTTAACCCGCTTCCTGCCGCATCTTAACTCCATTAAAACTCACTTAACGCAATCTAATTCCTCCGGAGCCCGATCTAAATGCACCCTGATGTAGACACATCTATCAGACATTCCATCTTGAAGATCTCATCTGGATTGGATAATCCCCAAGTCCTCTCTGACTTCTATCGATGCTAATTCATATCGATCCTCGGTTTCGTCCGGTAATAAGTAACTCCGGCGATCGAAGGGAGGAGCAGCAGCAGCAACAACAACTCCGGTGGTTTCTTGCGGGCAAAGTACTCGCGGGGCTGTATAACCCGGAGCGCTTTCCAACTATATGCACCCGATTACCAGGAACAAGACCAGCGTTTCTTGTTTCCACCGCAAGGGAACGAGCGTGTTCCGCTCTGACGGATGATGACGACGGACCATCACAGCGGGTATCCAACCTCTCCACCTCGTGTTGTCCGACCAAACGAGGGACCAGCGGAAGGAACGGCCACGCACGTACCAAACGCGTGTACCATCGATCGACGGTGACGCAATTTGTGAACACTGCCGGTCGAGCGATCCGTGAATTATAACGCCGTTTTGTTTAACACGTTGCCGAACGAACAAACTCGCTGTTGGATAGATGTCTCAGTGTTGAGATTTTTTGGGGACGACGGTGAAGAATTTTTTCATGGAGAAATTGGTAATTTTAAATTGGACGCTGATCTTTTGATCTGGGAATTCAGTACTCTAGAGTTTCAGGGATGACTGAGGGACGTTTGGGCCAGAGTAGAAACGTGTGAAGGAAGTAATTTAAAATTGAACGGTGGTTTCTTATATCGAACACTATTGAGGGAATGAAAATTGAGTACTCTAGAGTTTCGGGGGTGACTGAGGGACGTTTGGACCACAGTGGAGAAGTGTGGAGGAAGTAATTCAGTCTAGAATATTAGGGACGTGAAAGAAGGGCGTTTGGGCGTGTAAAAGAAGAATTTTTCTTCTTTTTTAAAAATGTCTGAAACGAGTGAGAAAAACAGAGTAACGGAGCCAAAGAAAATCTAAGGGTGCAAGAGGATGCAATTCATTGCGAAAATCAAACCGAAAGTGAGAATAGCATTGCAACATCGTGATTAATCACCGAGCACGTTTATTTATCGCATTAATAAACCACTCGCGTGAAATTCACCCTCAAATAATCTCTGCGCTATAGCGAAACTTGAAAATCTCCTGGAACAGTATACGAAGATAAAGTGTCATCCGTTGTAAACGAACGTGTTAACAGAATTTTCTTTGCGCAGAATATGCCGGTTGCAGAATTAGCAGAAAGTGTGTATAATTTAATTTTGCAATTCAGGTTTGGGATAAATGGGGTCTGAGGTGAAGTTAACCCGTGTCTAATGTAGCCTGGGTTTAATTTAATCTAGACATAATATACCCCGGAGTTAATAGAGCTGGGATATTACGAGCTAGGTGTAACTTAAGTCTACTATAGTTTAGCTCTAGCGCGGCTAGATCTATTTACCAGTTAAAGAGTACCTGTTCCCGGGGCTCACTTTCACCGAGTTTCATCTATCTTGCTCATCTATCTCGTCTATCAATCTCCAGGAAATTATAACGATCCTACCAATGAACGTGCTATATACTCCGAGAAATTCGAGGAATACTGTTCGTAGAATCATCGTCGAGAAAATTCGACATTCACCAGCAGAAACCTCTTTCGATCTTGCTCCAACGCAGCGTATCAATCTTATTCCACCTTGACAAATCAAATTTACCACTTCGATATTTCCTACAACAAATTCAACTCAATTTTTCGAAGTTACTTCAACTCGCAATCTAATTAAAACGAATTTCTCAATTCACCAAAGCAAAGAAGGAACTTCCAACTCGCTAATCTAGTCGAACGATCGACAATAAGAAAGTCTCGATTCCCATCCACTGTTCGACGAAACTGAATCCAATCTAATCTGGAAAGAAATGCGATTCTCGAGTCGTTAAACGCGTTTCTCGTTGTCAGCCAGCCAAGCTCCGATCTCTGCCCCTGGGAAAAAGTGCAATCTTCGCGACAATACCACGATCCATCGGCGACTAATCATCGGCAGACACCGGGGTTACTCATCCACGTTAGAAATCACGGAAGAATACGCGTCGGTGCACTTTCACGAATGGCCGGTGTACGCGATAAATCCCGTGTCCGACCTTCCTCGTCGGCCCCTTTTTCGCGATGGCGTGTCCGCGGGCAATATCCCCTCGAAACGAACGAGGAACGCTCGCGATTACCCGCATAGCGCCGCCGATATCCTCGCTACCAACACGGGAACGTGGTAAGAAGCATCGTTCGAGGATCTCATCGTTAATTGTCTGGGAGCAGTTTCCTCGTTCACACTGCCGGGATCCCTTCCACCTCGGTTAACCTCCTTATTAGTCGTTTTTCGAACAGGATGCTCGATCCTTCGGAGTTTCGATATTTTGCAATTTTCGAAATTTGTATATTCAAAATTTGAAGTGCACACGGTGATTTTACGTGTAAAAATGAATCGAAAATGTGGAATAAAGTTTCCTCCTAGGAAGCTTAGTTTTGGAGGGAATTAAGTTTGAAAATTCGTGGTGCACCCTCGCAATTTTCGATTCAATTTTCTCGGGAACTAAGCTTGTTAGGGGAAAACTTTATTCCACATTTTCGATTCATTTTTAGATGTACAATCGCCTGCGTATAAAATTTTGAATCAACAAAATATTTAAAAATTCCAAATTTCAACCGCTTCCACAAAGCGGTCAAAATTCTAAATTCTTTCACTTTCCCAAATTTCCAAAGTGTCCAATTTTCGTCTAGATAAATTACAACACCTCGCAGATCCCGTAATCAATTACCAACAGATGTTATAAAACTAGTATCGAGTGGGAGCGATCGAAAGGGGAAGTAGGAAGAGAGTACGGTGGCAAGATAGAAGCGCGAGAACCACTCGTCGTTCCATTTCCACGCAGGGACGTGGAAACGATGGCCGGTGAAGCCAGGAGAGGAATCAAGGAGACCATTATCCGACGTAGCGAGCGTTCAGCCGAGCAAGCCCCATTACCATTTATCCTGGCAGAGGCACAGTGTGCCGGAATCGGAATTCGTACTTTTGCGGAGAACGAATCGAGCGAATTTATAATAACAAGCAGCCTCCTTGTTCCGCGGCTCGTAATCGCTATCCTGGATTGCCAAGGATGCGGCCACACGGAGAAAGTTCCAGCTAACACGACACCGGTACAATACAGTTTTATCGTCTTTCCGTGTCTCCGTCCGGCTTTTCGCGAATTTACGACTGTCCAATTGTTTCTCCTTTTTGGTGTCTCTGTTCTGGACGATTCTAAGGACGGTTCTGTACGAGGTGCAGAAACGGAGCTTGCGATAGGAAGGTTCCTTCGTTTTTGGAAAACTGGGTAATGCAAGCTTGAAGCAACTAAGACACAGTTAGTCTTGAACCTTGTGCTTATTCTGAGATGCGATGGGCATAAATATACTTTATTTCTAATTTTTTTGCAAAATTGCATACTTTAATAGTGCAGAAAAGTATTTAAGATCGGACTGAAGAGGACTGGACTGAAAAAATTTGAGACGTGATAGCGATAGATGTATTCCAATTTCAAATTTCGCAAAAAAAAAAACGCATATTTCAATTCCGTAAAAAAATATTTAAGAGCACTGCAAACCTTTCGAATAGCAATTTCTCCGAAAAACACTAGAGTTCGCTATGACAAAGCCTCCACAGTGGCAAAACCTCTAAAATAAAATTTCGACACATCAGCCCTAAAATCGTATCACTCGAAATTACCGCCAACATTATCCCAGCCCGTGCCAATACGAAACATCGACGGTGCACAAAAGAGTCCCTTCATAAACCATCACCGTAGAAATCGTAAAGCATCCTTCGAGTCGCCAAAAATTACCGCATAAATCCTCGGCAGCTCGTGCAACCTGTCGCGGCAATTTCGTGTCTACTCCCCTGTTAAAGGGTTAATTACCCTGCAGCCGGCGTAAATCGTGCGAAGAAGCTATCAGGATCGAGAGGAGGTGCGGGGGTGGGAGGAGATCGTGTAAATCGTACATTAACGAGGAGAAGTAGGAGGAGGAAGCTGGGCGGTTCGGTATGGTGGCTGGAAATCGATATTTTATCGGTGCACCATGGTATGGTATCGTGGTTGGTGTCGTGGTCGGTCGTCGGATTCTGGGTGGTCAGAATTGTTCGCGGACGAAAAATTCTGGCGGACTGTGTGCGCCAGGTTCACACAGGGACCTCCTCTTCTTCCTTCTTCTTCCTTCCCTCCTTCGTTCTCCTCCTGGACAACGCGAACGACGAGGACGAGGACGAGGACGGGGTTGAAGTATTTACGGTCTCGTCGAGACAATGCTCACGCACCGCGCCGCCCCTCCACCCTCCTTCGATACCTTGTCCAGCCGTAGCCGCGACACGCGGACAGAAAAATGCACCGCGTGCGTGTCTTCCGGTTGCCGTTTAAGGCAAATATCCGAACGCTACGAGTCCAACGTCGACAAACTCACCTTTGTCAGAGAGAGCTCCTTGCTGGAGGAATTGAGCTACTGGGTGTACGTACTCGAGAGATGTTCTGTGCCTTGTAGGAAATTCGGCGCAGGATTTTCCTTTTTTTTTCTTTTCTCGTTTGAACGAGTATCTACGCTATTTTTAGTGCCTTTGACCTCCGTCATTCCAAAATCAGTCGTTTTGCCTGATTCTGTCGAACGAACGAAGCTACTCCAGATCAGAATCACTCCGGTGTTGTTTAGAGGGTGTTTCATTCGTACGGATCGTCTACACTATTGTTGGTGCTGTTGAAAGTAAGAAAATGTAACTCAAGGAGTTTGTAACGGAGTTTGGTTGTGTTCCAAAGTCAGTCTTTCATTATTTTTGCCTCATTCTGCCGAACCGATAAAAATCTCCCTCTCCGTCTTCAATTTTATCTACAAATCTCGACTCTAGATGCTCAGGCTTGTAAACATCGAAGTCAGCCAAAGCTGAGCCTCATCTTCACACCTGTGCAATGAAAATGAAGATGATTCTAAAGTAATTATTTCATTTTTATCTAATTCTGTCGAACCGATAAAAATCTCCCTCTCCATCTTCAATTTTATCTACAAAACTCGAGCCAAAGGCTCATCCTTGCAAACCTCGGCCTCAGGCTTGTCAAAATCAAAGTTCATCTCTACGTCTGTATTACTTTATCAACCGTGTAACGAGAACGAAGGTCATCCCAAAGTCGTTATTTCATTTTTACCTAATTCTGTCGAACCAATAAACCAACCCCCAACAAAAATCTCTCCGTTCATCTTCAATTTTACTTACAAAACTCGAACCTGAAGGCTCGCAAGCCTTCGCAAACCCACTAGTGTGGGTCGTCCTTAGAAGGACTCAGGGTGCCTCAGCTTATACCCCTATCAGACCAGGTTTCTACTTTCCATCGAAACCACCAAACGAAGAACAAGTCGGAGAATGTGCGAGGACGCCCGTCTATGCTTGAACCCCAACTTGGCGGTAAGGATTTTTGCTGTTGGACTTTTACAATTTCTAGACGTTAGTAAGGATGGAACTAACGTCTGTGTGAAATTTCATCCCGATAAAACCAGCAGCACGGCTTTTCCAGAGACGGATGTGGAGCGGTCACCCATCTTCTTACGGAACGCCGCTCAGTGCATCTTGACTTCGGTGATCGAACGGGAACCGGTAGACATGCACGGCTACGGCCGCTGGTTGAAGCCTTCGCAAACCTAAACCTCAGGGTTTCAAAGAACACAGTATAACGAAAACACTGTAAACAAATAAATAATTAAAACGGCAAACAAATTCCAATAAAACAACGTCTCAGCGAACTCCCTGGCACCCCTACTTCATCAAGCACCTAAAACCAACACTCGAGCTACTTAGAAACACCAAAGAGTCCGCAGGCCAGATAGTCGGGCAAGGAAGGCGCGATAAATCGCGTGGCAGCGAGCGGAACGAACGGGAGCACGGGGTCAAAAAGCGCGACCATACGTATCTGCCGGCTAGTATAATCAGAAGGAAAGCTCCGAGAACCAGCCGCGACCTTCTTCTGCCTTGCTCGATGCTATATGACCCTCTTAATGAAGTCCGACAGATAACCGGCCGCTTCGCGAGCACACGCACCCGCGGCTGAAGCATGGCGCGAGATCCTCGTTGCCGCGCGATTGTAAGGGACACCGTCGCGAGATCGTGGAACACAACCACCACCAATGGTGTGTCTGCTCGATGTAACGCGTGTAGGACCACATTGCTGTGTGGCCTGGTAAAAAAGGGCGAACAAGGATTTTTGCACAACCGTAGAGAGAACCTGAAAACCCCGGTCTGGAGACATCAGGATGCAATAAATCAACATTTTTCTCTTTTATTCCGAGTTACCGCGACGTTTAACGCGACAAATTCTGGTAAATATTGTACGGAGGACTGGAGAAAATTATGGCAGGTATATTTTGTAATTTGTAGCGGGGCGAATCTGCCTTTCCTTCGTGTCTTTTCTCAAGGACTTTCACCGTCTTTTCCTTTCTTCCATTCTTTTCTTCGTTTTCTTCTTTTTCCAGTATCAGTCTTTGGTTTTGGTCTGTGTACCAATATCGTATTCGCGATATCTTCTCCTTCCCTTGGACGGTGACTTGCCTTACCTTGCAAACGAGAGCCTGTCTATTTGATGGGATCACGTGTGGGTAGAACGACGATACACTTTTTTTTTAAATTATAATTTTGTTTCGCAATGATGTTAGCCGCGAGAGACGTGTATAATTGCTAGTCTAGAATGATTACCGACTGATGTGACTTGGGGTGATGGGTGTTTCATAGAAGAGTCGAGGAGGGTGTTTTTCATGTTACGCGGAATATTAGAAAATTTGGTTGACGGAAGGTGGGAGTTGCAGGAAATGGATTTGAGGAAGGGAGCGATACGTTGGCGAGTGTCATGGGGGTGCTGCGACATCGGTTGGCCTTATGCTGCTACGTGTCTAATTGCAAGGTTTGGGGATTTCAGAGGTATCGTGTTGTTACACTGATAGTCACTATCCTGACGCACCGGGAGGATCGAGGCTCGAACAACTTACTCATAAGGGTGCAAACTCCAAGAAAAGCGAAGGGATAAAGGACAGCGTCCCCACACGTCATAGTGAAAACGTCCTCTGTATTATATTAATAAACACTACTTTTGCACACTAAGAAAACGTTCTTCGAGGCTCCTCTCTTTGCCGCGGCGAAACAGTGTAGCGAGTGGAAAAACCCGGAAAAGGAAAATAAATCAACGGAATATATCTGATTTCGATACCGAACAGTTTGGATATTCTTCGGTTTGTTAGAATCGTTCGTTACGATAGTCTTCTTGGTCGGATAAGTTCGACGTATCGATTGGAAACATTTGAAGAACTGTTAGGACGGTTTGTTTAGGAAAAAAGGCTTCTTCCCGTGGGAGATTCTTGTGGAAAAAGGTACAATCTCCGTACCGTTACCTTCCTTATACAATTAATCACTTTGTCCAAGGATCCAGTGGAAACATTAAGATGTACGACCCTCCGCGAGCATCAATCTCCTTGAAGGATTAAACGCCGAGACAAAAGAAGTTACACTCTAACCTTTCTGTACGTGCACCTCATTTTTCTCCCGCCCCTCTGGCCGAAAATAAAAAGCAACCGCTCCGAACCACCCGTGGTAGCGCGTACAAGTACCAACAATGATTCCACTCCGCTCCTCCATTTATTATCGTGAATAAATTTCCGGTAAAAGATGATAAAACGAGCCGAGGTTCTCCCGGGGGGACAAAAACTCATTACCAAATCGTCGAATTTATGATCGAGGAAAAAAAGACACGCGCAAGTGAAAGAGGTGTGTCAAACTCGTCGCAAAAGGAACCATTAATTTCCTCTATGATCGCGTAAAAATAATAAAATGCAAGTGGAGAGAAATAGGCAAACTCCTGAAAAAGAATCATTGATTTCCTCTATAATCGCACCAAAAATAATAATACAATACGAAAGGACAAAAAGAGTCAAATTCTTCACAAAAGGAATCAATAATTTCCTCTATAATCACCCAAAAGATAATGAAATGCAAATGAAAAGGAGTCAAACTCCTCGCAAGAGGAATCTCAAACTTCCCTAAAAAAGATCCAGCATCACTGCCAATATATCATCCTAATTCCACTAAATTCCTTCATGCATATTCCTCCCAGAAGATATCCGCAGAAAAAGCAACCAAAATTCCAATAACAAAGTGAGAGAAATCCCCACTAAAGACAGTCTTCGCCGACAGCAGGTTACAGAACAAGTCGCGAGAGGATCAAAGGAGTCTTCAGGAGCGTAGGAATTTCCTGCGCAAAGGGGGGGCTTCCTAATCGCCTGGGCTGATCGTCGATACCGAAAGGGGTCGGCGGCATTGCTGAAATGTAACCATCCGTTACGAGGAAAAGACCAAAAAAAAAAAAAAAAGAAAGGTCTGCAAGTGCTATTGGTGTTCCAACCTCGCTCGCCTCTTTCAAGCTTTCAATTAACGCCCCGCGTTCCCTCGGCTATCTCTCCTACAGTGTGCATGTGAGCAGTACATTTGTGCGTCTATGTTCTTTATCGCGTCGATTAGAAGCGCGAATGGTAATCGAATTGGAGGCGAAGAGATCCAGGCCAGGCCGACCTGCCGCCTCTTGCCTGATCAACACCACGACAAACAACACACACGGCCTCCTCTTTAATCTAATTAGATGCAATTAGAGGAGCCAGCTGGAGGAGCTGATTGGCCGTGGTACGTCTAATTCGAGCAGGCCTACCGGTAACGACCTCGTGCCACTGTACCTCGAACCTGTCGTTTAGTTTTCGAAGCGATGAGTACTTAGATTGACTCCACAGGCCCGTTACCCACTGTCGGGGGGACAATGCCTCGACCTAACGAAGTCGATTCGACGAATTCGTTCCCGTTCACGGGACGCTTCGTTCGTTTCATTTGCAGCTTGGTAATTGCCTTGGTTAAGACCAGGGAACGGTGTTGGTGCAGGGTATGAATGGAATGGGATCGTTCCTTAAGTCCTGTTTCCTTTGGTTAGCGCGGGTGGGAGGAGATTTTTGTTAGGTGCTCAGGTGGAGGAGAATTGTGTCTATCTAGGAGCTTAAATTCAGGAATTTTTTGTGAGAGAAGTATAAACGGGAATTGAAGCAAACTTTTTTTGGCGATGGATACATTCATGGGTTAGATCTTTGTAAATTTTTGTTGCAAAATATTGGCAACTAATGTCAGATTAATTTTTCGTAACAATTTCTATCTAAGAAATAGAGTATAAAGTCCTGAATTTTTTCTGGAAACACTATACACGGGAATTGAACCAAACTTTTTCTCCGGATAGATACATTCGTGGGCTAGATGTTCCTCAGGTTTCGTTACAAAATATTAGCAACTAAAATCAGGTCAATTTTTCATAAAAATGTCTATCTAAGCACCCTAAGAAATAGGGTACAAATTCAGGAATTTTTTGTGAGAAAACCATACATGGGAATTGAACCAAACTTTTTGTGCTAACAGATACATTCACGTTCTATATCCTCCTAAATTTTCGATTGAAAATATTGGCACACAGGATAAGAATAATTTTTCATATCACCCCAGATTTCTTCAGCGATAAAAACCAAGACTGTCCGAGAGAACGTGCCATCTTCTAATCGCTAAAACCCCCAAAATTCCAAAGAATAACAGACCTCTAGCCAGGAAATCGAGCTATCACCCTCATCTCCATCAATCGCAACGTGTGTCCTATTAAAACACACCAGGATCGCGTGGAACGCAGCAGGAAGAGCGAGTAGCCGCAACGGTAAAACACTCTGACAGAAATATCGTCTCGATCCGTGGTCGTTCGTAGCTGGCGGGTCCTTTTTCGGCAGGACACCTTCCCGGAAGAACAAACGCCCGGGCATTTCGATTGAGGCTGGGCTCACGCACAGGCCAGCCACGAGGCGGCGCGATTTAAACCGAATCGAGGAGCGGTTGGCAGCGAGCGAGTGGCAGCACAAAAGGGCTGCTAATTTGCCGGGGCCGCTTCAGCAACGAGGAACACGCGGGCTCCTTTTCAGTTCCGGACATCAAAGGAGGAGAGCTCCAAACGAAGAGAGAGAGGAGTTATTTTTCGTGGGACGCGATGAAAAACCCTGGGCTGTCACCCCGACAAACCAAGGAAACGCGACCCTTTTCAGCCTGTTTTCACGCGGCGAGATGAGCAATCTGCGGTAAACGATTGTTCCTTCTTTCTCTCCCTTCTTCTGGCTCTGTGCTCCCGTTTCAAACTACGCGCGGTCTTTCGAGTTCACTGAACGGAGAATCGGAAGCTGATCCCGAGAGATGCACTCTATGGGGGAAATTGTTCGAGTGTGCTGAGAGAGGGAGAACAAGAGGAGAAGATATTGTTTTGGTTCTGTTAGGGTAGCCTATCTTTGTGGTACTTGTAGAGTTTGGATTTTCGCTTGGACTGAAGGATTTCTGGTTCGAGAGGACTGTACGGTGATTCTGTAATTAGGTGGACAGATGGATTTAGGGAGAAAAATAGGTTCCTATGAATAGTCCCTTTAAATTGCATACAGACACTGTCTATTACCGATTTACCTTTGTCGCACATTTTCCTAATGAACATTATGGAATAGTTGGTTGCATTAATTTCACTTTAATACAACAACGTTCAGTTCTAAATAGAACCTCGGCAGTAGAGGGTTAACTTCCCTTATCTTCCTCGGAGAAGCAAAACTAACCGTCGATATCGCTAATAACCTCGCAGTTGATAAACAAGAAGAGAGAAACAAGAACGAACGAAATTAATTAAAAAATGACCGAATCACCCTAATCTCCGTTCCCCGAGCCACGTCACTCGTCGATCAGCCGCTAAACAGCAAGCAGGTGGATCGTCCCGAACCGAAGAGGATCGCTTTCGTCGAATAATTCGGGCCAGGTAGAAATGAAAGGAGGACCCCGTTCGTGAGTGTTGTTCAATTCGCCGGGCATTATTCGTGCTGGGCGTATCTGACACGAGAGTTTCACGCAAGCCACGGTCCGAAATTATCCCGAGCAACAGTGCTCCTCCTTTATCTAGGATGATCAGGACAGGCATGGGCTCGAGTGGCGAATTCGCACGAAATCTTCTCCCCCTCCGGGACTCATCCTCGTCAATCTGGACAGCCGGCAAATTGAATTTTTTTCCATCGCGTGGCCGATCCGATTGGCCGAATCATTCGTTCGAACTGGGTACGCGAGAGGGATCGAAACGGACTCGGAGATCTCGAAACGGTCTGCGCTCCCTTCAATAGAGGAGAGATAAATTGCGTGCACGCTTCAAATCATCTCTTGCAACCCCCTTCTTTTTTTTTTTAGGGGCGTTGGATATGGAGGTGTAAAAAAATTAGGGTTTAAACGAATGGCCTTTGAACTTGCAGAGTGAATTTTTTTTTTTAATCGGACTGGTATTTTTTGGATGAGGATCTTTGGAAGTGGAAGCTCGAAGATAAGGGCGAAAGTGGATTGAAATGATGCGAATTCATCGCTATAGGCACTTTACTATAAGTAACTATTTCAGTGTGATTTTGTAACTTAATTTAAGATTTTTTGACTTGAGATTTTTAAAAGGTGTGATTTTTAAATTTGGGAATAAAGAGAGGCGAGTGATAGGTCAAGCAGAATTCCCAGAAAGTAGATTAAAACGACTTTTCTATAATTAACTATTTTTGTGATTTTCTGACTTAAAAAATATTATTCTTGTATTTCTGAATAAAGAAAGAAGGCGAGTGAAAACGTTAAACAGAACTCCGAAAAAGTACGAATTCACCACTACACACACTTTTCCATAATCACCTATTTTACTACAATCTTTCACCTTAAAAGGTGCCATTTTTAAGTGAGCGCCTAAATAAAGAACGGCAAGCGGAACGTAAGCTACAGCGAGTCGAATTCAAGCTACCACGCCAACAGGAGCAACCGGCCTCTCAAGGACTACGAGGCAGGCGACAAACTATCGAAAAAGCAAGGAGACCGGGAATAAAAGACGTCGCCTCGAATTTATCATTCCGGTGATCTACGACTGTTTTGAACGGCCGTCTCGACTCGTAACTCGTCGCCACCGCTGGCGTATACTTTGCTCCCTGTAAATCAGCACGATTCCGCGAATTTTCGCTGACACCGGGCAACGTGAAGAAGGAGGACACCTCGTAGATCCAGAGAATCGTCGACTTAGATCGGAAATTATGCGACAGGTGGTCGAGAGAAGAGCGCGTGCACCATTGCCGGTGGCTTAATCTGAGTTACGATGTTCGGCAAAGTTGAACTGGTGCTGCTTGTCCGCGCACGGTGGCCCTCGTTGACCAATTTTTTACGAGGAAACCTTCCTACGTGTGCGAACTCGAGGATTTCGATTAATTATTGGAAACTCGTGAAATGTTTCCAACTATAATCTTCAGCTGAGCAGCGAACAGCGGTGAAATGAATTTTTTTGAGGACACTTTGCGAATGTGCTTTGTAAAGAAGAAATGTTAGGTGTGCAAATTAATTCGGTGTAACTCGACGAGTCTGTCGACTTGGAATTGCTATATTTTTTCCAGGAGGGAATTCTCAGAGGGAAAAATGTCGTGGAGATTATTTTGATTGAAATTGTATTTAATTTTTTTGTAAAAAGACAATCAAGTCTTTGAAAAAAGGGCCACGAATTAATTATGTATATGTATCTGTACCAATATAAAAATAGGCTAATGTGTAGTAATACCAAAGTAATACCTGATCAATTTGTTTGTTACCGTGATCTTATTTCTCGGTTGGAAGATATCACGATGGATGTTTCCCTATTGGTTGTTTAGTTTTTGGTTAAAATACGTTGTTCGGTATTTTTTAATATGTACACACCGTACACGCTCTGCTTCTCTCCGTACATGTTCTGCTTTCGGGCTTGCGAAAGCTACCTTTATACATCTTTTTGTAGCTGCTAATGCGGAAAAAGGGCCAATCAACGCCTTTCCTAGAAAAAGGCCTCTTTCGCGAACCCTTATTGGCAGGTAGATAGAAGCGATGCAAGTCAACGGTGGGGGTGATCGGTCGCGTGGTTCGTGTTGAGGACACGACACAATTTACTCTTCACGTAAAAGACTAAAAATAGAGATAGTAACCCTTGACCAATTTCTTCTTCCGTTCCACTAAAATTTTAAGCACATCTCGACTAGATTGCTCAAAATTACCCTCCTTTCAAACACCACCTCCAGCATCAAAGTACAACTCACTACAGACCCACAGAACCAGCAGTGATCCAAAGAATTAATCCTAATTAACTCTCATCCAACACGAAAGCGAGCCCACAATTATCCAATCCACGATCTTCGTCTCGCACCATCCTGGCACCTCGAATAATCTCTCCAGCATCAAAACACGATCAATTCACCGTCAAAGGCCAGCTAACTTTGCATAAAATCACCGCGACACACTCCTTAAAATCTAGCCTAATCAAGGAACCTGTTGCTCTCTCCTAAACGTCGAGCAGAGTCGTCGAGCTCGTCGAAAATCGTGGTTGCAGAAAAGCAACAAGCAGCGAGGCAAGGGAGGAAGAAAAGAGGGACTTAGAAGACGATTGGAAGGGAGGGAAGAAGAGAGAGACTGGACGATCAGGTGCGTTTAGGCGGGCCCCGTTTTGCATCCTCGCGTGTTTTCGCATTCAAATGCCCGGCGTGGTGCAATTTAAAACTCGTTTCGGCGCCAGGACGGGGCCCGGCTCTCACCAACGCGAACACTTCAGTGATTTCGTGCAGCATCTGGGCCAGAAAAGGAGCAGAGGAAGGATAAAAGGAGGGAAGAGGTGGACCACCGGGCAAATAAAGCCCCGGAGAGTGGCTCGAAGGCCGGTTTTCAAAAGGAAGACGAACCAACGGAGAAAGAAAGCAACGTCTCATTGTCCTAGGGAACAGTCCTCTTTCAACCGGGGACAAAAACCGAGGATTCGTGAACTCCCGGACGATTTCGTTACCCCGTTCTTAGGCTCTTCGTGGAGGAGGTGAAGGGAGAGAAGGTTAGGCCCGGGGTTGCCCTAGGATTTTTAGTGTTCGGAACGTTTTACGGTTCGAGGGGATTTTTAGTTTGATGCTGGGTTTTTAGGGAGGCATTTGGATGCTGAATGGACTTATAACGCAAGGGTTATAATCTGGGCGAAGCACTTTATCTTCCACAATTTATACAACTCGAGCGCGTGTCGTCTTTTTCTCATCGGGGGAAACAAATGACGATCCGGCCTCGTTTTAACCCCTTGCACTATTTTTACGAGTCTGATTCGTGATGAAAATTTCAGGCCAAACATGAATATCACGAGTCTGACTCGTGGCTCGTAGCGCGACTATGTTGCACTCAGACGTAAGATATCGTATTTCAAATTTCGACACTCGGCTCTCTTCGCGACCATTCAGGCGGACGGGTTTGGCCTGGCTTTTTTCGAGGTTCAGCGTAGTGCAAGGGGTTAATAGGTCATCCATGACCTGTTAACCAATCAATAGATGACACCAGGAGGAATCACCAGGAGGTTTTACCGTATGCTCCGCTACAGACTTCTTAATGTTATAATTGATTAGGTTACTGGAGATTTCCTCTACGTTAACGTTAAAGGACCTTGAAGAATTCTTCTTGGTACCAGATATATTGCAGTTATTTCCAGAACCATAATTCTAGTGGATCAACGTCAATACTCAAAAACTTTAACAATCAAGATAGCCTAAAGAGAATTCTTCTCCTTCTCCTTATTCAGAGTAAAACAACCCTCTTGCACTAAAAAATTGTTCACAAGCTTAACATTCCGCTGTCCAACAGTAGCAAAAACAGGAAAAATGTAATTATTAATAGTAAAACAACATTTGTAGACTACGAAGAAAAAGGTCTCAAACAAGACCCAAACTCGTTCATCCTCTGCTTAACTCTTCGCGGTCCAACACCCTAATAAACACCCTGTGCACCCTTTACCTGCAGAAACGGGGAAAAAGTAATAATAATATACATACAGCTTGAACAAACTCGTTCGAATAAAATTTATAGGTTTTTCTAGGCAATAATTGACCGAACGCGCGCTGCCAAAAAATAATTCCAACCAGCACGACTGTCACGCCTACAGAAAACAACCGCAAAGAACGAATAGCAGAAGCTTCTCTGGAGAGAGAAGAATCCTCCGAGCGATAGAAGCGTACTCGTCTAAACGAAAGAAGCGGAAGAGCTGCACAGAACGGAGGGAGAGACAGGGGAGAGAAGTAGGTGTAGTCTCGGGTGGGAAACGGAGGATTATTGGAAGGGTTGGAGGAACGTTCCACCGAAGGGTATAAGATCTTTGCGAAGGATAGGACCGCGTAAATATGTACGTCGTGGTCGGTAGATACACCACCGCCTACCAGAGATACGTCTGTTTCGTAGCAAAGGTCGAGCGAGGAGATCGATTTGCATGTCACTGATAGGAATCCGCTCGAGTAACGACGTATACGTGGCCTGTTGCAGCAAGGCCTGATCCAGCGCCGCGGCCCAGTGACGGAAGCGGCAGACAGTTCGAGACAAACGATCCGATATCTCTCCTGTGTGTGGACACGCGGCAGAGCCAAGCAGCTACGGAGCACTCGCTCGCCGGTCGAGCCAACAGACGAATGAGAAAGTCATCCATCGTAACACGATAATTATTATCATCGATGCTCGCGGCTGGTTGCTCGAGCAGTCGTCTCTCTCTCGCTCGCTCGTGAAACCAGCGAGCGCTGCCAACGACCGCGAGAATAATCGCGACTGAACTCTTGCCTACGAGAAGTTAGAGGTATTGGCTACCGATACGGGAGGATGGGGTTCGGGGAGGAAAGAGGAATTGAATATTTGGGTGAAAAGAGGGGTGGGTGGAAGTTTGGGGCGTTGAAGTGGGGATGGAGGATTTTGGTGGGTGGAGATGTGGAGAATTGGAGGTTTGGGGTTTGAGGGTGGGAAAGGGGGATGGAGAGGGCAGATGGAAAATTTGGGAATATAGAGAGATGAGAAGTGGGAATTTTTAAAGTTGGGGAACAGAGGGATGAGAAATTCAAGTCTTGAGATTCCAAGCGCAGAGATGGGAAATTTGGGAATATAGAGAGATGAGAAGTGGGAATTTCTAAAGTTGGAGCGCGGAGCTAACTAAACTTGAGAGCAGAGGGATGACAAAATTCAAATCTTCAAATTCCAAGCGCAGAGATCGAAAATTTGGGAATACGGAAAGACGAGAAACTGAAATCTCGAGAGCGCCTAAAAAATGAGCACCTTCCTTCACCCTTAAAAAAACCTCCCCATAAAAAAATCCCTGCCGAAGCAAAGACAGCTCAAAATCTGCAGCGAATCCGCTCGATTCCGCGCTGCAAGATAAGTTAACGGAAAGTCCAGCGATCCTGGTACGATTCAATGATCCCGCGGGGTCACGTACATTCGTCGATGCGCAACCGTTCATCAATATGGCGTCGTGGAATAACTGTCGCGGCCAGAACGGGCCTCGCGGGGCTATCATTACTGATAATTGCGGTTGGCTAACACCTCGTCCCACCCGAGAATCCCTTTATTCTCCCCCTCTGGCTCTTGGTCGCGGTGTTTCTTGCCCGTCGACGCCGGATCGAGAGCCGCAAATGGACGGGAGCAATACGACAACAGGATGTCTGGGAGAAAACGACGAAGAAAAAGCGACGACCAGAGGTCGACCAGTCCTTCCAACCGGCCTACAGAAAATTCGACAAAAGCCTCAACGCTACAGGCGATAAAGATCCTGGCTGCCTCCACTCTCTCTCTCTCTCACTCGAACACCTTTTCTTTCTTATAGACGCTCCTCTAACGTTTCTGATCCTTTCTGAAGGAAAAAACGTCTGACCTTCGGTATCGTGGAATTTTCGCTCGGATCCTCGCCAAGCTATTTCTTCCTTTCTCTTCAAGGTAGTTTTACTTCTGTCGCATAGGAACATGTGCATTTTTTTTTTGAGAGAGAGAGAGAGGTGTCTTTGGAGGAGAAAAAATTGTGGAATATTTTGAAGGAACGAAACTACCGGTGGAGGAAGAAGAGGACCATACGAAGGACAACGTGGACAATAAATCCGCTGGCCTCTCAGACGAGTCCAAGAAGCAGGGACCAAAGATACCCGGGCCGCCTAGGGTGTCCATTATTCCCAGATAATTACACACTTCTCCCTGAGGATTTTTCAAATGAGTTCCAGCCCCTCTTCGTGTTTGTGAGATTCGTCCCGCTGGTCCTGCCACTCTCTACACCGCTTTCGGTAAGCCTCCCCTTTTCGCTGGAAGTCTTTCGAGCCTCTTGGGAAACCTCGTTCCTCGGAAAAATTCAATCAGGTGAATGCTTGTTGCTTCAGCCGTGAATTAAATATCGTTCGTGGGAAACTTTTGTTGGAGAGCAATTTTGGGAGATGTTCTTCTTGCGAGAGCAAAGTTTCAGACTGTATTAGATTAATCTGTGGCTGCGTAAGAGGGATCTTGCGACTGAAGTTTCAGACTGTTTGTAATTAGGATGTATAAGAGAAGGAGTAGGCATTTTGGGGAACTCGAGGAGAGGTTATTGAACCTTTGCAGATAAAACAGAAATATTGGAGGGTTGAAATAATTTTAATAAAGCACTTCGATAAAACACAATTTCCAAAAAAAGTCACTCGAAAAAAATACTCTCTTCTTCAACGTGAACCATTACGGATAAAAAAGAATGCACGTAGAATATAATAGTATAACAATTTTAGACAGTAAAATTCCTCCTCTGATAAAATAATTTACAAAAAAAAAAATAGTTCCTCAAATCTTTCGAAAAACTATCTCTTCCCTTCGAATACGATAGTACAGTGACAGTAAATAACGAAAATCATCGTCAAATTCCTCCTTCAACAATGCACAATTGATGGAAAAAAAAAAATGTATTTTCTAAGCAGCTTAGTTCCCCAAAAAATTCCTCAAAAAATACTTGGAAGACTTTCCTCATCTTCAAAATGAACCATTGTGAATAAAAAACAAAATACACATAGAATATAACAGTATAGCGATACTAAACCGTGAGATTAGTCGAATAAACCTCACTGAAACAACACAAGTTCGTCCCCAGGCATCATCGAGACGTTCCCGAAGAGCGACGATTTCGTCGAATCAACACGGTCGATCCGATCATGCCAGGATCGCGTTCCATTGAACCGTAAAAGCTAGCTTCCGTGTTCCGGCTAACTGTTCACCACACGGAGGAGGACCGTGCAGCACGGCGTCTCTAGAAGGACGAACACGAAGGAGAGACGACGAAGGGACGTTGTAGAGAGCCACGGCAAACGCTGCCCATTAAACATAGGCCTCTCTCCTACGTCGGTTCGGTCTAGTTTAAAGCCGTCGTCGGGCTCGCCAGGTCTCGCGTGAGTCTGATTGCACCTTGAACAGGTTGAACAGTTGGGTAATGGAGGCGCCCACATCTCTCTCTCTCTCTTTCTCTGTCTGTGCTAGCGGTACACACCGGCTTCTGTTATCTGCGCTGTGTCCAATCACCGCTCTCGACCGACGGTTTCCAACTGGTCGATATCGTGTGAGACAGGGAACAGGGAAGATTAGGGGCTGCTGGACCACACCGGAATTGGGTATTGAACGGCTTGAAGGATGATATCCTAGGTGTTATCGAGGTCTATTAGGATGGAAGATTTGTCTCCCTGTTGGGAATTATGGTGGCGAGATCGTTTTCAGGCTGGAAGAGATTTTAAGGTTGGAATTTTCTTGGGATGGAGGTTTGTGAGTTTTGAGAAGAATGGGGGAGTGTTCTTGCTGGGAAATTTGTGGAATTTTCTTTTTAATTTTGAGAAAGGGGGGACTATTTCCTAATGAAAATTTTAGTGAATTTTCTTTTTGGTATTCTGTAAATTTTTAATTGAAAAATTTGTAAATTATAAAATTCTCTGAATTTTAAATTAAAATGAAAATTCAAATTTTGAATTAAAAGTCACAGAATTTTCTGTTTAACATTCTGTGGATTTTAAGTTAAAAATTCCCCGAATTTTAAAAAAGAAGAGTTTCGAAATCTCGATCGACATGCTTTCACGTGCACTCGATTCCTTAACTCGGCGATAAAACCACGTTAAAAGGACTCGATCGTGAATGAATTCTTTCTGTAAAACGCAACTCGTTCCAAAATGCAAATTCTTCGGTAGAATAATAAATTTCCCTCTACCCAACTTCCTATCGAAATGAAATTCCACCGCAAACCACACTCCTCTATCCGTCTCACCATCCCGTCATTTCCACGCACAGAGGAAAATTAACGACGCGGCTCGACCACATTTGCACCTGCCCGCACGCGCGCGCACCTCCACACATCCTCCATCCTCGTGACCTTCTCTAAGGCTACAACTCCGAACGATAACGGTACCGTTTCCCCAAAAATCCACCATTATGACTGCATTCCAACCGCGATAACACGCCACGAAATACGGTGGTGCCTTCAAGGCGACGCATTAACCACTCTCTCAAGTGGACACCGGAGAATCGATGGGTCGTCATTTAGTAGACGTTATCGGGAAATTAACGATCCTGCCGCGTTTACACCTGCCGCATATCTAATTCCACCGTGGTCGCTCTATGTAACTAGTATTTTCTCGAGTAGCTCCACCGAAGGACAAAAAAGTACCTCGAAAAGTCCTTCTCCTTTTTACCTTTCGATCGGAAAATAAACAAACGCGAGGTAAACGCCTTGTTGAGCCGTGCGAGATCTCACTTCACGAGAAAGAGAGAGAGAGAGCAAAAGAGAGAAATATTTACAGAGAGAGAGAGAGAGACTTAAAGAGAGAGGCGCGCCTCGTTTAATGACGCAAATCGTCGAACGAAAGTCCCATCGAGCGGATCGTTTTCACGCTGTCGTAAACGTGATCGAGGCAATAGGGAGGCCGCGGTACTAATAGGAAACGTGTCGTCGATGAGGTAACGCAGAACGCCGACGACGTCGAGATGACGAGGTCGATAGCAACGTCGACAAACAATACGGACGAGCCCTCTTCTTCTTCCATCCTGTGTACATACATCCTCCGCCTAAACGCCAGTTAATCAGCTGACCCCAATTAAACGATAGCCATCGGCCAGGCCAGGCGGGACACACTACGTACGGTTGCGTCGTCGATAAATGTTAATGAACCGTGCAGGTAATAGCGTCGGCAATAATAACCAGAAGGGAAGAGCGAGAGAGAGAGAGAAATGTAGCCATTAGGGACGCCTTTGTTCCACCTACGATTCATCTCGATTATTCCGTCGCTCGCGTTAATATCGTAACGGTGCACGGACGCCAATTAGAGTACAGTTTAATTGCGGCTAACCGTAAACCCCGTTGGCCAACTTCTCGTGAAAACCGTGCCGGAAGACGGACTCGTCCGATCACCAACTCTACTGCAACCCGTTTTCTTCGTTATAGTTAGAGATAGCGTACTTGCAACCCGTTCTCTTCGGTTTTGCAGCGTTACCCAGCAGCGTGTGTTTCCTTTTGGATGATCGTCGTATGGTTGTTAGTTTGGTCAATGGATAGAGAGATTGCGGTTTTCAGGAAATTGTGGGTGGATCGAGGTGTTATGAGATTCGCTGCTGAAATTGGTTCCAGCGTTGAGTAAGTTAACTCTTTTAATTCTGTAGGTCCATTTGGGTCGATTCGAACAAAATTTCGTTGGATATGGAAAATTTCTGGGTACTATGAAAATTTTAACTAAACACCTCAGAAAATGTTTTTAACGAAACCTCACATCCTGCTGTTTCTCTAATTCGTGTATAATAATTTCACGTTTGATAAATCTTTTTGGATAGTAATCGTTGCATATGGAAAATTTCTGAATACTGTGAAAATTTCATCCAAACGTCCTCCTGTTTTTCTCGCGATAATTCGTGAGATAAGTCTCTCGTGATTAATATCATTCTTTAGAAAATTCCAACAAAATTAGCACTTAACAATTTTTCACAGATCGATAAAACATCTCTATTATCAATCACGAATATCTTTAATACACTCTAATGACACTCTCGTAAAAATTCCTTTTCCAAATTTCCCTCCAAATCCAGGCTGCAAACTGGCGAACGCAACCCATCCTCCCATAATTTATGCCGGTGTCAAGTGGCTAATTCATTTAATTAGGCGCGCGTAAATCAAGCGCCGACCGTTTGCGGCGCGAGTAATCGCGCCTCGCGATCTTCAGCTCCTCCTTCGCCTCTCTGCACCGAAGGAAAGTGAAACAGCCAAACGAGGAACGAGAAGAATTTCGCGCTTTGCCCCGATCTATTCGCGACGCAAATCAAACCCCACAAGAGATCCAAAGAAAACGATCCAATTCTAGCAACCGACCGACTATAGCAGAAGAAAACTCTTTCTCCGCCGGTTAATCGTTCCAATTCCAAACGATTAATCCAACGCGGCGGCCAGGTCCCTCCTATTCCCGTAAGCGGATTTGCATAATTGGCCACCGGTGGCCATTTCGCCTAGGCTCGAACGAGCCGGTAGCCAGAGAGCTCCCTTGAGAAATGCCATTTCCAATTAACTATCGATTATTGGGCCCCTATCGAACGATTACGCCTGTCCCGTTCGGAGAACCTTGATAAATGCACGCGACGGGACGCTTCTCGTTTCGTTTTATGCCTGTTTCTCGCTGCTTGAGAGAAGCGGAGGTTCGCTGCTCGAGGATGTGCACGAGAGGGAAGTTTTTAACGAGTGGCATCCTCGCGTCGGAGGTGGAGGAAGATGATGGAGCGAGGTTACGTTTCAAGAGATTGCCTGTTCTTTGAGAAATTTCTGGGAATTTCTGCCAGGGGAGAATTTTTAGCCGCCGAACTATCTATCCTGGCCACTCGAGACACTCCGTTTCGATGGAGCTATTGTTCTTTCTTATCGAAGAGTGAAAGAATTTGCGAAAAAGTTGCTGTCTCTGGAACTATCAATCCTAGGTATATACGTGGTTTCATTTTTACTTCATTCGGGAGACACTGATTCGCTAGAGCAATTTTTCTTTCGTGCCAGAAAGTGTCTGCGAATTTCTTTCTCTGGAATTTTCAATCCTGGATACGTGGTTTCATTTTCGTTTCATTCGGGACACTCTAATTCGCCAGGAGAAGTTTTCTTTGTTATTAAAAGGGGCCGATGAATTTCCAAAAAAATTGCTATCTCTGAGACTACTAATCCTAGATACGTGGTTTAATGTTTGTTTCATTCGGAAGACACTGATTCACTAGAGCAATTTTTCTTTCGTGCCAGAAAGTGTCTGCCAATTTCTGTCTCTGGAACTATGAATCCCAGATATGTGACTTCTCGTTCGCTTCACTTTAGATATTCTGCTTCTCGAGAACAACGTAGCAAAAATAATCTAGCATGGAGATCAGCCATCAGCGATCTCCAAGGCAGAAGTTCAATCTCCCTGGAAAGGAGGTTTCTCGCGACTTGGTTCGAACAAAAGGTCCGGCAAAGAATCATCTGGAAACAATGTACGTGGCGGCAAGCGATCCATGTCTGGATCATTCCGACCCGCTAGCCCAATTTCTCATTCGGTCTCAAGGACGCCGAGAAACTTACTCGAAGAAGAACGAGAGAGAGAGAGAGAGAAACGTGGTATGTGCTCGTGTACGTGGCTTATTATCTTTTCGCATTTTTCGACCGAGATTATTCTCGAAACGAATGGCCCTCTTAAGGCCCGCGACCGGATCATTAATCTGGCTTCGAAGATGGCCAAGTTGTCGAGGCATCGCGCGTGCACAAATGGACCATCGTACTCCTGCGAATCCTTTAACGCAATATCGCCGTTCCCCATCGAACGTCATTATTTTAATTTCGTTTTCGCGTGTCCAGCCCCTATAATAGACGCTTGGCTGTCTCCGTCTCTCCGGGTATCCGGTTCAACGTTGGACGTTACGCGAGAGAAAAGTGACAATCTTCCTTGGTACAACAGATTCGTGATTGAACGTTATTGCCGATATAATGTTAGCCCGTGTACGAGTACTTTGGTAAGGGGACAGAGTGAGGCTTAATGCTGGTCGTTTGGGAAATCTTTGGCCGCGTTCGATGATACGGTACGAGACGATAATGTCTTTTCGATGGAGGGAAACGACTTTCTATGGCGATTGAGTTCGCATCGAGGCGGGGACTTTGGTCGAGTATTACTTGGGTGGCGAGAGATCTCGTCGTGAGATCGTGAGTGATGATGTTGTCGAAATTAAATATTCCAGGGATGAGGTCACCGGTGGCTTTGCGATATTCTTCAAGCCACAGAATCTTCGAAATTTGTCCAACGTTAAAAATTGGAGTGTGTCACTGGTGTCTTTGCAATATTCTTCAAGCCACTGATTCTCAAAATTCCTCAAAAGTTAAAAAAAAGAAGAGTCATTGATGTCCTTACAATATTCTTGCAGCCACCGAATCCTCAAAATTGGAGAGTCACCGGTGTCCTTACAATATTCTTAAACCCCAGAAATTACCAAGTCTCCGAATCCTAAAAATTTCTCAAGCTCCAAAACTTCCAAACTCATTTCGAAACCTCTCAATATTCACAAACTCGTTCCTCTCGATCCAAACCACGTTCCTCCACAATAACCACCATCCGCCTCGTCATCCCAAGAAATAGGAGACGATCGCGATTTTCATCCAGCAC
>NW_017100141.1:1875230-1880243 GCF_001263275.1 Habropoda laboriosa
ACAGGGTTTCACCGGTAACAGTCGGCCATCAGTGCGGCTCTAAATCAATTCTGACGCTTTCTAGCGTAAGCACCGACCATCGACGTCAGAGTGGAACGTCCGTGCGGCGAGATTCGCGGTCGACGTCGATGGTATTGATGGCGCTGACGATGGCCGCTAACTACAATTGACTTCGACCTCTGCAGCCGCCAGACTCCGAGGTAGCCGTTTCAAGGGGCAGCTTTTGATTCACTGCCTGCCATAACGTTGCCAGACTGACAGTTCACGATTCCTCAACCGGTGATAACCGTGCACCGCTCGCGCGCCATTTGCTTCTTCCTTCGAGGACGCCTTAGAAGAAAACGTGCAAAACCAACACTCTCCGATTTTCACGAAATTTATACCTGGTATAGTGCGCGAAAAAATATTCCACGCGTATTTTCTTTTATCGAAAATCGTCCACTCTGAAGGGGAGAAAAAAATCCCACAATGTCGAGGGTTGACGTGTACTTTCTGGGATATCTCGGGAACTAGAGGGTCTAGGAAAAAGATCTCTTTTTTTAAACTGCGTGTTTTTTAACGATAATTTGGAAAAATAATCGTTTGTTTAAGTAATACATTAAAAAATCTGGTGCAAGTTTATCGAGATTAATATCGCAGGAGGAATTTTGAAAAATTCTCGAGAGTAATTCCAGACTTCCACTCCCAGTATCTACCTTCGCAATACGAATTCTTTCTTTCCCAACGATATACAATAAATACACGTTAAAGCCCTTCATCCATCGAGCACAAAGGACCATTACAGCTGTCATAAAGCGTCGTTGATTCCAGTAATAACTATCCTAGCAAAAAAAAGAAACAAGTGAAAAGGACTACTTATGTTCGTATTGTTAAGACGTGACGCGCGTTGAACTCTTCGAAACGATCACTCTCGCTGAACGAAACCGTACCGAGAAGGTAAACGGATCTGTCAACGGCAAAGTGGATTTTCGACAGCGCGTCGTGTTTCACGGGACGAAAAAAACGATAGGAGAGCCTTAAGAGGATGTTCGATTGCTCGTGTGCAACGAGTTACATCGAACACGGTGTTTTCGTTAAACGGTAGTTTGCAAATTAGACTCACGTGCTCGTCCACAGAGTACGTCAGCTCTCCGTCGTCGTAGAGAACGAACCATCTTCTCTGCCATCTCTGAAAAATCAAATTTCAAAAATTCACGTTAGTTTGCAGAAGGAAAGAAAAATTACAAATAAATTTAATATCTATTTGAGGTGAACAATTTTTCATATTTCAGCAATTTACGAGAGAAATATCGCGAAAGTGGCTGCTCGATTACGAGTATTTTATGGAGGTAGGCTACGTTTACGGGCGTTAGACGGTCGAAAGGACGTTGAAAGGGACGATTAGTTGAGAGCAGCCGGACGAGGAACGTAAAGAATTCACTTTCGATGACACCCGGTCGTTTTCATGGAAACACTTATTGCATCAAGTGAAAAGAATTCCGCTGAACCTGCTCAACCCACATGCAGGAATCTCTAAGGTCTCCCGACGCGGCAGCTGGACAATTAGCACGCCGCCGCCGTTAATTAGAAACAAAGCTTAAGGAGACGAAGAAGCCGTACCGTTTTGCTCGTCAACCCTCGCCGTTTCTTCTTCGTTCGTGCTCAATATCGAGTTAACTTGTCCTTCGAAGTATGCACTTGAAACTTTATTTGAGAAAAAATTTGTAAAGTACCGGTTTCGTATTCACGCAGAAGGAATATCATATAGAAAGTAGAAGAAAATTACAGACTTTTCTGTACTGTTAGAATTCGCTTGTATAGTAATACGTGACGATAGCTACAGAGAGACACAGACAGACACAGTGAAGGCTTCATTCCAACCGGAGTATTACAAAATTCTGAGAGGCAACTGCAACGCAAACATTCCACACCCAGTTTCCTCGGGCAGTATCACATAGATAACACCCAACAACTCATTCTAATTACCCAACGATCACCTACATCTCCTACGTATCGAGTCCACTGTCCGCGCCTCCGCGTTCTTCACGCCGTATCCGAGGATATCGCGCGACGCTGTCAGATAAGCGTGGGCGACGTGAATGAAACGGGCTCGAGGATAGCTAGAGTTAGGTATAACTGTGACTGGTTTTCACGGGGACACACACAGTTCACCAGGGGTCGATCCCCGTGGGTTGATCATCCGCGAGGGGACGCGACGTCGTCGCCGTTCCGTCGTTCAAGCAGGCAGGCAGTTAGAGGTACCGTTGCGAAATTCTCCGACATCGAGTGAACGGGAGGAGCGGAGAAGGAGAGGAAAAAAGGGGAACGGGGAAAAATCGAGAGGTGGAGAAATTGATGGACAGAGAGAAGTAGAGAGGGAGAGAAAGAAAAAGGGAGAAAAATGGGGGGAGAGACGGAAATAGAGAAAAAGAGGAAAATGGGGAGAGAGAGAAAGGGGGGCGAGATTTCAGCCTACACGAGGCGGCGGTATCTTCATCTGGTAATTATTCAGCGGGCCTCGTACGGGAGAGCCGCACGGCACGTGCGTGGGAAGATCTCTTCGTGGAGGAAGAGGAAGACGAAGCGGACGAACAATGCCGCGGGATTGAGACGGCGCGAGAGAAAGCACGGAACGGGCCCGTAATCTCTTCCTCGTGGAACGCTAGCGAGGGCTCTCCGGGCTCTACACAGCAGCCTCGGCTTCTCGCCTCGATAGAAATGGTGGGGAACGTGCGAAAATCCTCTGGCACACGCTACGTTACTATCATATCCTGAGAGATGCGTTGGTGGATGGTCGGTTACCCTTTGTCACCACTTTCGATCGAGTTATTTTCGGATCTGTGGGAGAGATCATCGTCGTTCTGTCGTCCCCTTTCCAAGAACGACTCCAGTAGGTGAGAAACGCGAAGATTTATCAATGGAAAATTAGAAAAGTAGGGACCAAGAGGATCTCTGAAAAATTGTCATCCAAGTTAAAGTAATAAATATTGGAAATAAGAGTTGGCAATTTTTTCCGCAAAATGAACAGCGGAAAGCATTGTGAACAGCTACCAATTAGAATTGGTCAAAGTTTCGCAAGAAATAGCGCACGTCGTAATTTCGTGCATCGAGGGACCCGCATATTCCTGACCTACCACATCTTCCTGGTTTCAACAGCCGGTCGTTAACACCGCCCACCAACCAGGCTGTTTCTGGTTCAACCCGTTCCGATCATCGATGAGTAAAATCACCGAGGTTCCAGCGGTTACGACCGAGATAACGACCTCGACCATTCTTTTAACACTTCTGCCCTATTCACCGTGCTTTTCTATCAACGCCGCGAGATAAACAACAGCTGCGAGCAATCCCTGCTCCTTGAAGCATTCGCGACCACCGTGCATCGAAAATTATTGAAGAATTCTCGAAAAAAAAAAAAAAAAAGAAAAATTTAGCAATTTCAAGAATGTTTTCAGGAATTCTTCATTACTAAAATCTATCGAAGGAAATGAAATTTCCATTGAACTCTCTGTAAGATTGATTGCACGTTCAATTCTCCAAGATTTATTTGGGAAATGGTTGTTGAAATTTTGGAATATCAAATGGGCTGACCAGTGGAGAACAGAGGCAACTTGGGAACGCTGACCTACCGCACCTTCTTCCGGGTATAGCGACGATCGTTTTGCATCGCCCACGGATCAAGGACTTCTGGTTTCATCGGCGCACGAGCGTCGCGTCGATCATCCGGGACGGGATGCTTCCTCGACAGGAAGGTGGGCAAAAAGGTGAACATACCACTTTGTCACTGGTGACGCGGGGAATTTCGCGTCGCCACTATCCTGGGGACACTGATCCTGTCTCGACATCTCGCCAATTACTATCTAACACTGTCTGCACGCTAAACGTATTCACCGCTGAAATTTGCAATCTTCGATTCGTCCTTAAACTTTTGTAAAACTTTGTAATCTTCGATTCTTCCTTAAATTTTTCAACGTAGAAGAGAAAAATTTGCAATCTTCGATTCGTCTTTAAACTTTTGTAAAACTTTGTAATCTTCGATTCTTCCTTAAATTTTTCTACGTAGAAGAGAAAGATTTCCAATTTTCAAATTAATCCTCAAACTTTTCAACGCAGAAGAGAAAAAATTGCAATCTTCGAAATTAATCCTCAAACTTTTCAACGCAGAAGAGAAAAAATTGCAATCTTCGAAATTAATCCTCAAACTTTTCAACGCAGAAGAGAAAAAATTGCAATCTTCAAATTAATCCTCAAACTTTTCAACGTAGAAGAGAAGAATTAGTAATCTTGGAAATTACATAAAAATACGAATAAATAGCATTTTCCACGATACAGATCACGATGCATGAGTCAAGAAGCGCGTGAATCGGTGTCATAAAGCACAGGATTAAATTTCGCATAATTAGAATTGGATCTTTGGCTTTCCGCATACTGTACACCGTGTACAACAATGATGCACAGATAAGAGAAATATAGCGAAGTCGTAAAAACAGCACGTAGCGAAGACAATAGAGCGTTTGAGTATGATTCATGTGTCTCGTTACGTTCCTACATGCAAATCGTATGACTAAGACAGAACTGAAGACACGATTTTCTCGTAGAACGCTACGCATTGTACGCGCCTCTGCGTAGACCACTCTCGAGCGGTAACATTAATTCGTAAATTTCCCTTGTTAAAGCTAACGAATCGTACACCTGGTTATTATAGTAACAGCGTTTAGATTACGGTTTGATTACCCAGTTTCTCATGCCGTACGATACCATAATTGCCATGGAAAATTATGGGAATCGAACGGTTTTCATGTTTCCATAAATATCCTTCTTATTATACAACCAACGCTTCACAAACAGAAACATGACCGAACCTTCAATTTATACAATAACCATCGTTCCAAGATGAATTTTGTATTTTTCTCTATCGTGAACTCTGAAGAAACTTTTACAGAAATTTGTCCCTTTTAATTTGAAAAATTAGTCCAATTCTCCACAAGTGTCAGTCCGCAAGGAACCTAAACCTGACACTTGTAGAGTCAGGGACTA
>NW_017100141.1:1880314-1889123 GCF_001263275.1 Habropoda laboriosa
AAAAAAAATTTCAGATGAAAAAAAGTAAAATTAAAGAAATTATGTTTTTACGACTGGTTACACGCTTGACTGACACAGCGAGCGAGATAACATAGGCGCAGCAATGATGCAGACCTAGGCGTAGGACCATCTATACTGACACTTGTAGAATCCAAACTGACTGACACTTGTAGAGAATTTACTGTACTGCGAAGAATTTTCTGGGCACAGAGCAAAGGAGGAGTAATAAGGAAGAAAAAGGAAGAAAAACGCATCGCGATAAAATTGCAAAAAATTTCTCACCCGAAAGTAATATATAAATAAAAATAAAAATGAAAACGTGGTTACAGCATAACTAGGGAAGTTCCAAAGACGAAAGTCATCGTTTCACGCGCTTATTTAATATTCCCCGCGAACACGTTTCCTTACCGCGCGTTGAAATCACCAGGTTCCCGAGCCGTTCTCCGCGACGTTATCGGCGCCGCGATCGTTCCTCCGTAGATCCATCGATTACGGAAGTTAGAAAGCGGTCCAGTCGAAGCAACGGGAGGACCAGCCGCGGGGAGGCTTCCAGAACGAAAGCGGACGAATTTATTATCGCAGGAGAGCGCGTTGATGCGCGCTGATGTTCAGCGCGGGGATGCACGTAACGTCCCAGCGATACCATCACGATTTAGAGCGGAATAGTTCGCGCGATCTACGTATCGTCGAGCTGATCACAGGGATAACGCTATTAAAACGTACGCAGTCGATGAAATAAATTTCGAAAAAGTTGGACAATCATCGCCGAAAGTAGCCGAGCTTTGTTTGAGATTAACAGAAGAAATTTTAGAGTGAATTGTACAGCGTCGTTAACCCTTTTCACACTTTTGCAGAGAAACTTTCAAAACCCAAAAACTTAGAAATATTTACAAATTTATTTACTTTGTTAGTTTGCTTTATGAATGGAGCTACGACGTACATTATGTCACAATACTGACGTCACCAGAGTGCAAAAGGTTAATACCCAAGCAAGTTAATACAGGTGCAAAAACGAGACTCATCTAGAGCAGCTATTACCCCTAATCTACTTGTAATCGCGAGAAATTAAGCAAAAGTGAGAAGTGAGCTGCACAGCTATTCCCAAGAGCAGGTATTAGAAATTAGAACCAGGGTCAGAGGTCAATTCTCACTCTACTTCGAAACAATCACAGAAGAAGATACAAAAAATTCCACCTGGTAATTACGGCGCGATTAAAACTGACAAAAATGGAGGAGTATTTTCCTAAAAAAAAAAAAAAAAGCTCCAAGGTGTTCGTGACAAGGTAAGTTGGCACCAGGACTTCCTGGTCACCGATCAGCTTGTATCTTCTTCGACTCCGTGTCCGTGTTTACCTCACGATTCTCGCGTGGCGTGGTCATAGCGTGCTACCATGCATAGGCCTCTGCTATCACTTAGGTCCCCCTAACCGTGTATACCGGCGGGGAATGGGCGAGGTTGCTGAAGGGACCAATCTGACCTCAACGGTAACGTGACCCGGCGATACTCCTGGCGATTCCTCGATCAAACAACCACGATTCAGCCCATCCTATTTCCCGGCGATCCTCGTCGATCGACCCGTGCCTTTGAAATTCCTTCCACGCGGATTAACTACCCTCGAGTGTCGATAGGGAGACAGAGAGGAACTCTCGGAGACTAGAAATACCACGTTGAAGTGAATTTAACCACCTCGACTTCGTTTTCCAGGCTGAATCGCGCGAAAAGAAGGTGCAATTCTGGCCAATGTCTGCGGGAATGATTCCCTAGAAGACTATCGTTCCCCTAATCTCTTCGTTCTTTACAATATGGCGATTCGCGATTCAAACTTCCAAACGCAAAATCGTCCTAAAATTCACCCTGAAGAGTAGGGGAATTTAGAATTAGGGGGAATTCTTTAATTTTCTATCGATCTTCTAGATCCACAGCAACCTCAAAAAATTCGCTCGGACCAATCTCCACAGCACGCGTCATATAGCATCGAGTTAGACATCGCGTAAGCACTTTAAACAGTTTCATCGATCAGACGCAAGAAATCTCAAGATTTCCAAGAAATTCCCGCAAGAAAATGAATTCTTTCACCGAGATCGACGTTCCGATCGACCTTGCATCGGCGATCTCCTGTCCGCGGCAAGAACGTTCCAATTTCACCGTCGCGCACTTCCTGGTTATCGATTATCATCGACCACTTAACCGTCCATAACGACTCTCGCGAGGCCGACGTTTAGTCACGGTGTCTTATCAAGAATGTAGGCTACCCGACTTGCTTTTCCTGTTGCGCGAATATATCAATTTACCGTATGTATCACGCAGCTCGATCTAGCCGCGGCCCATCGGTGGCGGCTGGAAACACCCACCGTCATCGTACGCGTCGCGGAAATCGATCGATCGCGAGAAACACCTTAACCGTCGTCCCACCTCGTCTCTCTTCTCCCATCATTTTCACTCTTTCTTTCTCTGATATACCAGAGAGTAGGTACATATACATCGATCGATCCTACACAGCTATACGGAACAAATCCCATTAATTAATCATTACCGCGTTTTTCCATCTACACTCGATGCACCTCTAGGGATCTCTTGACGGGATAATCTACGATGGGATCGGTCGTTACGGCTTCACTCTCTGACTTCCTGGTGGCTGATTATCTTCCACAAGAGCCGTATCCCCCGCGATCAGACCTATACTCTCTCTCTCTTTCTCTCTCGTGATACGGTTTTGCTATCGGGAATCGTTTGACGACACGGCCACCTTTTTCAATCTATTCGCTGATCGAACACAAGTGAATTCTTCTCAAACGAGATATCCGAAGGATCGAACTGTACGTTTGATTCGCCATGGATATACCGTAACGAAAGTGTCTTCAGGGGTAATAAATCGTTGGTTTAGACTCTGCTTGATTAGCCTCTTCATCTGTTTACGCGCGCGTGTGTGTGTTTGAGAATGCAAAATAGTTTTCAGAAGGAGAAGTTGAGAGATGGAGAGCTACCGTTAGACGCGAGCCAGTTTGCGGAGAATTGATCCAGGATCGAGTGCACAGGTGCGAGCGGTCACGATCCAACGCAACGATCGATCCGAAATGCAACGAGCCAATCGACTCGCGACGTCCTCGTCGTCCGGCTGCTGCTTTTAATTAAAGCTAGACAGGTGCATCGGAGAAAGCACCGGGGGAGAACTCTCGTCGAGTGAAAGTCTGGCGAGGAACGCCGCTGCTGGGAGCAATGGCGGACAGGCTGTTTAGACGGTGTCCGGCTAATTGGTGTGCTTCTGCTATCGTAACGCGTTGAGGGATGCGATTTCAAGGGTATATGTCGCGTCGCGTTCTCCTTTGATTGTTCAAAATGCTCGCGCTCACGACTGTTACCCACCAACTTAATCTTAGGTAACTAATTCGAAATGTTGTCTTGCTCGGAACGTTAGCAAAAAGTGCGTCACGAAACGATTGACGACTTGTTTTAAAACTCGAATATTCGATCGCGACTCCTACTTGCCAACTTAATCTTAGGTAACTAATTCGAAATGTTGTCTTGCTCGGAACGTTAGCAAAACGTAGAGTGCGTCACGAAACGATTGACGACTTGTTTTAAAACTCGAATATTCGATCGCGACTCCTACTTGTGTCTCGTTCAATGGCTGGAGAATGTGTTGTTCACACGAGAGAATCCTTGCGAATGTGTTTCCCCGAATTTTTCTGGAGTCCGCAGTGACTCCTCCGCCAAGTGTAAGAAAGGCACGCTGGTTGGTTTTTCACGTATGCAGAAATTACCAATCAACGTGCCCCTCAGGTGTCACCCATCCTTCCCTTACGCCCTTAGCGCGCTTTTCCTTGGAAGGAGTGGGGCCATACCTGCGGGTGCGTGGCATCTTCGCTGTCCTTCCGTGACGCGTCGGAAATTCCCGCCAGGTCAACCCTCGGCCGA
Source organism: Habropoda laboriosa (assembly GCF_001263275.1). NCBI lineage: Eukaryota > Metazoa > Arthropoda > Insecta > Hymenoptera > Apidae > Habropoda > Habropoda laboriosa. The sequence continues at coordinate 1,884,231 of NW_017100141.1, forward strand.
AAGTGTCGTTATACGCGCGTGCGGATTGACCCTTCAGAAATACCTGGTTTATGACACGTCTTCGGTTATTGAGGACGCGGAAAGTCGAAATTCTAAAGGCATTGGTTCTGTAAGAAATTTGTTCTCAAAAATAACCATCGAGTGCGAGCGTGCCATAAACCCGGGTCAACGAAGACCCCACGCGTCCCGTACCTGCGCGACGGAACAGTATAGATACAGGAGTGTTGTTTGATCTTTAGGTTTGTTGAAATTGTTGGGGAAATGGGTTTGATAAATTCATTTAATTTAACCCTTTGCTGACTAGTGGGACGCATATGTTGCAGTTGAGTGCTCGAATAAAAATTGACCTCAATTTAGCATCCATTACAGACACTATGATTGACACTGATTACGTTTAGAAATTCTGAATTTTCTACTACATTATACACTACCGGCCAAAAGTATGGAATCACCTTCCACTTTTCATCGACATTAAATCTGCTGCTAATTTTTGATAGATTTCAAGTTTATCTCAATTCTACTTTTATCAACTTATCTCATATCAACTGATTCGAATGATAAAAAATTCTCAAAGTCGCTCGACTTTTTTCTGGAAATTTTTGTGCAAATTGCAATGCTCGGTGATTCCAAACTTTTATGTGTGTATGTGTGTTGAACTTGCATTTATAAAATCTAGAGTAAATTGACTAATTAAAGCCTCCCTCGATTTCTTCAACACACTTCGAAGAGCAAGAATGCCCCAAATTTCGAGACTCGCAAAATTCTAAATGATTTCCTAACCAAATTCCCAATCAGAACTTCCTCCACTTCATCCTCACAACACGAACGTGTAAACTACCCAAAAAATTCTCTGCCATATTCACCTTTCAACGCGAAACACCTCTGTTTCGTTAGAACCGGCGAGTAACTAGAGCGATCGACGGCCGACACGCGTTTTCTTTTCCATTTCAACGGTCCGCGAGAGGAGAGCGAAGAGAGTGTCGAGGAGAAATCGGCAAGAGGTCGTCTGATGAAAAAACACGGGGAATCTGGAGCCGTGGGCCAGGGGAGCAGGTTGGACGTTATCAGCGGCAGTAGTCGGAGGAGAAATCCTCGACCTTGATGAAAGCGGCGCGTAGCCGTGGTGACTAACTGGTTACAAAATATCTCGCGTGTTCATCTAACGCGTACACACAAACACACAAGCGAACACGAATAGAGCAAGAAGAAGACCACGAGGACGACGACAGAAACGTTTTCTCTCCGCGGGAAAATCGGCGGCCTCTCTAATTAAACCGTTTGTTAAACGGAACGCATCGGTGGCCAGCGTGGCGTCGCGAGAGCCAGCCAATTAAAACGACGCGATAAATCATCGTAGAGAAGGTCGCCCGTTCGACGATGATGAACATTCGAGAGCTCGATTATCGAACACAGACTTGACGGAGGAACATGCTGTCGCTTCTGCTGTTCGACGATGATTGCGGAATTCGAGTGAACGTGGTGGATGAAGGTTAAAGAGCTTATGCAAAGAAGATGATCATTATGGGACTTTGGTGTGTATATACACCGAGGGAATGCGTGTAAAGAGGAGGAAGATTGAACGTGTGATTAAAGATGGACGTTCAGGATGAAGAGGGATTTTTTCGTGGGAGGGTCTCGAGGAATCGGGGGAAAATTGGAGAACCTGGAAGGGAAGAGTGTTGCGAGGTTGATGGAGCAAAGAGGGTAATAAGTAACTGTACAGTGTTTGATTGGTGGAATGATTGCAAAAATCATGAACCTTGCAACATTAGAAGAATAAACGAAAGAATCGTGTTATCGCTATTTGCTTATTATTGCTGCCTTCTTGAATTTTCACCTATTTGCTAATAAATTTCTAGAAATAAAAATTAAACAAGGGAATGAGAGGACTGGTGAAAAAGAGTGAAAGGTGCAAAAATTGAGTTCAGATTAGCCCTTTGCACTCCGAGCATTTTTTGACAAGATCAATAGTGAAACTTCTGGAAAGCCAAAGTCTTGTCTTAGAAAGAAAAAAGGATCTGTACTGTTTACGAATTTATTCATTTGTATTTCTTCTGTTAATTTGCATTATTTTGATAATATAAAATAATATAAAAAAAAGCCTGAATTGTACATTTCTCCAAAGTAATTCCGCGTGCCGCCATAAAAGCGCCATTGGAGTGCAAAGAGCCTCGGACAAAAGCAAACGAAAATAAAAGAGTCCCGAGTTTGCATGTAACGAGCGATTGCGTTCGAAGTAAAAATTAAGCAAGGAAATGGGAAGACGAATGAAAAAGAGTGAAATGTGCAAAAATTGAGTTGAGGTTAAACAGAGCCTCGGACAAAAGCAAACGAAAATAAAAGAGTCCCGAGTTTGCATGTAACGAGCGATTGCGTTAGAAACAAAAATTAAGCAAGGAGATGGGAAGACGAGTGAAATGTGCAAAAATTAAACAGAGCCTCTGAAAAAGAGGCTTCCGATAAATCTGAAGCCTTCAGATAGCGAATTTAACAAGAGGTACAAGAGCTCTCAGAAACGACGAACAAAAGATCGCAGAGATCAATGGATCACTGTTCGACGGATAAGAAAAACGAAGAATAAAGAAGCAAGCGGACACAGAAGAGGTAAATGAGTAGACGCGGCTCGTCGATCATTGTTCGTTATCCATAGCGGTTTCCAGGCCAGGCGAGTGTAATCGCCGGTGGAATTTCCAGCCGGGTTACAAACCAGCGTTGAAACGATATGGATCTGGTTTATTCAGAAACGGGCAAGTGTGTCGCGGGTCACCGCGTTCCTGGGCGCTATAGTTCGCGCCGCGGTGAAATAACCCCGCGAATTCACCTGAGGCGAGACGATGATCAAACGTGTCGACGACTCCGCTGATTTTTATCTTCACGCTCTGCCGGCCGCGCGATAATTCGTCGCCTTTGCGATTATTTAACCGGCCACACCTGTACCAAAGGTCAATTGTGCCCATTCTGACCAATTCACCGTGTCCCACATACTTTTCACCCTCGATTGTTGTTTGTTTTATCGATCGGAGGATGATTGTGGAATCGAAGAAATAAAAGTCACGAGTATTATACTTTCGAAAGGTGAAAAATATTCGCTTCAAATTCTTTTTTTCTCGCTGTTTTATTACTTTCTATTGATCTCCTGAAAAATCACGAGTGTTGCACTTTTGCGGCGCGAAAAATATCCGTTTCAAATACTTCTCTTCGCTGTTTATTATTCTGCATTGATCAGAAGATGATCGGTATTAAAAAAAGAAAAGTCAGAAATATTACACTTTCGAAACGTGAAAAATATTCGTTTCGAAGATTTTTCTTCGCTGCTTATTATTCTGTATTGATCGAAATTTTGAAAGAAAAGGAAACTCACGAGCGTACTGCGCTTTTGAACCGTGAAAAGATACGAAAACAGGTAATTAAATACCTCTGAAATTTTAGCATATTTTTCACCGGTAGAAAGTCCCTCCACCGGATGCAAACAGCGTTGTACATTACCGGACAGTTCTGAATCAACGAAACGCCGCATCGTTGCGTTTAATACGGCGAGGAACGGCTCGATAACACTTCACCCCGATTTCCTTTTCCGCCCGCTTCCGACTTCTCTCTCTCTCTCTCTCGGATGCAAATTCCAATTTCGCCGCCCACGAGGGCCTAACCTTGTCACTTATCCGCGCCAGATACGTGGGATTTGCCGAACGTCAGAAACGAAGGTGACAAGGAAGGTCTAATAAACGTTGCACCGTTGATACGGTAGAAGAATAACGAGGAAAAATTGAAAGAAAATTATCCTTTGTGTGATCCTTTGATTTATAAAAATTGGGACCGTTCGAGTGTTTTTGAGAATGACGGGAGATGCGTGAATTCAAGGTCTGGCATGGCTTAAGAACGCGTGTCCGGGATATTCAATTATGTCTGAACAAATTCTAATGGCAATCGGTTACGATGTGGCCAGAAGATAAAAGTAGCAAACCACGAGACAGAACTTTCACTCATCGAAACGGTGGAGTCGTAAAATGAAGAGTACAATTTCTAACAGCATACCGAGTCGCTTTAAGCATTCGTGTCGCTGCAGAGAAATCTAAAGGTCTCCTCTCGGATTTACCAAGCTGTTACGTCAGAGTAATTAAAACCAGTTACCCGGGGGGACGAAAATTTCTATCCTTAAAATGCCAGAGAAATGTAATCCCGGCTGTTGACGCGACTGTTCGTTTAAGAGAGCGAGATCTGAAGATCCAGAAGCGCGCAGAAGAAAATTTCGAAAGTAATACAGATTAGACTTCTGAAATACTAACAAAGATTCGTCCAAGACTCTTTTCAAGTATGATTGAAAAATGGAGGAATGCAGAGAAACGGATTCAAAATTGTAGATTAAAAAGGAGACTGAAAGTTTATTCTATTTCTAAAATACCAAAAGAAAAAATCATCGAAGACTAATTCAAAATAAAATTCAGAAAAATTCTAAATTAGAAAGAGGACTGAAGCTCCGTCAAATTTAAAATAGGACTTAAAAAAATGGTAACTTAGGAGGACAGAAGCTCGTTAAATTTCTAAGATCCTAAAAGGAGAAGTCGTCAAAGGCTCCGTCTAATCACGAAGACAGCCCCAGCTCACAATTCGGTACACAATAAACTCGCGAGTGCGGAAAAATGGAGCATGAGGACTTGGCGATCGTAAAGTAGAAAGGCGGTAATTGGTCGACGACTTTCTCGTGGCGCTAAGACGAGGAGGCTCTCCGGTGAGAGGAGAGGAGGTGGAAGGGAGGGAACGGGGTACGTGCACGAATCATAATTTGCAGTGACAAACCTTTGTCCCCGGCCGCGTCCAATAAATCCCGACACAATGGCGTAGCCGGTTCGTACGGGGCCCCATTACATTACTCCTCGCGCCGGGAGGACAATGCCA
>NW_017100141.1:1889154-1901312 GCF_001263275.1 Habropoda laboriosa
GAGAAACGGGAACGAAGCGAGGAGAGGCACGCTGCTGGTCGACGCGCCAAGCGAAACAAGACAAGGGACTCAAACGCCTCTTTTCTCTCTCACTCTTCTTTCTCTTCGCCTGCTCTACCGCTGGCTGCCTCTTTCTCTGATCTAGAGCTTCTGTCTGTAAGGATCTTTTGTTTATTGGGACACTGAGTGCGGAGAGGACCTAAATTGTCGTTAGAAAATTATCAAGATTCCGAAAGAAATTATTCAAGTTACAAGAATTTTTTAAAGTTGCCTTCAATTTATTATAGATAAACGCATAATTAAAGAAAATTTGTGGTACCGTTGCTAAGTGAAAATTATTGCAAATTTGGAAAATGTATTGAAGCCATCGTATAGTGCATCAAAAATAACGAAACTTTGTCCTCTTCGATTTTTGTCACAAATCTACCACTATCGCAGGAAGAATGATGGAAATTACTAGCGCGAACGCCTTGTACATTTTGATTGATATCCGGTACGAACTTCGACAGTGCACATTAATTCCCACAGACAGGAAACCAGGAGGAGCGATAAAAAAGATTCGCATAAAACTACAATACGATTACATCTGAAATAGGAAACTCAACTGACAAGAACAACATTCCACCGTTTGCTCGAAAACGAGAAAAATGTATCAACCGTATTGAAATCAACAAGCATAATGCGTGTATGTTCATAGTGAGTGAACATTCAGCGCAAGGATAAGACCATGAAGACTACCTTTCTCTCCCTCCCCGTCATTTCACTCCCTCTAGCGTCGATTAATTAATTCTCTCTGCTAAACACTGCTATCTCAGGTGTGGAGGCTGCGTTACCATTTGAAATTTCAAATCTATCCAAGTCGATAGGTAACGGAAGAATCGTGAAAACCAAAATGTATCTCGAGTTGGTGAGAAGGCTTGGCTAAGGCTCTTCTCTCTCTCTCTCCGTTTGATATATTAGTTCGATTTCTAATCTTCCACGAGCTCGGCTTCCGGCCCCCATAAAATATCATCGGCCGTACGTCACGGACAGAAAACGTGTCCGAGGCTGTAATTGGTATTGCATCGCGTGGCGGCTTCCTTCGTTCGACGTCATCGTCCATGGTCGTCCCCCATGGTCGATCTGCATAGGCGATTATGCGAAAATGTCGGCCGCGACGCTAGGACCGGTAATACAGCCAGGATAAATGTGTCGCCGACTCGTGTTTTCTCTGTGCGTCTGGCCTCGCCGCAGAATTATTGGCTCCTCCGTTGTCCCTGCTCCCCTCTCTACTTCTACCTGCGTCCTCGTCACGTGGAAACACGTACGGATTAGCCGTGGCGAGAGCTTTCTTGCTCCTCGTCGACGCGACCACGCGGAAAGGAAATGAATCGAGGCGACGCTGCTGCCTCCGCGGACCTTCCTATACGCCGCGTCAAGATTGTCGCCGCTCAAGGTCACCGCTCAGACTGTAGATCGTGTCGTTAATTTTCTTACGAACAATAGAATTTTCCTTGAGATTAATTACAGTGTTCGCTCCCTTTGTAAACTTCTTTCGAATGATCCTCGTGATGTAGATCTGTGCGGACCTTTTATTTCGAAGTCACCCCGCTCAGACTATAGATCGTGTCTCTAATTTTCTTACGAATAGAAGAATCTTTCTTGGGATTAATTGTAGTGTTTACTGTCCTTGTACACTTCTTTCGTTCGTCCTTTATTTTTGAGCAATCTTTGAAACGATCTGCATGATACAGATCTGTGTGGAATTTTTATCTCCAAGTCACCGCTCAGACTATAGATCGTGCCTTTAATTATTCTACGAATAGTGCAATTCTTCTTGGGATCAATTGTAGCGTTTGCTATCTTCGCAAGCTTCTTTATTGTTCATAGTATCAGTTTATATCTGTTTGTGTATAATTTTTATCTTAATCCTAATCTTAAATTTCATTTACCGAAATTCACAACTGTAAAATGAAGAAGCACCTCCTTATCCAAATTCTAATCCAAACAACCTCGAAACTATATTTTCCTCTCCATGCAATCATACTTCGTTAAAATTCCAAATTTTCTCACGAAAACTTCAGGTACTAACAACTTCTTCAAACACACAAGACATAAACAAACATCGAACCAGCCTATAGCAGAGACTACAACCTGTTCGTGACAGGCAATGAAACCGAGTATAACCATAAACCTGGAAACCATCGAGACGGAGGCGGAAGGGTTGGATTTTCAGCGTCTTCCGGCTTGATCGCGCGGCAGAGTGTGGTGTACCGTTAATTTAATAAAATCCAACCGTGCCACGCGTCTGTGCAGATATCCACCGAGCCGCGTTTCGAGAGAACTGTAAACACAAGCGTCTCCCCGCCGCCTCTGCTCGTAAGACGGCCAAACCGAACAGGTACCTGTACACACACACACAGGCCAGCAGCCTTAATAAAATGCCACCGGTCGGACTACTCCGATGGCTGTGTGCAGCCAAGGCACATGAGTAGTAACTCGGCTAACATTGCTCGAAACGAGCGTTACGCAACGAATATTACGAAAACAGAACGGTTGCGCGCCTCTCTCGTCGTCGTCGTCGTCGTCCTGGCTGCCACAGCTTCTCCTCGTCAGCCACACGACACGCCAGAGGAGAACACGTGAATGAAATCCCTCGTTCCGCGTTTGAAAGAGAACGATCTCTCGCTCGCTTCCACCGCCAGCCAACCAACCAACCAACCAACCGCTCGTTAGAGCTTGGAAACGACGACGAGGAGCGTGGCGTGGGCTGGAGAGGCTGTAAACGCTCAGATCGAACGATTAAGTTGGAGGAATTTGAACAGAGGGAAGAATAAAACAGATTTTTTACCTCTTCCCTCTCGATTGTTCTCGGTAATTTTCGTTTCGAGAAATTTTGTAATATTTATTTATAGAATTTTTCACGGTATTCGTGAATGGAACGGCTTGGAAGAATAACGGTGATAGAAACAGGTTCCGAAACGTACTTCCCGTAGAATCAGCGATTTCTCAGAAACCATTCTTATTCGTACTCCGCCGTTTTCACCTGAGCTGGTTATCGCAAGGTGTTCCAGGAAACGTGCCCCATTTTTCCTTTCTCTGAATTCATCACCTCGAGGAATTCACCTGCTCTCCAACAGGGTCGAAATTTCTTCGCCAGTGAAACAAGGAAAAGAACTCACTTTCCTTATCCAGGAATTCCCCCGTTTCTCTATTCCTCGTTCTCGCTCAATTATTATAATTTCTAACTAAATCTACAGGAGAAGAAAGGTCAAATTCGACCGACCGAAGGAACACACTTCTAGCTCAGAAACGCAAAGGTAACGGAGGCCGCAAATTCAGCGACGGAGAGAAAAAGGCGGTACGCAATTGCCGGGATTCTTTATAGGGGGTGAACTAGCCGCTGCGTTCAGCCGTGCGGTGAAAAGTGGCCCCTTATCTATCCGCATAGACAGCGCGGAGAGGGCAGGGGCCGTTATCGTGCAGGACGTCCTGCGGGAGGACACGATCTAAGTAGCAAAGTGTGTAAGGCATGTCGAACTATCGATTGGCCGACGTATCGTCGACAACGGAAGGTCGATACGCGGTCCCGGCGCACACTGTGCTGGACGGCCTCCACGGTCGTCGATAAAAGGACTCCGAGACTCGGTAAAGAGAAGAAAGAGAAAAAAAAAAAGGCCACAGCAGAGCCTATCGCGCGCTACTACCGTTAATTGAGGATACAGGGGAAAAGCACTACTTAACGATTCAGATTAAAGGGACGCGTTTTTCTACTCGGTAGAGGAATTCCTCCAACTAGTATCCTGGTTGCGGAGCGTTCTCTCTAAGCTACAGGAAAAACGCGCCGATAGGTTACTCGTGGATGTTTCGAACAGTGTCATTTCCATTTGTTTTTTTTCTTCCTGCGTGCGTCGTAGCGAGGTAATTCAAGGAGATTAGTACGTTCGAGTGAGTGAATTACAACTCCGCCGACTCGAGCGATAGATAGAACACACTCGAGTAATTTACGTTACACGAACCTCGACGGAACAGCCGTTTATTTAAATGAAAATGTTCAATTTGAGAAGCACTTGGCGCAACACCTTTCAACAGAGATGATGCGCGCGTGTTGCAATTTCAATCTGCCTGGGTTGATTTGCACGTTACCTCGGTCAGGTGACAAGCGAAGAAGAAGAAGAAGCTGCAGGATGGGTTACGTAAGAGAGTGGAGGTTAAAGGACGCTGCCGAAGATCCCGGACGTAGAAGAAGCCACGACACACGCGAGAAACGCGGTACCGCCTTGAGCCGAGGATTACGCAACGAATTATATTGCACACGGCGAACATACTCGCGAGAGTCTTAACGAGGCGACCTTTCGCGGTGAACCGCCGCGTGCGAAATCAATCAAAATTGGACATTCCTTAGCGTGTTGTAATAAGCAGGGAAAGTGGGATCGGGAATTGTGCTGAAGATGATTTAAAGAGGAACTGTTTCTCCGGTGAAATGACTCGATGCAAGTGACTCGTCTAATTCGAGTAACTTGTTGATTTAAGAGATTCAAGTGGTTCATGTTGTTTGAGTAACTTAACGGATTGATGCGTAACTCAACTGACTTAACTAACTCAACCTAACTCAAGTTAAGTCACGTGTGTCGATAAGTTAGCGTGTACCAAGTAACTCAACTGACTTAACTAACTCAACCATTTCGACATCTGGCTTCACTATACTCGTCCGAACCAGCTAACTCAATCCATCTGACTCACGTACCTCGTTCGAAGAACCACTTAACCGACTCAACTCCCTGCTCACACGTCTCGCAAGAATGAAGATACACGTACGCCCGTGAAATTGGGGAAAAAAGCGGGGAACAATACCTGTGGAACCGCGAGTAGCCTGGAACATGGTTCGAGCCCGGAGAAAACAAGGTGATTCCAGGCGAACGAATTCCCCGTGGAATTCGCGGTCGAATTCTTTGGCGCGGTGCCGAAGACTGGAGCTGCCCACCGGCGGAAAGGGGGGGCCTGGAATTCCTGGCGCGCTAAATAAGGTCGCGTTCAGGCTGGAAGCACCCCGCAGCGTTGCGGAGAAACGCGGACATCAGGGCTGCTTGGAAATTGCCTCGGAATTTTCCGCGCAGGAATGGAATTTCGCGCGATTTTTACCGTCCTTCGCAGCGACTAAATTCTACGCCCATTCTCCCTCCCTCTCTGTCTAGCTCGCCACGCTACGCTGGAACTCGACGTCATTAACGCGGCTTCCTCGCCGGAAGATCGTAGTAATTAAGTCGAAAATGGGACGACCAGAAATTACGTTTAATTTCGAATGCGCACGGCTGGTATTCCTGATTCTGCAAATGGTCAATCGACGCTCGATTTTATTCTCCCTGAGTAGTTCACGAGGTAGGGTAACATAAGTAGAAGGCTTTAGTTGGTACAATTATTACTACGATTAGATACGACTCACGTCACACTACGTTCGTAGCAGTGAATTAACACGTCACCGGCTGGTAAACAGTCGTATTTCGCGAGTAATACACTCGTGACTAACCGAACAGTTATTTCGGCAGCTGAATTCTCCTAGAAGCAGCAGTCTCTCTGAGAACATTCCTCGGTCCTCGATTACCGCGTTACACCAGAAAGATCCACGATTAACATTCTTCCTGAGAATCTCTTCAACGAGCCTCCAAATTATCCTCATCCGAAACGTCTTCAGCGATCGTCTCGGACATCCTGAACGACAACACACACACGGAGGAGGAGGAGAAGAAGAAGAGAAGACAGGCGATGACCGCGATGGAAAAGATTGGAGGGAAGAAGAAAAATTTGCCAAGGGGACGAGGAGCTTATCAGGCGAAAGGACGAAAAAGAGGATCGAGCCTCTCTGACACGTAACCTCATTTAAATGCCTGGCACGCCGCGAAATAACAGTCCTTTAAGCTCATGGCGAGCCGATTAATTGTCTGGACAGAGAGGCTCCAAATCGGTCGCAGCCGCTGCAGGTGGAAATTACGATTGCGTTCCACGCGGAAACCGGACCCTGCATGACTTTTAAACAAACTGTCCCGGGGCCACGCGAAATCCCCCCAGCCACCTCTTAGGAGCGTTGAGTAACGATGTAATCGATTTTTTCGATGCTTAGAATGGCGAACGTGTGATGTCAGACTGGTTTACAAGTGGAACGGTGTGATTGACTGCATACCGATAAAAAAGCGGCCCGCCACTGGAATATTAAATAGCGAGGCAGGATCTAGCGTTCGGAACGGAGATCGATTTTTCTGGGGAAATAGATAGGTGTAATTTAGGTGAATCTACTTTCCATGAGAAGTATCGAGGTGGGCAAATTGTTGCATGCAATTTTATGAATGTATCTTGTGTGATTAATGCATTTTTTGCTTGCTTCCAACCTTCATCAAAGCTCGCTGTAAACTTTGCCGTAAAACAATTTTTTTTTTCTAATTTTTCATATGAATTCTGTATGATTAATGCTTATTTTTGCATACTTCTGTCCTTTATCAAAGCTCGCTGTAAACTTTGCCGTAAAACAATTTTTTCCTGATTTTTCATATGAATTTTGCATGATTAATGCATATTTTTGCCCCGAAATAATTATTCCCTCCATTTTTCCGTCTGAATCAAAGCTAGATGACATAAAACGACCCTTGCATGATTAATGCTAATTTTTTTAGACCCTTTAAAAAATTTCTACCAAGAATTATGTCGTTATAAAATCATCATTTTTCGTATCAATTTTCTACGATTAATGCATATTTTTGCATACTTCTGTCCTTTATCAAAAACTGCTATGATCTTTGCCCCGAAATAATTATCCCCTCCGAATCAGAACTCCAGACTTCGAATGAACCTTGCACAAACCATGTTTACTTATTCTAGACGTCTTTAAAAAATTCATACCAAGAATTTTGCGTCATAAAATAAAAATTAACAACGAACAGACAGACACAATTTTATAAAAAAAGATTCAACCTTCAAATTCCCAATTTTCCACCCTACAGCCGCAGCGAAACACCAGTAAACCGTGTGTCGCAATATTCCGCAAGCATTTCCATTTCCACCGGCCATAAATCGTGAAAAATTCTCACCGTGCGTCCACGATGTTTACGATACTCATTGAAAGCACATCAAACAAAAGCGTACGTGGAAACAAAAGGCGCATTATATTAATGTCGCCGTTCACCTCGGTCGAGGCGAGTAACCTTCGATCCTCCAACACATCCTTCACATCCCCACGGATCCTGTCTTCGAGATCCTCTTTCTTCGCCAGAGAACAGAGCTCGTTATGCAACGCGATTCTATTCGACGCCGAACCGTTAATTTAATTCGCGCTTTCCACTTAATTAATCCCAATTACGCGTGGCGCCGAGCCTCTCGAGCCTACCTCTCTTGGATTCACCTTGCTCTCTCTCTCTCCATCTTTCGCTTGCTCGTCCACCTGAACACCCGTTTAATCCGCGAACACCCGGCTGGCGGCTCTCGCGCGCCACAGGCCCGATAAATTAACGACTGACGCGGTTATTGCCCGTTAAGTCGATTAATAGTTCCGGGTTAACGAGCCTTTCCGAAAGCGTGGCGAGCTTGCACCTCGTTGCGAAAACGCCGGGCGACTTAGCGGTCTCCCTCGAGGTCGATAAGATAAAGTGGAAGGCACTTTGAGGGAGAGTTTCTTCGGTAAATTGGCGAATGGTGAACGATGCAGGGCAGTGATGGCGAACCTTTTGAGCTCGGTGTGTCAAAATTGGGGGAAAACTCGGGTGCCGTGTCGCATCTAGAAATATCAACGCGCGTTGACTGTTCTCGGGCGAAGACCGTCCGTAAACAATGCGTGTCACCATTGACACGCGTGTCATAGGTCCGCCATCGCTGATGTAGGGGACTGAAATTTGGGTATTTTATTTTTGGTTGAAGTTTGCGAAGGTGGTGGACGTTGGAGGTTTGTAGAGTTCGAGTGGAGAACTTGGTGCAACTTAGGTATTTTCAGTATGTTCGATATCTTAATTATTGGAGAAGGAAGATTCTTCCGTTGGTTTGTTAATATTTTTTCAGGTAACGAGGTTCAGTTGAATGGTTGAGGGCAAAATTGGGAATACTGGATTCGGTGATTTTTGGTATTCAGATATAAACGTCGATCGAATCCAATTCCTTGGAAGAGAGACCTACGCATACGTGATTCCGAGATTCTTCCACCGGGAGGACAGGGCCATCAATTTCTGTTTTCGATGGTTCCACATTTTTTGCACCTGACTAAGACTCGAGAGAACTACGAGACTCTCGCCCCTAAGTCTCTCGTATTTCCACCTACGTTCTCCTCACACAGTCGACACTTTTACCATAAGTTTTACGTCAATTCTAAATAAAATAAAATAATCTATGCTCAGACGTTCTCTAACTTTTTCTTATTTTTCTTCGATTTCCCTGTCGATGAACTCCAACCCCTAATTCTTCGATATTTCCACCTAAGTTCTCCTTAAATAAATTTCACCATAAATTCCACCTAAAATAAAAAATCTATGCTCACAGAGTTCCCAATTTTTCTCCAATTTCCCTGACTATGAACTCCAACCCCTAATTCTTCGATATTTCCACCTAAGTTCTCCTTAAATATTCGACACTTTCACCCCAAGTTCCACGTCAATTCGAAATAAAATAAAAAATCTTGCTCACAGGTTCCCCAATTTTCTCTCATTTCCCTTCAATTATCCTGACGACGAACTCCAACCCCTAACTCTTCCGTACTTCCACCCAAGTTCTCCTCACACTCCACACTTGAACCCGAAACAAAACAAAAAAAAAAAATCAAATATCCTTCAATTTCCCTCTAATTCCCCAGCTCGTTTCATTCTCCACACACCGTACCCCTTCTAAGTAACGAGTAACAACAATACATAAAACGCGAGTAGGAATGGCGGAATGTTTTCGCGGTCTGGCATCAGCTGACATTTCCTAATCCCTCGAGGAGCTCGGTCTGGCGGAATCGAGACACGTCGCGCACCTTTCACTCCTCTCTCTCTCTTATTCTCTCTCCAACCCTTTCTTTCTCTCGCACACAGTTCGCGCGTCCTCTTCCACGGACTCACAAAAGGTTACATTTACATGCGGCGACGCGCTCGTCGTCGGCATGTCATTGTCTTCGAGGTTACTGCCATCGGCACGTGCGAGGAGAATGTCGAGTGCTCTTACACGAGGGTGCCATTGATCGAAAACGAGCACGTGCACCGGTGGTTCGCGTCTCGTTCTCGCGGCTGGTCTCCTTCGAATGTAGAAACGAACGTGGAAACTCGTCCTACGATGGAACTTCGAGAACTCCTTTGTCATCCGATCAGCTACCAGCCGGAGAGAATTCTTCGGGGAGGAAATGTCGTACGGGGTGTCACGTTCGTTTGCAAATATAGGAATAAGGAATTTAGGAGTGAAGTGTAGGAGGTGGTCTAATGAACTTTACTCTAATCAGGATGTCGTGCAAAGTAGTTTATTTCGGACTCTTCGGCGTCCGTCTACTACCGATGCTAAGAAAATATATCGCTGGGCCGAACCGATGGGTACTCGGGTTTGTCACTCGCCAAGAGGCGCAGGCCAAGCCATAAACCGTCCCAAAATGCCTACAGAAGGGTGTTTTTTTAACGTCGTGGTGCGGTCATTTCTCATGTAAAATTGGGGCAAAGTGGGGTAAAAATATTGGGCACCCTGTAAAATATGAATTATTTAAAAATATTGTAGGGATGACCGAGCGTGAGTGCGTTGTTTGTATGAATGCGTTGTCTGTGTGAATGCGTGAGGGTCTATGGCCGGAGCGGTAAGGACCGGCGTGCCAGGTCGAGTGTTTGGGATAGCGCGAAAGATATTGAACGAATGTTTAGTTTTAGTAATCAGGCGAGGAGTGCGTGAGTGCGTGTGTGTTTTCTTCTAACGAAAAGTGTGCATGTATGCAAGATGACATTAGGGCGAATGCGAGGGAGCGAAAGGCAGTATGAATCCAACGATTGATTGAGCGACATCCTTAGCGTAGCACGTAGCGATATCTAATATTAATAAATATAGTATAGAACAAAGTCCGTTCAAGTTTACTATCCCTCCTCACATAAATCCCCTACAATATTTTTGTGTTAGGGGGAAGTCGAACTATTAAAGCGTGAAAACAGGTGTTTTTTAACGTCGCGGTACAATCAGAAAGGTGATTTCTCACGTAAAATTGGGGCAAAGTGGGGTAAAAATATGTGATACCCCATAAAATGTGAATCACTGAAAAATATTTTCGTGTTAGGAGGATGTCTAATTATTGAAATATGAAAACAATCATTTTTTATTAATTTTAGTAAAATCTTCTTGGGCCACCCTTTGCCCAACATATGACAATCGCAACAGCGATTCTGATCTGCCTTCTACCCTATCTAAAAAAGAAGAGAATTAACTTGCATTCATGGTCACTCAGTTCACTCTTTCTTGGCATATTTCAAAAGCTCTCAAAAAAGCTCTTATTCAAAAAGTATGAATTAGATATTTTCAAAATATCAAAAATAATGATTTCAAAATTAAAAAATTAGAAAAAACTGCATTCAGAGATTCCTCCACGTTGCACTAAAATTCCACAAGGTACACATTTTCAACCCTTTTCCTCCTCGAGGAATCGAGCACACAATTAACCTAAAATTACACGCTGACACGTTAGAAACGAAATTGAACCGACTCTTCGCTTAATCTCGAGCTTGAAAAACGGCGGGGCACAGGTTTGACGGCACATTCGTCTTCCGGCCATTTCCTCAGACCGTATTACGCGATTACGACCGATTATTTATTCATCGATAAATTACTTCCAGCGAGGGCAGGAGGAGGGGAAGGATGAAAGACGCGGCTCGCGGCTCCTTTTCCCCAAGAATTCCATCTTCCCGTGGGGGGGCTACGCGCGCGCCCACGGTTATTTATCGTCTAATAAATTGTCCACCAATAAATAAAAGCCTCATTACAGGCAGCGGCGCGTGAAATGCGCCGCGTGGTTGGAAGCGGCGAACCAGCGATCGTAATCGACCGTAATTCGACATCGTGCGCCCCTCTGGGGTAAAATCGAAACGGAAACGAACCGACCAGAGATCCTACAGCTGCCTCTCCTTCTTTCTAATCTCGATCATAGTCATTTTCTACGCACCACCTTTCCGCAGGGTAGATTAGGTATTTACGGAAACTGTGCGGGAATTGATTCTGGTGTTTTATTGTTTGGCGAAGTGAATTTGTATCGAATAATGGATATTTTTGTATTAATCAGGCTAATATGTGAATCTTATCACAATGTGCTATAAACGTAGGAAAATTACAAATTGTAATTTCGAAAATTGTTTTTTGAATGCAGAAAATTAGTCGTCACTTGTTGCGCTTTGATCATTTCGAATTTCAATTTTTGTGTTTTTTAAAAATATTCCTCAACCCTTTGTAATCGAGTGGTGACTGAGAAGCGACATTAAACTTGGTGAATAATTAATCAAGTCAGAGAGCAGATCTATGGGGCCTCTATAAATTTGTTCATTATAGTGAAGTAGAGAATACGTTGAATATTTAAGTAAAATAGTATAGTTTATTACTGCGTTAATTTGAAAAAATTTCAAACCTTCGATTCGCAAATTTTTCTGTTACAAAATGACCTCCGAGTGCAAAGGGCTAATAAGTATTTAAAACAACACGCATAAAAATTGAAATTTGAAATTATCAAACAAATATCAGATACGAAAAATAAAAAGTAAATAATTAATCAGAAAATTATCTTTGGTACTAAAATTAATCACAAAGATTCACTGCGGTGTTAAGATAAATCAAAAAGATTTACTTTGACAAGAAAATAATTTCAAGCCACCCAAAAATAAATCTACGTTACTCACGTCCCAAATATTCTCGCAAAAATATCGAACACTAATTCTTCCACACAGGTGTAACGAATAAGATGCAAAAAGAAGCTCCAAGAAAGAAAGAAAAAATACCTACTCAAGAGAGAGATAACAAGTCGAAGACAATAATAGGACCGAGGCATAGAGATCTTATTCGAGTGAATTATTTATCTCGAGCGAGAGCTTCATCCAGGCTCTCCATTAGATAGAGCTTTGTTGACCGCCGGAAAAGGGAATGGCATTTCCTTTTATCGTTCCTTCGGCTATCCAATTAATTGCACCGGCCAGCAGACGCCGACAAAAGGGTGCAATCGT
>NW_017100141.1:1901352-1907109 GCF_001263275.1 Habropoda laboriosa
GAACGGTTTCAGCCACCGGGCCCTCCGATCCTCCGGCAATTAAGCTAATTAAGAGCAATAATAGCCACGCGATAATTACGGGACCGTGTGAGCCTACTCAAACGACGAATCATCCTTTTCTGGCTCGTCTACTCTTCTATCGCGACAACTCTTAATCGAACTGAATTTTGCCTGATAACAAACGTTACAATCGAAGATTATTTTTTTCGATTTTTAATCAAATTTTGTTATCTACAAACGTTATCATTCGTCGATATAATAGGAAACTTCGGGTGGATTATTTTTGTGTGATAAGAATATGTGAAAATTAAAGTACGTATGTGTAAATTTGATTATTAATGGAAAAATATGGATGATTAATGGTATCGGAGTAATGAATCACAATTGGAAGGATTTATTAAATTTTCATAGGACAGCTGGCGTGATTACTTTCTACCGATGATTACTCGTTTTACCATGCAAGGAATGGTAGAAACTTTCAATTACGTTTCGTGGAATTTCTCTTCGAAACGCTTTTATTATTCTCCCGATGAACTCTCTCGATTTTTCTCTATATCGGTTTCTGCCGTATCTCGATAAACCTTTCTTGCCAACGTTTTCACAGATTATCGACAATGGTTACTGCACATGTTCCACGTACATACGTTGGCGAAAGTGTTCGCAGCCTCCTGCGAGGCAGAGTCGCGAGTCCGGTTTTTTCACCGGATTATCCACCTGTTCATCTCTCGTTCCACCGCGATATCGTAATTGGCTTTCTTTCTCTCGAAACTTGTAACCATCTGTTGACGGCTGAAGAAAACATATTTCTTCTGTCGGTGGACGTTTGTGTTCGAGGGATGATTTCACCCTCTCAAGTTACGTTTTTGGACATTTTACTTTTCGACATTTCTACGAAATCTGAGAGGATTCGAAATTTCTATGCCTTTTCGATACTTTTTGCAAATATTCGGAGTCCTGAATGTCTCTAACTCTCGAAATTCAAATTTGAAAAAAGAAGAAGAACGAAAATTCCAAATTTAGAGAAGTTTTCCGTATTTTTGATACCTTTTGCAAATATTACGAATCCTGAATATTTCTAACTCTCAAAATTAAAATTTGGAAAAAGGGAGACAATTGAAAATTCCAAATTTGGAGAATTTCTCCGCCTTTTTGATACTTTTGCAAATATTACGAATCCTAAATCTTTCTACACTCTGAAAATTAGAAAAAAAAAGAGGACGAATGAAAATTCCAAACTCGGAGAATTTCCTCTGCAATTCACTCAAGCTCAAATTTTTCGCCGTTTGTCCAGGAAGATGACTTAAGACGTCTCTAGAGCAACAAAACTTCCATCACAGTCTGTCACAGATAACCTATGACACCCAATCACGCTCGTCCATTTTTATCCACGGCAATTTAACGAAAATTTCACGCCGAGAATACGCTAACCTCGTCGTCCGTTGTCCACGACTCTTCGCCAAAGGAGTCATCAATCTCTCCCTCCCGTCACTTGCAATTACCCGTTATATTTAGACACGATCATATTAGTTTTAGCTGGTTTCCACTGTAGCGGATAAACGACCAGGGCGCAGCAACCACGCTAATTGCACCGATTGTCCGGCTAATTGCGGTCATTTAGCCTGTGCTCGTGGCGCGACTTGGTCGAACAAGGTGAAAACGATCGTCGGAACCGTGAAACTCGCAGCTTTCTCCGCGAAAAACATTGCGACACTCGATGGGAAATAACCGTGGCGGGGATGTGTGGATTGGCTTGACACTTTCGCGACAGATCACAGAGTAGACTGTGTCATTTGGCGATTTTTTTAGTGGATAAACTCGTATGCTGTTTCAAATAAAACTAACTCACTTTCGCAGTTATTTTTCTTTTTGCAGATTTATTAGATATGTCTCTGTAGACGACGACTACTTTCTTACGAAAAAAGAAATGGAAAAAGGAAAAATTTATTGTTATAAATAAAGAAATTATGTATCGACGAACTTAAAACATTTTGGACATTTAAAAAACGCCCAATTTCCAGTGGTAACGTCTAAGAAAGTGATCAAGCACTTCGAGTCCCAAACTTTACCCAAATGATACAGAACTTCACAAAATGAATTTTTCTAAATTTTTTCAATTTTTTTTTTTGAATTAGTGATACCATTTCCTGCAATACTAAATAAAGCTACAAAAGACAGTGTATCGTCCACTGTAACACTTGTATTCCTAAATTGCCCCTATTCTTGCAAAACTGGTCCGAGACAGGACACACTTTTCCATATGAAAAATTCCAATTTTAATATTTACTGTTTAATCCTCGACAGGTATGTCAGCCGTCCGACCCTTAGATTTCTTAGCATGTAGTTCTATTGTATATATTTTTCGCCTTCGCTCGTTTCGTAGCAGCAATCGTAGTCTTTCAATCTAAGAACTTGCTTTCACCTTTATTGCCTTCTTTTCGACTTAGAATCTTCGCCCCTTTTTTAACTTGTACATTTTTTGCATTCATATGGTCACCAGAGCCGAAGCGCGTCTTAACGTTATTGTCTGCTACGGTGATTGTTCGGCTCGGAATTCCCGCGTGCGTCACTCAAGGATACACCTGGTACCTGAGAGTGACCTATGGTCTGGGGGGTGGCATTTTCGTGTAGTTTTCCCACCTATGATTTTAACCAATAGTTTTTCCCCACCACTATCGAAAAATGTATTCAACCTATCCGAGGGCCTCACCCCCGCGATGCGTCCTCGCACGGAGGTGTCGTGGGACCTTTCGCGGGAAGGAAAGACAGAAGTCATCTGTCCACGCCACGAGTCGCTCCTTTAGAAGTTTAGACCAATAGCAATAGTTGTTTTGTCCTCCTAATCACCGGAGGTGGTCCTTCGAAGACGAACCTATTAGATTTAGTCGGCACACGTTATGCTAAAAACGACAAGGCTCGAGAGTTGGTTGCAACTGCCACGAGCACATCCTAACATTTACAATTTAAAAATGATCGTCGCACCTCACGCTGTGAATCGATGCTTCGCGAAAAGATTGTCAAGTTCAATTCCTCCAGAGTTTTCACTTAAAAGTATTAATACATCCCCTGACACATGGAAGAATGCTCGCCGAGACGCAGAAGAAGAAGAAATCGGCAAGATGTCACGGTATTTCCCGTGATTGCACGCTGTTACGATAATTGGAAGGAGGACCGAGGCGGACGACTTTCTCTGGTTGTCGTTTACAAGCGTCTTATCGACGCGACTAAGAAGAGGGAAAAGTTTGACGGTGAAAGGCCACCGTATTAATCCGCGATAATGATAGCCGTAAAGACGAAGAAAAAAGCACAGAAACTAGCTCCACTACGAGGAATCCAGATTTTCCCGGCTCTAAAAACCGGGAAAGCGTCGAGTGACTTTCATGAACCATCGAGAATCCTCTTTTTCCCAACCCAAGCGACAGCACCAAGGAGTTGAAATTGAAGAGTAATTAAGAGAAACGGTTCTAGACTTCTTCTACGCGGTACTCAGAATCGACTCGGTCGCGAATTTCATCGTGCTCCACTTTCCAGCTCGTCCAAGAACTCCGCAACTCCTGGAAGCTAGACTTTGGCAATGTCGCATTATGCAGAACTGTAGAAAGACACGTCCAACTATGGCGCTAACCGTAATTCAAACTACACGTGCTCCAGTTCTACCTACAACTCGTTCAAAAATAGCCAGAAGAATCGAGAATTCTAACATTCCGCAGACCGAGTGCCCTCGAAAACGTTAATCAGCCAATTTGCAACCTGCTCGCAACATCCCAACCTGTTCTACATTTCTCCCGAAATAATACAACCAAAAGCCATCTGGTGGAAAGGACGAAAAGAAAGGGAAAAGAGAGGCGCAGGAAGGGAAAGGAAAGGGCAAGGCAGGCCGGACAGTGGCCAGGAGCAAGCAACGTGGCCGCTGCGCATGCAGGCGTTCGTCTCGGTTCGTCGACCTCGAGTGGAATGCAAGGCATAACCTACCGTAACACCACCACCAGCATTCACCACCACCACGTCACCACCAACGGCACCGACGACGCGTTTTACCAGGCGTCTCTGTCTCTCGGAAGAACGGTAAACAAACGCAGTTGCACGTACAACGCGGCAATTCCAGTGAAATCTCATTGGAGTCGCGCCGACGCTCGTTCCACGTTCCGCCATCAACACGTCAGTGGTTTCGTTCCGTGTCCGAAACGACTGTTGTTGTTGTTGTTGTTGTCTCCTTAACGGGGTTCACAGACGTCACGGAAATCCCAGTACAGTTTCTTGGTAGCGGAGGAAAATTCCCGGGGACAACATCGTGGAAAGCTCAACACCACGTTCCACCATAAACGTCACAGTTCATTTCGCGTGACAAACGAGCCCTGTCGTTACACCTTTGACAAATCTCGCGGCGGCATCGCCGTAGTAGAGAAGCCTTAATGTAATTTGTTGGATAAATTGAAACTGCAAGGGAGAAATGTATCTTAAATGGGGATGTACGCGAGGCGTTTCAACGAGGAACGTGGAAATTCCTGTCGCGAGACGACGGAGTTTCCTTCTTACACCGCTCGAGAAATCTTTAACTACCGTCTACCTGATCTTCTGTGATTACAATTAATTGGGGGAATTGAAAATGTAGAGGGAAAATTATAGGTTGAATAAGAAATTTGATGGTTTCGTGAAGATGAATTAATTCTATTGTTACGCGATTTCAAGAACTCATGTGAGAAATGTGAGAAAGGAGGAGTGTCTTAAGAGAGTGAAAATAGGCAAATTTTGGGAATTTTTCTCAGAGGTAATTATCGAATGAGAAGTTTCAATTTTTCAGAGGATACAAAGGCAACTTTCATCTTCTTCGTGCAATTTTCTCAAAGTGAAAATGGTACAAAATGGAGGAGTTATTCGCTAAGTGCGAGACACTTGTTCTGTCTGAACTGAAAAATTCTTTTTGATTTATAAATCAAAATGTACCATCTACAATTTTTCAAAAATTGTAGCAGTTTGAAGAGGAGAAATCAGTTTCTGTCAAAAGAAATCTAAAAAATTAAACAATTGCAAAAATAGCAAACAGAATATAAATAAGAGGAAACACCACTGAATATAGATATTAAATAAATAATTAAATAATCTGTCGAAAGTCGTCACGAACTTTCCCGGACAATTTGATAATATTGCACAGTACAGTTTACCAAGGGAAACAGAAAATACAAAGAAAGGAAGGTAAGACGAAGAGAAACGAGGTCTTCCACGGAGAACCTTGGTGTGTTCCTTTATATAATAAATTAATACGGTTGTTACACTGCTGGAGAATTTTCTAGCGTCATTACGTGAAATTGCGCAATATAATTTGCTGGATAGACTGAAAATGTAAGGGAAGAAAGGTATCTAGAGCGGGGAACGCCGCGGCGCGCGGCGTCCCTTGAGAAACGTCAGAGTATCTTTTGTACGACCAACGAGTTTTGTCGTTACACCTCTGGAGTATTCCCATCGTGTGATGTTCCGCAATATAATTTGTTGGAATTGAAAATGTATGGGAAGAAAACTAACTTGAATTGGAAAGGTTACGTTTCATCAAAAGTACGTAGAGTACTCTTCCTCCTCGTCCATGCATAATCGACGTTTGTATAACGTTGGACACACCGTACCAGTTTCACGCCCAAAAGTTGCCGCGTGAATTCGCCGAGAGAGAGAGAGAGAGGTTGAACGTCTCAGAAAATATATGTACAGTATATTCTCCACAAGTGTCAGACCGCAAGGAAGCTAAACCTGACACTCGTAGAGTCAGGG
>NW_017100141.1:1908104-1926703 GCF_001263275.1 Habropoda laboriosa
ACTTTGCGCGGGAAATCGATAATTTCTCGCGGGAATCGGTCACTTTTCGCGGGAAATCCTTCGTTTTTCGCGGGAATCAATTATTTTTCGCAGAAAATCGCCGATTCTTTCGTAATTCTATTTTGATTTCTATTGTAATGTTATAATAACGTATAATTTATTAATTCTCACAATTTTTTGGTATAAATTTATACTTGCAACAATTTGTTACAACATTACATATAACAATTTATACGTTTTTACAATATTCTTCAATGGAAACATAGGTTTTAGCGTTCTCGTTACTTACTCGTGGTTAAATTAATTTCGTAGGGACTAAAAATCAGGTTGTCCTGTGGTTGTAGATTAAAAATAACCATAGTACAGCTAAATTTATCGTGTTAAATAATTCTTCTTACACGAATGAAAAATGTATTCAACGTTTGTTTGTTATAATATCGTGAAATAAATTATATTATACGTTTTCTCCACCAAACTGGACAAAGTACAACTAGTACTTATCGAAATGATTTATCTCTCTCGAAGAAATCGAGTTTGTATAGTGAGAACGTATAAATTGTTATATGCAATGTTATAACAAATTGTCGGAAGTATAAATTTATAACAAAATTGTGAAAATTGATAAATTACAATTCTGCCTGAATTTTTGAAATTCAGAAAAACACAGGTAAACTTCCATTGCATTTAAACGATATTCTCCACCAAACTGGACAAAGTACAGTAAATTCTCTACAAGAGTCAGTAAGTTTACTGTCTCGCAACGTAAATTTAAGTAAATTAGGTTGAACTGCACAGAAAATGCACAGAACTGCACAAATAATTCATTTCACGATATTATAAGAAACAAACGTTGAATACATTTTTGATTTGTGTAAAAAGGATTATTTAACACGATAAATTTAGCTGTACTATGGTTATTTTTAATCTACGACCACAGGTCAACCTGATTTTTAATCCTTACGAAATTAATTTAAGCACGAGTAAGTAACGAGAACGTTAAAACGTACGTTTCCATTGAAGAATATTGTAAAAACGTATAAATTGTTATATGCAATGTTATAACAAATTGTTAGAAGTATAAATTTATACCAAAAAATTGTGAGAATTAATAAATTATACGTTATTATAACATTACAATAGAATGCAAAATAGAATTACGAAAGAATCGGCGATTTTCTGCGAAAAATAATTGATTCCCGCGAAAAACGAAGGATTTCCCGCGAAAAGTGACCGATTCCCGCGAGAAATTATCGATTTCCCGCGAAAAGTGATCGATCTCCCGCGCAAAGTAGTCCGTTTCCCGCGCAAAGTAGTCGATTCCCGCGAAAAATAGTCGATTCCCGCCCGAATTATTAACGACTTTGCTAATGATTTTGGGGAAGGGGTACCGCAGGTATAAATAGACCCGCGAGCTCCCGCGAAATCATTTACCCTTTATACTGGGCCCTAGACACTTCGCGTAATTTTGATCTGAGGGTACTGAGACGTGGGTAGGGTGGTCGAGGGCTTCTGGCTAGCAGCCTATGTCCACCCTATACACACTCAACTACCTTCTCTCAAAATTTCTTTCTGAAATTTACTATTAGACTTTGAATACTCTGCTTTGAATTTTTCTAATTTTTCTAATTATTAAAACTTAAACTTGGACTATTCAAAGTCTAATAGTCCACTATTTACTACTGAACTACTGCTACTTTTTGCTTGAAATAAATTTAAATAATCCTTCGGGTCGTTAATACACGCGAGAAAATTATTATCGAACGTATTTCGAGATTGTTTTGAGGGTTTAGGGAAATCGAGATTTCAGTTTGTTATTGTTGTTCTTCGTACTTGTCGAATAGGATATCGAAATGAATTTGAGAGGTTGCCTAATGAAAATATTTCGGCGTTTCAGCTGTCCATTAATGAAATAAATTTTCGTTACAGGTTATTTCTAAATTTAATATGTACTTTTCTTCCAGCAATCTATAATTTCATTTTCTTTCAGTATTTATGATATTTTCTATGCTATTGAAAAATGAATTTTGAATTTGTTTCATGAATTGTGATTTACTAATCTAATTCTTCGCAGGAGTTGCATGAATTTTGCATGTTAAGTAGTTAGTTACATTATTGAATTGTATATTGTGAGCTGATTTGCAACGAGTGCACTGTACTCGTTGCACTATGCCCCTAATTAAACCGTCCAAGTAGTTTACCGTGATAAATCAATTTTCAATTTTGATAAATATTAGAGTCAGTGCAACGCGTATTGAAATAATAGCTTCATCCTTAGTTCGCTTATTATTGAATATTTTTCCGCGTTTAACTATTTCCTCCCAATTCGCGTTTTTGCTTTTCTTTCAATTTACTCGCGTTTATTTGATACTTTCTTTCAATTTTTCACTCGCGTTCTATGAAAGTTTTGTTCGATAGTAGAGTCTAAAGTAATATAAATTCGCGATTTCTCCCCCTCTAAATGAATCGCGTTTCGAAGCACTTTTCGCGTCGCCCATTCCACAGTGACTCACAAAGTGTGAGTCTGTGAGTCTTGGGAAATGAACTGGGAGAGGAAGGAAGGAGGCAATGCAGTCAAATCCAAGTTGCAGAGCCCAGCTGCCTAATCTTCGAATTGTGAGTGACAAAAATGGGTTTTTTTTTCTGGTGATATGGGTAGTTAGTTGTGTTATATATTGTGCTGCCCCTAATTAAACCGTCTCACTAGTGTTTCGCAATTAATAATCGATTTTTACGAGAAGTTTTCAATTTTTCAAAATATTAGAGTCAGTGAATCGCGTATTGAAATAATAGCTTCATCCCTAGTTCGACTTATTATTGCATATTTTTCCGCGTTTATCTGATATTTCCTCCCAATTCGCGTTTTTGCTTTTTATTCAATTTACTCGCGTTTATTTCATGCTTGTTTCAATTTTTCACTCGCGTTCTATGAAAGTTTTGTTCGATAGTAGAGTCTAAAGTAATATAAATTCGCGGTTTCTCCCTCTCTAAATAAATCGCGTTTCGAAGCACTTTTCGCGTCGCCCATTCCACAGTGACTCACAATTCGTGAGTTTGTGAGTCTTGGAAAATCAACGCTTGGAGGAAGGATGACCATCTGAGAGGAAGGAAGGAAGGAAGGATGCAACGAAATCGACATTGCAGAGCCCAGCTGCCTGTCTGCGAACTGTGAGTGAATTTTTTGAGGGTTTGGTGATTGGTTATATATGTGTGTGCATGTGCATGTTTGAAGCTGAACTACCAAACTTGGAAGAAGAAATCGAAGGATGTGAGTTCACATCCGAACTCTACTGCACTAAAGGTGCAAACGCCCTCCCATTATTAGAGTATCCCAATAGTATACCGCGTTAATTCTTAATAGAGTCAATTTTCACTACGAATGCCCATTACTTTCGATCGATACGAGAATTTATTACGTCGCGTCGCGTTTCATAATAGCTTCATCCCTTTTTCTTTCTTTGCTTTTCTTTTCTTTTTTTGAGAACGTTCAGTTGTTACCTCCCTTAAACCTTTGCTAAATACCCCATCTAAAATGGACTACATGAGAAAATGGAGGATGGTAAAAATTCGCGATTTCGGGTACTAAATAAAATTCAACGAATTAAACTACACTTGAAAGAAATCGCGATCCGTACACAATTTCGCGCGACACTTCCACAGCTTCCTAAGTCTGGTGGGTCCTTCAGTTTGGCTTTTTGGTCTCTCAATCTGGCATTGGGTCCTTCAATCTGGCATTGGGTCCTTCAATCTGGCATTGGGTCCTTCAATCTGGCATTGGGTCCTTCAATCTGGCATTGGGTCCTTCAATCTGGCATTGGGTCCTTCAATCTGGCATTGGGTCCTTCAATCTGGCATTGGGTCCTTCAATCTGGCTTTTTGGGTCTTTAAATCTGGCTGTGGATCTCTCAATCTGGCTGTGGATCTCTCAATCTGGCTGTGGATCTCTCAATCTGGCTGTGGATCTCTCAATCTGGCTGTGGATCTCTCAATCTGGCTGTGGATCTCTCAATCTGGCTGTGGATCTCTCAATCTGGCTGTGGATCTCTCAATCTGGCTGTGGATCTTTAAATCTGACTTTGAGTCACTCAATCTGGCATTGGACCACTGGTGGAACCAAATTTCGAGGCTTGGAGGACTCAAATCTAGCTGATGGAACTAAAATTCAAGGCTTAGAGGATGCAAATGGTTCACTGAGGGAATTTCAGACTCCATGGATCTGAGAGGAAGATGAGATGCAACCAAGTCCATGTTGCAGTGGTCAGCTGTGAGTTCTGTGAATGGTGAGTCGCATATTTCCTTTTTCTTTTCTTTTTATATTCATTATGTATTATTTCCAGTTCAGAAATTTTACCACTTTCTTCCAGAATATACACTCGTAATTTATTTATTTGCAATGAATAACCCAATTTACTGATTTTCAGAAGTTACAAAATTTCTAATTTCTTAATTTTTACTAATTTTCAGAAGTTACAAGTATTCCTTTAGCTAGAAAAATTACAAAACGAAAATATATAATTGATGCGAGAGATTTGCTTAATGAACATTCTGTGGTAACCCATAGGTAACTGTGTCAAACAATTGTCACTGCTAATTATTATTCCACAATAGCCCATCGATCTATTCCAATTTATAATAAAGCTTCTACAGTTTCCACCAACTATTTCGAATTTTAGTTCAATTAGAAAATCAGGAACTATACCAATCCTCGACGTCCTTTGTCGAATACATATTCAGTAAGAAATTATGGAATATCCAAGTAAATCAATAGGATTCTTGACGTAATGACGAATCTTGTTAGTGGTGAATCTTAGGCAATTCGCGTCATTTCTTAAAAATTCTCCTTTTCCAAAATTAAACTAGCAAGTAAGCGAAGTTCTAAGTTAAGAACCGTGTGTGTGAGTTTTAATTTTAAGGATTGTAGTTGATAAGGTAAAATAAATTAGCCTAAGAAAATAAAAAATAATTCTATTCATCCGCCGATGGACGTCGTGGGATGCGTGCGTTTTACTTTTAAGTAGTCCATAAAATAAAATAAGTAACTATAAGATAGAAAAATTGTATCGAGTACAATGTGCGCGCTCTCTTACAGTGATACGCGTTTCTCATTCGTAGCTAATTACTAAAAATGCTTTCTACATTTTGCTATCGTCGATTCGAAACATAGAACATTAAATTCTCGATCACTCAGTTCCTGCGAGTTTATTCGCGACTTAATCACTCGCGAGTAGCGCGCGATACTCGCGAGTAAATTCGTCGTGTATGCTCGCTGGTTCTTTAGAATGATAGCGAATTTCTCGTTGCGCTCTGAATTCAATCTGACCGCGATTTATAATTTTTTGAAACCCTATCAAAGGAGAGCATTGAATTTTTCCAATCTTTAAATTAACTATGACAAAATGATTAGCGTTGCAATTTCAAATAAAATATAAGACACTCCTTAAAAATTTATGTTAAGAACACGAATTTTTGATAAAGTGTCTTATCTCCTTTGCTACGAATGAGAATCGCGTATCTCTGAAGATAGAGAGCTGCCAGTAGGGCATGTGTTTTTGTCGGGTCCCTTGCGTAGTCACCTCCTCGTGGTGGGACCTGGTAATTGGTATCCTTTTCCAAAGAAAATTCTCACTTTTGCAAAAGGATACCAAGCTAAGAACTACGCGTACCCGTCGACACTCTGATTCTCACACACAGTTCAAAGTTTTAACTTTAAGTAGTTCGTAAGATAAAGTAAGTTAATTCTAAGATAGAAAATTGAACACTATGTGCGCGTTTCTTAATAAAATACTTTGAAAAATTATTCAGATTCTATGGTAGATATGAAAGTTCCATTTAACATCAAATTTTAACATCGATCTGTCAATAGCAAATTAGCAATCAATTGTCTACGTAACACAAAGAAGAATTTCTTCAATTTTCTGATATAAAATTTCACAAGAAGTAGCAGTAAAGTAAGATTAAATAAGAAATGCAATTCTGTGACAAATTTTTCCCAAACAGTGTTTTTAATATGTTACACAATAAAAAGTTACATTACGTGGTAAGATACTGTATCTCATCTTATATATTTTACTTTTCAAACATTTGTATCAGACTTTTCTGCGATTTTTCAATTGCATTACGCATTATTGCAATAATTTCTATCGTTATGGGCGCAGCAATGACGCAGCCTAGGCGTAGGACCATCTATACTGTCACTTGTAGAACCCAAACTTACTGACTCTTGTAGAGAATTTACTATAGCATATGTACAAACCATGATGGATTTTGGTGGATCGACAATGGTCGGAGGACGGTGACGACGGCCTCGCGGCAAACAAGGTACAGTTACAGAGATAAGACCCACCTCGAAGGATCACGATTACAAGCCGCTGCTCGCGGGCCCCATCGTTCAACAGGATCTCTCCAACGGATCCTACGTATCTCGGTTATGGCGTTCCACCTAATTCCAGATCCTGTTTACAAACAACCCGAGATAACGGGGTTGCGCGTCCAACTGTTACGCAACCGTTGAAAAAGTGAATTTTCCAAGATGAAATCGAGGTTAGTTGAGAGGTCAAGCGAGCATCTTTTCAAGTATGCAGCTTTTGATAGAAAGACTAATGACGACCTACTTGTACGGTGAGTAGCTAGAGTGACTCAGGTGCTTTGCAAGCTGCTGTTTAATATTTTAGACGTTCTTCCCTTTTCTTGGGACTTGGGAGAATTTTAAAGTTGATTTTGTAAAGCTTCACCTCTAGAGACAGCAATTTTTTGGAATTTTTTACCGAAGAGTTTTGGGAAGGAAAGGACTTTATTTAGCGACCGAGATGATTTTTTTTTTAATGTTTTCGCAGATTTCGAGCCCTCTTTAGGCTATAGATCACCACTGTGATTGATGGAAAATCACTTAGCGATGGTGATTAAGGAAACCTCCCAAATTAGGGTCAACCAATGTCTCTCGAAGAGAAAAATTTCCCAAATTAAACTTCCCTAAACTCAGCAAATATCTGTTAAAAAAAGGGCCACAGAAGACCCAAAGAAGGAGCCTTAAAAACATACAATCCACCAAGAAAACATCAAAAAGTAACAAACTCCCTATTAGTCTCGTAACAGGTCCACACAAGCGTCCACAGATGAAGAAAAACAAACTTCCTTCGCACTAGTACGTTTCCCACCCAATTACCATTACCATTCCACACAATTTTCCAAAGCATCCACGGAAACTCAGCCCACGAACGCTTAATTGCGAGATCGAGGAGGCGTGCGCGAGAAAGAAAGAGCAGGGGTTACAATACAGCCTAATGACCGCGGCACGGAGCAAAAGTCCATCATCAGCTTCTTCAAACGCTCACGGTTACTCTTCCTCCTCAGGTGTTCACGCGCTTCACCGGAAGTCTCCGGGGCAGCACGCTTAAATATGCACGTATACAGAGAGAGAAAGAGAGAGAGACGGTGCACGAGTGCTTTGAAGTCTTCCACAAGCCGGAGGAACATTAATGGAGATTCGCTTTCACCGTTCTCGCGGGCCCAGGAAGGCCTGTCCTCCTCGTCGCGTGTTCGTCGTTAGCGTTCCTCAGCCGCGCTTCTTCTTCATCTACGCGACCGGTGAAACCGACACGACCTTTCCAGCCACCTCCTCGAGACCTTTCCAAGGCGAACGCTCGCGCATACTTCTCTTTCTCGTTTTCCTTTCAGGAAGAGAGGATCGCGATGTGTCAGCTGGGATTAAAGACAATTACACGCGAGATTTTACCTTTGCAACGATGCTGGCTGTCTTTGGGACGATGATTCGAGAGGTAATTCGACGATCCAGTCGATTAATACGGTGACTGTTAGACGGGGGGGTGGAGAAATTTATTGCGCGGTTAGAAAAGGGTTGATTTTCGTGAAAAATAAGGGGAAAATTTAGAGTAACGTTCGTTTATACGGAGATTCGTCCTCGTGCCTGGTATTTAGAATTACTTTACACAGAGTGTGTATGAATTATGGGTGTAACTTGAAAAAAGTGAATCTGTGTGAAAAAATAAATGGAAAATTCGGGAGAACATTTTTTCGTTACTGTTCGGTCATAAAACATTTCCGATGCAGGCAAGGCGAGGGATTAGTCGACACGGCCTGCAAATTTAATTTCCAACAGTGCAATAACCAAAACCCTCCCATCTGGCTACCAGAAGCGGCCAACTTAGCGCCCGACCAGGAAACAGTAGGGATTCCCTACAATACAACAAACCTTTTTTAGCAACAATCTCCCTACCTTCTCGACACCTCAGCTACCCCCAGAATATTGGAACACCAATGGACACACCTCGACCACCTCCACTACACATTTTAGACAGCAAATCAGAAGACACACAGAATTTATAAATTGACACGCACAGACACTCAAACATTCATTACCATTCTAATTTTCGTAACACATCATACCTCTCGTTAAACTAGTTATAATAAAGCTATATCACTGTTCAATATTGTGTTGATACAATCACCAAATCATACAGTCCACTATCCAATTGACCACTTCGAAAGACTTCACTGGAATCCATTGAAAGGAACCCAGTTCGAAGTCCGCGTCATATTATCGTCGCGGAAATAATCGTCGACGCTGTGACGCGATAACAGTTACTTTACACAAGGTGTGTATGAATTATGGATGTAACTTGAAAAAAGTGAATCTGTGTGAAAAAATAAATGGAAAATTCGGGAGAACATTTTTTCGTACGAAGATTCATTCTTGGGCTCTGTGTAGAACGCTGTTCTATTCAGGGTGTCTATAAATTAGCGTCACAATTCGAAAAAGGGTGAATTTACGTGAAAAATAGATGGAAAATTTAGAGTACCTGACACCTTCTCAAACGAAGAAAAGGCTTAACCCACGTGAAAAAAACAGATCCATCCTCATCCACAGTTTTATTTCCACAAACGACGAACTAACCCAATAAAAGACTAATTTTCACAAAATATCGAAAAATTTTCTTCGATGTAGCCACGAACTGTGGTCAGCAAGATTACATCAAACACGAAGCACGGCGTTACTCACAGCCTGCAAAACTTATCAGATATTCGTTAGAAAAAGCGTCTAAAAATGAATCGATCGCGAAAGACGCAACGAGAGATAAAATTGTCCTCGCTACAGAGATCCCTGATACCAGGCTTGTTAACATTTCTGATAACACCGGTTACATCTGATCCATTGCGTAACTTTGTTATTGTTCGCCGGCTCGAGCAGATTTTTCACGACTACCTGAATTTACCGTTCGAACGATTGTAACGTTATCCACAATGTTGATCTCAATATCTACACTCTCACCTGTTACGCGATTTTCCTTCTCCCTAAAACAACCATATACTCCAATTTCTTCTGGCTGCTCGTTACATATGATTCCAGAGAATACACGGTGAGTCGACCTTCCTGCTCGATTATTCGTGATGTAACAGATTTTACCGCGTTACAGAGTAGTATGGTTACGTATACCAGAGGTTGAGTCATTCATGAAAACTTCGTCCAGATTTCTCTAGCATCCGTTGAACGTAAAATATTCGTAACAATCGTCAGACTATTTCTTTCTTCTTCAGAGAAGCCTTCTATTCGTTATCTCTCACTCGAGAATTCCTCTCTTACGGGCAAGCTTGAATCTCTTATCTCTTACGAACGATCAATAAAACTGGAATTACCTGGGCTTAAACGTTCGCGTCACAGTTACAACAGTTCAACAGATCGTATAAACGTAAATCTTCCCTGTATCTCTGTGAAAACAGAGAGGTACGTCACTGATAAGCGGGAGGGAAAAATGGCGTTCAAGGTTTCGGAATAAGTCTCTCGAACGAATCCTCTTCTTCCTCCTCGTGCAAAAGAATCCACGGATATTACAATAAGAGTGAAGTGTTCGCGGCGTTGGCTAGTTTGTTTGTTTGTTTTCTAATTTGTCAACGGAGAAATCAGGCGTAACCTCGACGGAGCGGAATGTAGTCCTGGATCGAGCAGTGACTCACGGCTGTCACCCGAATCACCTTGACGAAAGCGATTCGCGAAACGGAGGGATTTGCGCGCGATCCTTCGCATTCCAGGCTAAGACCGCGACGCGACGCGACATCGCGGATGGCGCTTCGTAAAAACGGCCTCGTTAAAGAAATTAGCCGAGCCACGCAGCCGTGACACGCTGGCCACCATTTTCTGCACGAAAAACCTAATATTCTCCGACCTCCTCGGCCTGCGTCATCTCTGGATGTTTTATTCTACAGAGCCGTTCAAAAATTTGTATCCTATTTTTTTTCTTTTCTCTGTTCCAACTTAAGTTTCTATTGGAATGATAAACTGGTTGAGTTGGAAATTTCGTGAGATTAATTTAGAATGCAGAGGGGACGTTTCAATATTAAAAGGCTTCAAAATTTGTTTCTTCAAAAATAGTAGGCAAGTACGGAACATAAATACTAGAGACTCTTTAACCGACATAATTTTCATTCTGTTACGTTCAGAATCAAAGATTTAGAGTGAAAGATTCTGATGAGATCAGGCAAACAACGAAATAATTTTCACTCTGTTACGTTTACAACTGCAGAAATAACGCATCGAATCGAAGAAAGTAAACTAAAATTCCCCTAATCCCGAGATCCATCGACGAGATTCCAGTATCAAAGAGAGGAAGCAGGAATTCTAAATTCTGGAAATGTCGCAAAAATTCGCCGTATCAGGGCAAGATTGAAAAAAAAAAACGAAGAAAGATGACGATTCGATAAGAGGTGAACGAAAGTTTCCCTCTCTTGATCCCGAATTAAATCGCGCGCAGCGGCAGCTTTATAGACTGGATAAACCGATCCCGGCACACAACGGAGATCCTATTACACGTACACGTGGATCGTGTATGTGTACGTAGCCAGGATAGTCCATACCTAGAATGAGTTATATCGCATTGAATATCAGCCGATAGGATCTCACTCGCGGTTGCCTCCTCTTCCTGGCTGGTCTCTCAAAGCGGCCGCGCGCGAGCCATACCCTTTTACAATATTACATCGTTCCACCAGTCCACTCCAATTCGTGCTTCCGAAGAGTCATTGCGCTACTTTGTTTCCACGCTGAACGCTCTCCAGCCGAGTTGTACGTACGGGAGAGATTACCGTGAGGTAATACCGTGGATTCGCGGCTGGAAAAGGGAAGAGACGCTGGGAATACAACGAGCTTCGGTAGGGCCGGCGTAGGCGTGGAAACTAGGAAGTCTGGCGACTTGTGAAAAGTCCTGTAGAATATGGAATAGAATGGGACGTTAGCGGTTGTACCGCGAGGCGAACTGGAATTTAAAGAGGAGGTGGGAAAGGATGTCTGGTTGTGAAATCTGTGTGGGCGTGGACAGAGAGGGAAGCGTGGAACTTTGAAGAATCCTGTAGAGTATGGAATAGAATGGGACGTTAGACGGTTCTGAGAAGCGAGTGGAATTTGTGTGCTTGGGAGGATGATAGGTTTATTGGTTTGTCAGTTGATAGAACGGTGGACGACAGTGGGAGGTTTGGATTCTGAAACGACCTGTAGATGCGTGGAATTGAACGGGACGTTGGAAGATTCCTGGAAGTGAAATTTGTGTGTTTAGGAGGATGGAGGATTTATAGTTTATTGCTTGAGCCAATAGTGGACAACAGTGGGAAGATTACATTTTGAAACGTCCTGTAAAATGTGGAATAGAAATGGAATAAAAGTGGAAAGCTAGAAGGTTCTGAAAAGTGACTGAAACTTGTGAGCTTGGAAAGGGGATGAAAACTTTGTTCTTCGGTGCTTCATCCAATAGTGAACAGTGGGAAGATTAAATTTTGAAACATCCTGTAGAACATGGAATAAAAATGTGAAGCTAGAAGGTTGTGAGAAGTGACAGAAATTTGTGAGCTTGGAAACAAGCTGGGAGCTTTGTTCTTTATTACTTGATCCAAGAATGGACAGTGGGAAGTTTGAATTTTGAAACGTCCTGTAAAACATGGAACAGAAAGGAACGTTGAAAGATTCTCAGAACTGACTGAAACTTGTGTATTCGGAAGAACAATGAAAGCCCTATTCTTTATTACTTGACCCAACAGCTTGCAGTAGGACATTCAAATTTCGAAACATCCTGTACAACATGGAATACAAATGTACTAAAAATGGGAAGCTAAGAAGCTTCAGAAAACTGACTAAAATTTCTCAACTCGAGATATCACAACGAAACCTCTGTCCTTCGTCGCTCGATCCAACAGTAGCCAGCAGGACCTTCAAATTTTGAAGAGTCCTGTATACCGATTCTCTTCGTAATAAGGTTAATGGAACATCTCTTGCACACATACACATACAGCAACAACAACGAACGATATTCTCAATTAAAAGAACTCCTATCCTGAATACTCCTCGAAGCGAGGACACATTCGAGAGAGAGATCCACCTTCGGGGGTAGTAAATCCTCCGTGCACCGAGTGTTTCACGCGTGTAACGTATTCGAATGTGGCCGATTAAACGTTTGCTCGAATGGTCGGTTCGATTTTATTGCAAGCGTAACCGAGCTTCATAAACCGTGAAGGTAACGGTTATCAGGTGGCGTGTCGCCTCCTTTTAAGTAGCTTCCCTCGGTACGCAATCCGTTAGTGTCCCAAATAAATGTCATTCGCGGGGCTCGCGTACCGATATGAATTAATTAAAACACGTTAAACTTTGCTGGACAAGAGGCGAGAGCGTGTGTCGGTGTGTGTGTGTGGCAGGACAACGCCACTTTCCAGTGTAAACGTCCGTCTCGAGCGTCGCTACCGTTACTCGATCCGAATTAATTCCGACCGTTCCAGCTGCTGCTGGCTCAATTAGCCTTCGATATTTCAATTATTCGTCCCCTGCGGATCTCCGCTCACGGAGGCCACCTTTATCCACCTCTCTCTCTCTCTCCGCTCGTTCCAACACCACACCTCGCCTTGTCCTTCTCCTTTTTCTTTCTCGCTTCGCCGTCTTCGCCGATTTAATTGGACGTCAACCTCGACCCAATAACGATCCTTCGATATTTCTTTCTTTCGCGTTTTTACAGGTGTGCGTGTGTTTATTTGTTAGTGATTTCTTCTTGCTGCGAGGGTATTTAAGGATTTCGATGGAAATGTGAATGGATATGTTCGGAAAGTTCGTGGGGAAATTTTCCATTGAAGTTGAACGGTATTTTTGTCGACAGTTGAAGGCGAATCTAACGTACTACTTGGATAATTCGTAGGGTGAATGGGGGTGGATATAAGTCGAATTATACTTTTTGCAGTGAAGCGTGGACGTTGAACTATTCGTGGTAACGCTCTTAAAATACAGTTCGCTTTAGGAGTAATTTTAGGGATACGTTGGATTTATCTTCAAATACGAGTAAAACACCTTTTTCTTTTGTTTCTGCCGCTATCTCGATTAGAAACGGAGATTTCTTACATTTCGCTGTGAACTTTCCTAATCACTCAATAGGAGCAACTGATTAGAAAAGTGAAGAGAATTTTAATTCTCAGTGTTCACTTGGTTCACTAATATTGAAAATTCTATTATAGAATAGCTTAAGATCAGCAAGATCCAGAATTCTATTCCCTCGAACTTTAGACAAGCTCA
Organism: Habropoda laboriosa; assembly: GCF_001263275.1. Taxonomy (NCBI): domain Eukaryota; kingdom Metazoa; phylum Arthropoda; class Insecta; order Hymenoptera; family Apidae; genus Habropoda; species Habropoda laboriosa. Next base: position 1,921,651 of record NW_017100141.1, read on the forward strand.
TAATCCTCAATAATCAGAGTCCAAAGGAATCACCGAATCCCCAGCCTTCCAAAGTCACTACATTCGAATGACTCCCCAAATACTTAAAAGCCACTACAGCTCCCTATCCTCCACTTCTTCGCTCCCCTAAGCTCTGCGTTCTCCAACAATCACCCTCAAAACACCCCAAAGTATCAATATCCTCTCTTGAAATCCTCCACCCTTGCGATAACTCAACCCTCCCCGACGCAAGATCACTTCCTGCTCTCGCTAAATACCACCACAATCCACCTGAAGCAACCTAAAACCTACTAAAATCCTGTCGAACGAAAATCAGCAGTGGCTTCGTCAGAGCTTCCAGATCGAGGCCTCGCGTCGATTACGTTCTATTTCCGTCTGAGACACCTGTCCACTCGTCAAACGACACGTTCGATCAGATAATCCACCTTGGTGAACCTTCTCTACGTACGTGTGACACGTTCGCGTGTGGAGAGACTCGTTATTAGCAATAGACCCCGTTAGCGAAGTCCGAACGAAGCACAGAGAGTGACTGGACGAAACGTGAAGGAGGAGAGGAAAGAAATTGACCAGGTTGAAAAGCACCAGCTACGTGCTACGGCTACCTTATGATAAATCGCGAAGGTGCAGCGGCACGTGGCTTGCGAAACCACGAGTATCGTGAGGCAGGCTTTACCACCGTAGTTTGTTTTACGAGGAATGTCGTGAAATGGCGTTTGACGACTAAATGGACCTAGGCTACCACCGTTGCGTCACATGGTACTCGATTGAAATATCGATTCGACGTGACTCGACCCTTCGTGTGGATACCTGGACAGTCTAATTTCGACGTCACACGGCTCGATCGAGAGACAGCTGCTCGTTCGACGAGTGGAAGTGGTAGTGGCTGATTTGGGTTTTGTCTGACAAAGGATTTTCGGGTTTTCGGGAGTGGGGTTCTCGCGGAAGTTTTGGTCGACTGTCTCGGGGAAAATGTTCGTCAACGAGATTGACAAATGAGAACGTTCGTCGACGAGAAATTTTCGTCTTCTAAATTTGGAAGGCGGTACTGATGTACACTTAGAGATCTTCTCTTGCGTTTATGAAGAAATTAGCGACAAATTCGTGATATCTTTATTTAGAATTTGTCATCCAAACTTTCATATAAATTTACGAATTGACCACGAAACCTTCGACTCTCAGATTATCAAATCCTGTCCTAAGGAAATCAGCACTGAATTTCACAAAAATGATGACATACACTTGGAGATCCTCTCTTGTGTCTATTGTGTCTATGAAAAAATTAGTGAAAAATTCGTGATATTTTGACAAACTTTCGTACAAATTCACGGATTAACCGCAAAACCTTCCACTCTCAGACTAGCAAACAGTGTTCTAAAGACACATCCCGAAGAACCCGCTAAAACTAACGATCAAATCAACAGAGTAGATCTGCTGTCAGCGCTCAGAATCAACCGAGGGCTGACTGTGACGAAAGTGAATTTTAAAATCGGGGTCTCCGGCTCGTGGCGCGGAGGACGTCGACCTTAATTCGCCGCTAACGACTCGATTGTTGTCTGCCTACCTTCTTCCATTACAAATGGCAAAACGTTCACCAACTACCGGCACAGAGGAGAGGAGAACGAACGAGCATGGCTCTGAAACGCGTCCTTTTTTCTCGTTCTCACGGCATTCCGTACAGCGGGCCCTCTGTGTTTCTCAAGTGTTGCCAGACCAAGTGCAAATTATGATCCGCGGAACAACAGCATCACGCCGGTGCGGTGCAATAGGTTACGGAGTCTCTCTCGATCCTGTTATCGCCGCCATTCGATCTTCGTGTGATCAGAGAAGTTTCATTCTCCTGCCACCTCGTAACCGTCTTCTATTCCCTTCACGCCGCACGGTGTTTTAGAAAGAAGAGTCGCCTGACCGCGAAAAATTCTGTTTCGTCGTAGAAGTGGGTAGATTATTGAGAACATAGTGGGGGATTAAGGGAAATTTAAATTGAGGCAATGAAATTTTGTGGTATTGAAAGTTTGAAAATTTATTCGAGGGACTTTTAATTCGAACGCGTGAAAATTTGGGGACGTTTCGGATTCGAGCGCTTTTTAATCTGAACGCGTTCCAATTCCAGCGCTTTTTAATTTGAACGCGTGAGAATTTGGACACGTTCCAATTCGAGCGCTTTTTAATTTGAACGCGTGACCAATTGAACGCGTTACAATTCGAGCGCTTTTTAATTTGAACGCGTTACAATTCGAGCGCTTTTTAATTTGGACGCGTTAAAATTCGAGCGTTTTATAATTTGAACGCGTGACCAATTGAACTCGTTACACTTCGAGCGCTTTTTAATTGCAACGCGTTAAAATTCGAGCGCTTTTTAATTTGAACGCGTTCCGATTCCAGCGCTCTTTAATTTGAAATCGTGACCACTTCAAACGCGTTCCACTTCAAACGCTTTCCAACTTAAACGCATTTTAATTTACTCTTCAATTTGCACACGTGACAATTTAAATCCCCTCTAAAAAGATCAAATTAACAACCATTAAACTCCAACCACAAAAACACACCCAAAAAAAAAATTTTTTCAAAAGAACCAGTACTCCGAAATTTAATTTAGATCCTCCTATCGCAAAAGAAAAAAGAATAGAATACAAAAAAAACTAGAACACCACGTGTGACGATTTGCAATTTGCCTCGAGTAACCCACTTTCACAGGTGCGCAATTAACAGTAAACTCGAGGTGGTCCGAATTAATATGCAAACAGCGTGTCGTGGACACTTTCGTCCCTAAAACGGCTCTTCATCGATCTGAATCCCCCGTTCAAAAAGGGGAGAGAGAAAGAGAGAGAGGTTCATTGAACGTTGTCTGTGTTCTATTTAGAGCACGACTGAAATCGAGCAGCAAGTACATACTAGTTCCGGACGGTGGTTTTCTATGCCTCGTTGTTACTACTACTACTACTCGCCTTTAAACCCCTGGCTGGCAGGTGGAAATCTAATTAGCATGCCGTTTGCTTTCTGAGATCCCTCCACATCGTGGATACCATCGCTGTCCCACGACCAACCAGACACAAACACACGCACGTGTGTATCGTGTGTAGATAAAACAGTAACACAGGATGAATTAAATGTTACAATGTACGGTGTGTAATTAATTAAAAAAAAAAGAAACACAAATACACGTAGGCAAGTGAAAGAAAATATACAGTGTGGTACACTGATATAATTGTTCAACTCTCACACGATAAGAAAGGAAGGTAGGTAAATAACCGTAGGTAGGTAAATAAAATTGAAAGAGAGGAGAAAAGAAAATGTTAATCGGTCGTCGAGGAGGACCATGGAAAACGTGAGTTTCAATTATCCGGCTACCATTTTCTGTCTGTGTGCAATATACATTATACGAATGTTTCGAGCGTGGAACTCGAGGACCCTGTACTCCCATCGTGGCGGCTTCATTAATCACATCACAGATGTAATTTCCATACCCGGTTCAAAGCGTGATTGATTGCACCGTATGCGAGAAAAATTCCGCGTTAGCCGCGAGTTCACCGTCTCATTAGCCGGCGCGGATAATCGCGCGGACCTTCGGGCGGAAAAATTCGAGGGAGAGCCGACGTCCAGTTGCATCGTTTTCACCGTTTACTTACTTTTTTCTATTTACTACTTTTTCATTTATCATATTTTATTTCGGACTACAAAATATTCTTTCGTCTCGTTTAGTGCCAATATAAATATTGTTGATTAAATATGCGGATAAAGCTAGTGGTAGTATACCGCAGTCCTTAGTTCACAAAAACTGCCTCATTCTCACCATAAGGTTCGGGGCGTCGATTTTCTTTGTTGTTGGGAATTATCCTTGGTCTTCGCGAAAAATTAAGGTACGTTTATATTCTTGCAATGCGTGTGCATATTATTAGGTGTAGAAATTTCTTAAATCAGAGGTATCTTAGAGATACGAAATACAGTGCTATACATACTGCATATCAACAAGAAAAATTTCAGTTCCCACGTATCGTGGTCGAAGTAATAACAAAAAAGGTAAACAATGTTTACCCAGAAAAGGATAGAGTATGTCTAAGGCTCGGGGGAAAAACTGTAAACAACTGGTTTATTGTAACTGTAGAACCCTAACTAACTTAGAATACAATAAAACGAAATTATAAAAACAATTAAACTAATTAGCGATGCGCAGGTCCTCTTCTATCTTCGATTAACTCGATCATTCGACCGTGTACGTATGTACGCATACATACTATCTAATTACCCTATTAACGCGTATAAATACCGCGAAACTGTAGCTATGCAGCTCGCAGAGACGCACTGGACGTTTCATTCTTCTCCCAAGTTCGGCTGTTCGTTGTGCACTTGAATTCACTGCCACTGTTTCTCGTACGCAGCCGCAATTCGCGAGGAATTAGTTCACACGCAAGAATTCGCGATCGCTCTTTCGCGCCTACCTTACTCGCCATGATAAGGAAAATTGTGAAGCTGCGCTAATTACGTTAATCGATTCGAAATCCGCGTGTAATCGAAACTACGCTGTTCGAGGGAGCACTGAATTTCCTACGAGACTACGATAGCACTGAATAAGCGTCGCTCGTCGAGGCACTGGTTCGGCAGACTAGTAAACACCGACTGAGGACATATCGTCCTGCCCGATTTCCGCTCGCTATTCCTGCGCAGCTAGCTTGGTAAGAAATTTCAGGGGTGATATAGGCTTGGTGTGATAACATCGCGTGAGGCTCGCGGTATTTATTCCAGGAAAACAGAAAAACCGCGAGGCAGAGTCGTCGTATTTACATCGAGGCAAAATGTGAAGCTATTTAGACGTCCTTTCGAGAGTGAAACTTTCGCGAGTTGCTCTCGAGAGTCTGAGAGGAAGTTTGAAGGAACTATGGCGAGTCTGAGAGGAAATTTGAAACTTCGAATAAATGATTTGTAATTTTTAATCCGTAATAAATAATAATTATAGCTTCTTTATTATTGCACAGGTGGGATAATACAGGTGTAAAAGGCGAGGCTCACTTACAACCGCTATTATGCCCAACCTATTTATAATTATAAGCGATTGAAC
>NW_017100141.1:1926746-1928956 GCF_001263275.1 Habropoda laboriosa
TGGAAATTACAGGTTTACTACTGCTAGACTGCGGATGTTTATGCAATTATAACATATCAAATTATGCAAAATACGTAAGATTAATGGTAGGATGTCTTGAGACATATAAACAACAATACTAGTGCATTGATTAATGTTAGGAAGATTACAACTCTACCAGCGTGTATTTTGCATATTTTTACCTTATAATTGAATAAACATCCGTGGTCTAATTATTAGAGTCTGGGTCAAACGTTAAACGTCAATAGTAATTCGGAAAGGAATTTAATTATCCCTGCAAATTTGAACGAAGGAAAAGGAAGAAGGAGAGACTGTTTGAGGTGCAACACACAAGTCTGGGAAAATTAAATTAATAGCTATCTCGTCGTTCTCGGAGAGTTAACACAGCAGCGAAATACAGGAGTATTATAAAATAATGGTCCTACCCGTCAATCTTTTACGTTATCAATGCTAGAATGGCCCACCGTATTAAAGCACCTACTAAAATCAAATCTCACAGCATAGATACCGAAAAATTAAAAAAAAAATGCTAGAATCCCCCCTGAAAATGATTTAAAATCAAATCTCACAGCGCAGGTACCCAAAAATTTTAAAAACTACAAAAATTACTTCCGAAAATGATTTAAAATCAACTCTCACAGCACAGATACCCAAAAATAATTTAAAATCAAATCTTTCTGCATAGATACCGAAAAATTAAAAAAAAAATGCTAGAATCCTCCCTGAAAATGATTTAAAATCAAATCTCACAGCATAGATACCTGAAAATTTTGAAAAATGCACAAATTGCCCCCGAAAATGATTTAAAATCAAATCTCACAGCGCAGGTACCCAAAAATTTTAAAAACTACAAAAATTACTTCCGAAAATGATTTAAAATCAACTCTCACAGCATAGATACCCAAAAATGATTTAAAATCAAATCTCACAGCGCAGGTACCCAAAAATGAAAGAAACACCGCAAAAGTTCCCCCGGGAAACGGGGAAGATCCGCGGAACTCGATCCCGGTACGAAGTTCCAGGGCGAAGAAATCGCGAGGCCGCCAAAACGGTGTTCCGCGAGCGTGCACTTGGCACACATTCCCCCCTGTGGCGCGGGCAAAAAAATGCCGCGACGTCCGGAGAAAGGGAGAGGAGGCCGCGGCGGAGAGCGTGCGAAAGCGTTCCTCGCGCGAGGAAAACGGTCGCGAGCGGTGCGCGATCAGGCCGCGCGATACGGAACGCGCGCGGCCGTTTACGCGTCAGCGAGCGCGCGACGCAAAGGACACGCGTGGATGGAAACGCGCTTAACGGCCAACCAGGCCGCTCGTAATTGTCCGTTTCTCTCGACAACTATCGGCACTGTTCGATCTCCAGGGAGACGACGAGGCCGTTTCCAGGCCCCCGATAACGCTCGATCTATCGACAATCCACGGGACTCGCCGTCGATTTACGAACTCGACGCGAACGAACCGCAAGGATAAACCGTTCGAGAGAGCCTTTCCCGTGAGAGTGTTCCGAGAGCTGCACGTGCTGCACGTGCAATCGCAGTTTAGTTTTCAAACCCGACTTTCTTTTACCCGCGAATGTTTGCGAATTTGCGAATTTTTCGGGGAATTTTGAAGAGCGTGACGAGTGAGTTTGAAGATAATCGACGAGATGGATTTCGAGAGAAAGAGATTCCGTCGACCGCGAATTTTTATCATTTTTGGAATTTTGCTTGCCAATTTTATCAGCCGGTGCAAAGAGTGGATTTTCGGGAATTCAGGAATTTTTCTAGGAATTTTGAAGAGCATGACAAATGAGTTTATGGATTTCAAGAGAGATCATTTTTGAAATTAGTAAATGTTTAATTTAGAGTCCAATTAACTTCATTTAAGAAGACACTTCTTTAAAGATCGAAGATCGAGTTTGAAAATAATCGACGAGATAGATTGGAAGAGAAAGAAATTCTATCGAAGCCAGACTAGACTCGTAATTTCAAGTCAAAGGGTTAAGCAGAGTTCAGGTACACGTCGATCAAGAAAGTATTATTGGAGCCTCGAGTGTTCTAAATGGATATGAATTTAGGACTTCCCCGGGTCAATGACCTTCTAATTGGGGTCTATTCGGCTCTATTTCCTGTCTGTAATAAGCAAACGACGGCTGTGCATACCAGTACACAGCGTAGCTTGACTAATAATAGTCAGAGAATCAGCGATGGGATTGAGAGTATCGACAAGTTCATTTGC
>NW_017100141.1:1928985-1962201 GCF_001263275.1 Habropoda laboriosa
GCTACTCCACACTTACCCCCACTCTCTCTACTCTCTCCCCACTCCTAGCACACTTCCTCATACTGCAATATCTCCAATTTTTTTTTTATTTAATCCCTCCATTGTGATTTCTTTTCCTGACTGTGCATCTGAGCGTCAACTATTTACCCTTTTAGCGCAATATCAAGTAAGAAAAGCTAATGCATTGTAGATTAATGAAATTTCGCAATCTTCAGTTTAACAAACTTAGACAAATTGCAATTAAAATGAATTTTTCTTACCAGATTTTCTTCTCACGGACAATTTTACTTGGCACACCTTTCACAATCGATCAAAAACACTTCAAATTTCATTAGTGACCCCGTATATCGCTAAATCTCCAATTTTCCACGATCTACGAGAAGATTCGCATCAGATTTTCAGAAACTACCGCGGAGAAGAACCGAAGACGTAGTCGGCGATGCAATAAAGAGATAACATCGGATCGTACGCCATTCACCGCAGAGGAGCACCGATCCTCCTTGCCCTGTTACGAGGGTTTTCTTCTGATCGAACTAGTCACCGAGTCCCGGACAGCATCGTGTCGTATCAACGAAGAGGTTTTTGCGCGCTTTTATCCTAACCGAGAAATCCGACGAGTGTGTTCCGATTGTGCAACGAAATTTCTCCTATAATGCTGCCGATAACGAACTCGAAGAACCGCGGAGAGAAAACTGGGAACGTGTTTCCACGAATTCCACGGTTTGACTCATCTGACAGCATGTTTACGCAACTTCCAGCCCTTCCTGCTTCGCGTTTCCGGCTTAAACGAAAGGTCACGGGTCGTTTCGAACAAAGAGGGGCATGAGAATTGTCCTTAATAGAGGGAACGAAGAGGTATTACCTCGAAGAGACGTGCGAGACGGTGAAACGATTAGGAAAAGTTCCAAGAACTTTCTCTATTTTACCCGAAGATCGAAAGACGAAGGAAGTGGAGAAGGTGTGATCTAACGTATGTACGTAGTTACAATTACGAAATGGAATTAAACGGAGTGGTTCCCGGGTGTCGGTGTCGCAACATACGCAGCGCGAAGAATTTTAACACCATGCCGCGACAAAACGTGGCAGAAAACGATACCAGCCTGCCGATTCGCAGCTCTCTGTCTGTCTCCTTCTTTTCACGATCGAATTACCGCAGATCAGATTCGATCTTCTGTCCTCACGGTAGGTGCCGAGACTCGCGTGTCACGATATTTCATACGCGTACACCCGGGGAGAGAAGCAGTTTTGCTCCGTGTCCCAGAACCGTCGTCGTGAAAAACTTCTCGAACAGTTTACATTTCTACCTGTACAGTCTCTGTTTCGACGTTTCAAATCACAGTTAGATCAAAATTTTTTTCAGCCAAGTTACACACCTGGCGCGAAAGAAGGTTCTCCTCGAGAGTGTATCTCTCTCTCGCTTTCTCTAAAATACCGACGGCGAATTCTCTGTCGGTAGTGACCCGAATATCCCAACGATTTAACCTGTGTCACGGAAAAATTTCAAACGCGCGGATATGTAATTCGTGGAAAATATTGGTGGGTTCGCGGTGAAAGGTGGACAAAGCGGTAGAGGAAAGGCGCGAGAGAGCTAAAAAGGGAAGAGATAGGTGAGCTCTATTCATAGAACAATAGGCGGCATCGAGGTACCAGACGATGAAGTCACGACACACTCGTGTTCCAACATTGTGGGCATTTTGCCGCGGCCGAATAGCGGCAATGTTTCGCGGCCGGCTATAGGCGGTGTCCAAGGACCTAGCGGCGACTACAAGAGTCCAAGGATCGAGCTGAACACGGCTTGTTCCGTAGGAAAACGGGAACCCCGTGGAAACAGACCGTGTCCCAATAACGTCGTGACACGAGCATGCTCAAAACGCGTGTGTGCACAACGAAACAACCTAGGAATATTAACCCTTTCGCTCTGAAGTGCCGTATGTACGCGTCTTCGAGGATTGGACACTCGGACGTGAACAAAGTGCACGGAGTGTAACGAACGGTACGGCGGATGATTCCTTATGCAAAAATGAACAATAAACGAAGAATAACATTTTTCGATAGGACGCTTCGTTTTTGAGAAAATCGAATTTGAAAAATTCGTTGCGTTATGCCGGTTTCACACTGGTGTTCGCGAAAAATCTGCGAACAGCTTGCTAACTGTTCGCGAACAGTTCTGACAAGTAGCATAATGAATGGTAAAATAAAATTGGTTCATCCAAAGCTTAGTTTTTGAGAAAATCGGGTTTAAAAATTGTTTTGAGTACATTATGCCCGTTTTACACTTGTGTTTCCGCGCAAATTGCTACCGCATCAAATTGTTGCACACCCAGCATAAAAAAGTTATCCATAACCACTTATATTTGCTATTATAAGCTGTTATAAATGAAGCATAATTGTAAAATATTCTATGAGAATCACTTTACAATGTTGAATGTATAAGTTTAGCGAATAATTCACTTAATCCAGCAATTTCAATCAACGAACCAGAGCCAGCAGAGAAATCTGATCAAACAGAAGTGGATGATTCCCCAATGATCCGCTAAACGGATCCACGGTAACACAATCTAAATCCCAACCCCTCCAAGGGTGATGCTTAATGTATTAAAGAATCGATCGTCGCCATTCGATCACTGATTCGAGTAATCCTATTGTCAGCGAGCGAGCTATGGCACGGCGAAGCCGTGCAAATGAATAAAGTCTCGCTAATTGGCTCGAACATGGCCCCAGCTCGACATTTTCACTTTCCAGAGATCGTTGCCCTGATAATCGCCAGCCCTTTTCAAAGCTGTTTCTACAATTACCGCTCGAGATTTCCGTTCGTTAATTTTTCCAACGATTTCAAAAATTCCTAATTTATTTTCGTACCAGGCTACATTACCATTTTCAAAACAATCTAATCTCCTAGAAAATTCCCCCCAAAAAATAAGGGAACAACATTCCAGAAAGAAAAATGATGTTAATGGGCAGATCAAGGAGGAACGAGGATACGGTTATAAGTCCTAATTAAACGTCACGTTCCAGGGGACTTTATTACAGCGCGACCATCTTCACGTGGAGCGATTAACGTCGCATAAAATTATGTTAATCGTCGACAATAACTCGTGGAACGTGGGCACAGGTTGGTAAACATTCCGCTTAATCGCATCGTGAAAACTTGATTATCCGTTCGACCCGTGGTCTCGATCGACGATAGGAAGGCTGGCTTCGTTGGTATCGCGGTATTAAATACCCGTTAATCGTATTAATTCGAGCTACCTATCGATCGCCTTTAACATGCCTGTAAAATCACGGCTATAAAACGATCCTCGTGTTCCGCGGAACAGACGCGTTACACTTCCAGTACGTTCAAAGTGTTTTCTCTTATTATTCCATCGATACGACGAGGAGGATAGCGAGAACGTGTCTTAATTGCGCTAATTATTCGTGTTATTCAAATAAAACTCGTAATCGCCTCGGATTCAACTTCGATAAGCATCGCGAAGAATTGCAAAATCGTTCTAAATAGAATTAAGCAACAGTTCCATTTCACTTGTTCCACGTGATTATTCTCAAATTTATCAATCATATTCTTTCAGGTTCAATTTTAAAAAAGTTAAGGAACACTTTCGTTTCAGCTACGAACTCACCTGATTCCTAGAATCTGCACATTTTTACATCCCCGAAAGCTCTCTTAACCCTTCCACTGATTGGACGAACCAGCAATGGTCGCTTCGTTCGTTTACCTGAAACCTCACTCGCTCCATCCCCCTATCGAACGTGAAAATATCGAGTTACCACGAGACAATGACCCAAACTCCCTCGCACAACAGCCTCAACTTCCGTGAAACTTTGCTCGAAACCAGAACTCCAGTTTTACCATCTCCCTAACCACACTCGGTTGAACATCCTTCGTTCACCCTATTCGTCCAAACGAACGAATAAATTTTTCACGCGACATTTCCTCGAAAATGTGCACAGAGTTAAAAGCGAAGGAGAATATAAATAGGTCCAAGGAACAAGCACACAGACCCAATCAAAACTGCTTTCTCTCGTAACCGAAAGAGGTTGGTAATACTGAGCGCGTTCCAGAGATTGATTGCCTTATCGATAATTAGCCTAGCACGAGCAACAGACCTTTTGTTTCGTTGTCTGACCCTAGAACGCCTTTGGTTCGCTTTCCGCGACTCGAATTCCTATCTGTTCGCCGGTCTGACTAAACAGGAAAATAAATGACTTTTCGTTACCAATGTTTCTCGTGAATTTCAGTTCATGGTATATACAATGTACGTAACTATCTCTATGGGGGAGAAAATCAGGTAGAGAGAAGCCAGCCGGCTACCTGGTAATTTTCGTCGGCTCGACGCGTCGCCATTTATCAAACGGTGAGTTACTAGTTTCTAGAGAGACCAGTGTTCACGGAGTAAGTATACTACCGAGCCAGTTTCTTCGTCTTCCGATGATGGAAAGCGAAACGAAGGTTGCCAAATGAGGGAACCTAGCTGATGCTGGTTAAGGGGAACTCGGTGAAAACTGGTACCGGAGTTTCCATCGCCGTTTCAGGGAAACTTGGAAAATTCGAATTTGACGCGGGAGTGAATTGGCGATTTTGGAATTCGTGGCGCTCGCGAAATTAGGAAATTAACGAAATTAAAAGTTTCAATGATGTATGATACGACTGTGACAAGTAGAATGATTAAAAGGAAGAGAGAGACTGAAGAATGAGAATCCTAGAGAAATAGTCAGAGAGCGAAAGTTACAGAGAAAGTGTTGGAAATTAAGAGTTAAAGTGTTACACTAATAGACGCAGGAATGAAATGGGAATTTTGGAACTCGTGGTGCTCGCAAAATTAGGAAATTAACGAAATTAAAACCTTCGATGATATAGGATACGATTGCGACAAGTAGAATGATTAAAAATAGGAGGGAGAGACTGAAGAGTGTAAATTCAGAGAATCCTAGAGAAATAATCAGAGAGCGAAAGTCTTGAAAATTCAGAGTTACAGTGTTACACTAACAGAGATAGACGTCGCAATTATTAATAAAGAAAAGAATTTTGAAATTTTCAAAATAAAAAAATCGCAAATTACAAAATGAAGATTCGAGTAACCGCAGATCCTTGAAAACCGACGCTTCAAGCACCCGACACTCCTTTCCACGCCGATCAACCTTTCATCGAGCCAGCGAAGCCCACCCAGCGGACAACAATACGCGAATCGATTAGGCGACGCGTAGGTGGATCGACGACTCGTCGCATTTGCACGTGTCGCACGTTCCCGGGGCGCCTTGGCGACGAGGAGGAGAGACCACTGTGGATAAAAATACGCGAGAAAGAGGGACGACGAACGAGGGAGAGGAGGAAAAAAGAAGAAGAAGAAGAGAAGAGGAGGGGAAAAAATCGAGAGAAAGAAGCAGAAGAAGAAGAAGAGGGGTGGAAGAGAAGAAAGGAAGGACGCGTGCAGGAAGGGCCGCCCTCAGGCTTTAACAGGCTGCTCACAAAGGGAGGAGGGAAGAAAAAAGAGAGGCAGCGACGTGCGTACGGGGGATAACTCGCGAATAATGCGCCGTTTTATACGGGCGTACGTGAGCGAGCCGTAAGCAAATGCATTTCGCAGCAGCGGCAGGCCTTAAGCCGCGCTCGCAAGTGGCCCACGTTCGACGTCCCTCGTCCTCCTCGACGTGGTTTGTCGTTACACGGTAGAAATGTGCTCGTTAAATACTCGACTCGTATGTACGCAGAAATCCTGCACGAGTTACCATTTTTTCTCCTCCACGGATGTTTAACAAGAACACGCGAAGAGAGAGGGAGAGACTCATCCTGGAATCGTCTTGTCTTCATTCAATATTGTTCAATTAAAAACTCGTAAAGTTCTCTCTGATACCGGTTTCGCTCGATCGCGCTCCCAGGATCCGCCCTTGTGCCCTGGATAATCTCGCGTGGAATTACGGAACGATTTCACGTGATGTGGGTAATTTTATTTCGAAGTCAAGGGGAGGGCGTAGATTGAGAGGCAATTTCGGTTGTCACGGGGGAAAAATCGCGGAAGAACGATGCTTACGGGCTTTCTTCTTCCTTCCCTTCGGTGTAGTTTCGTGGAATAGTGTTTCCGAAGTCGCGAGATACTTCGTTCATTTTTCTTTCTAATTTCGAATAAAAATTCTGAAACACTCTTCGCGAAGTTTCTAAACAGAGTTCTCGCGAACGGTGCTGGGCCACTTTAAAGCGTCGAGCGCGACGTCCTCGAATCGCTGGCTCGGAAAAAGAACGAAACTTCTCGGAGGAACGGAGGACGTGGCCAAGCCGATGCTCCGGATTTTCTAGCAAATTAATATGATCAGCCACGTAGCCACGCGTCGTGCCTTCATTGTGGCCATCGTGGTCAGTGAAAGCGTACCTATTAGGGACGTGCCACTTATTTCCCCTGAAAACCGACGAGTGATAAAAAAGAAGAAATCTCGAAGAAAAAGGAGGAACATCGAGAAAGAGGAGGAAAGAAGAAAATGGACAAAGGGGGGAAGAATGTGTAACCGATCGAGTTGGAGGACGCGAATAAAGAGGCTCGCTGCCATTATGATGCAAATGAACGTAACTCGAAGAATTTTGCGAGCGCGGCCTCGATTCTTCATTCTTCTTCTTCTTTTTTTTTCCGCGCATTGCAGGTTCATTAGAGTGTGCCAATTTCTTCTCGCGTTTCTCGTTGCCGTGTAGCGCAGTCTGGGAAAATATCGTTGTGCGCGAATTCCCCGCGTGCACGATCCAGGCCATTCGCGAGAACGAATTAAGCCAGCGTGCACGCGTTAATTGGCTGATTAAACGGGGCCATGGCGTAACACGTCGCGAGACGCTTCGATTCGCGCATTGTTAATGGGAAATGCTGTTTCTTTTTTTCTTTTTTTTTAGACGCGACGAGTAAGCATGGAAATGGTTGGAAACGATTTAAGGTGAGTCCAGGAGAGCGTAACCCAGATCGAAAATAACCGAAACTGTGAAGAGGTCTGCTAGGGCTTGATTTAGACCCGACTTTCCTCGTCCAGTTCGCCACTTGGCCAGATGGATCTGAAGTTTAGTGGAGTTCGTGAGATTCTGTTGGTGGAATGGTAATAAAATTTCTGAGAAATATTTACATTTGAAGTACAAGTTTTGTGTGGACTGATAAGAGTCGAAGCTAATGGATTCCAAGCTTGAGAGAACCCATGACCCAAAAAATATTTAAAAACTCAATCTTTTTTACTGTCACTAGTTTGGTAAAATTTTATTTAATTCTGACACCTGGAAAAAGTTGTATTTTCCGTAAAATTTGCACGAAACATTGGAATTTGAAATCTTAAATTTGTAATCTGACCTGATAAGAGACGAAGCTAATGGATTCCAAGCTTGAGAGAACCCATGACCCAAAAAATATTTAAAAACTCAATCTTTTTTACTGTCACTAGTTTGCTAAAATTTTGTTTAATTCTGACACCTGGAAAAAGTTGTATTTTCCATAAAATTTTCACGAAATATTGGAATTTGAAGTCGAAGTGTAATCTGGCCTGATAAGAGTTAAATCTAATAAATTCCAAGCTTAACTTAAATTTAACACAATCTCCACATATTAAAAATCTGAAGTTTACTAGACTTTGCAATTCCAACGACCACAAAATTTCCCCCAAATATTCAAACACAGAATCAAAGTGTAACTTAACAAATCCCAAGTTTAACAGAATTTTCAAGTAGTCAAAGCCTGCACTAGTCAGACATCACACGACCCAAATATCGTCCAATTTAACCAAACTGCAACGACGTTAGATCATCCTCATCCACGGCCCACGTTCATCTAAACCTACCGCAACTTAAGTAACATCCACTTTAGACTTAATAACGCCTAACAACATCTACCTTCGAAACCCGTAATCATCTAATTTACCATTTTCGGCCGGTCCCGGCCGGGCATTATATCCAATAAAGATTCTAAACGCTAAACACGCTGCACTTGGAACAAGAGTTTATCGCGCGCGATCTTATAGCAAACAAGCGGCCGTTGGAAACGGGGCAAGACTTGGTTCCTTAACACAGTGCACGCTTAATAAAACATAAATTCTGTTATGGCAGGGCGGCGTGGGATGAGGTCAGCCGACAAAAGGAAAGTGCTCGTTCTTTCTTCACCTGATAAGACTGTTTCCTCCGCTACAAACAGTCCAGGCTAACAATGAGGTATGCCGGTTACGCAATAAAACGCGCCTCTGTGTATTCGTACGTGTTCATAACCGTCGATTGTGCAATGGAAACGTAGCTGTACACAGGATAACGCAACGTTTCCAACGAGAAAAGGACAAAAAGATTAAGAACGAAACGTGTAGGTACTGGAATCGTTATACTGATTGTGTTTGGGGCTATTATTTAACGATCACTTGAATAAACGAAGAAAAGGGATTTTAAGAAACGTCGACACGTGTCGGGTATGGTTGTCCGATTGGTGTGATATCGAATAATACACATCACGCAATACAAGTCGATATGCTGATTTAGCAGGTATACTTCGTTTCGACGCATACGCTGTGTCATTATTGTTATGCAACTAATCGTTGGCGAACGACAAGTGGAATCGGTCTGTCGATCGGTTTCAACGCGTCCTTCGTTACGTGTTTTATGAACCGACGTTTTATGACTGGAGAAAAATTCACCGTGAAGGTGATTCTTTTTTGTTCTTTTCTTTTTTTTTTCACGAGTATAATTCCACGAGGAGTTAAGATGGTTAATTACTACTGTGAGAGAAGAGGAGGGTTTTCCTTTTTTTTTTGTGTGGCTTATTGACGAGGTGTTAAACCTTATCATTATGGAAGTAACGAAGACACCGAGGTCAAATTTGAGTACACTATTCATTTCCTTTATCACACACGTGGTGTAATCTGCTCGATGACTTCACGTATTGGTGAATGCAACGTTGTTCGAAGGCAGAATCGTTTAAGTGACTTTGCTTTAACGCGAGGAAGCGAGGCTGGCCAAAGTCTTCGCGTTGTGTTCGCGTAATTTGCGATAATAAAAGTTTGTACTGCCAACGCGACCAAAGAGTCTTCTTCCTTGGAATTCTGACTTAAAAATGTTCGAAATCGCGCCGAAAATGGGTGATTCGCGAATTAAAAAGGAAAATAAACTCGGTGAGATGAATCTTAACTTAAAAATTATCCCGATCGCGCCAAAAATTGGTGATTCGCGAATAAAAAAAGGAGACAAAATCCACGTGACGAATTCTAACCTGAAAATTTTTCAAATCGCGCGAAAAATAGAGAATTCGCGAATTAAAAAGGAAAATAAACTCGGTGAGATGAATCTTAACTTAAAAATTATCCCGATCGCGCCAAAAATGGGTGATTCGCGAATAAAAAAAGAAGACAAAATCCACGTGACGAATCTTACCTTAAAAATTTTCCAAATCGCGGAAAAAATAAGTAATTCGCGCATAAAAAAAAAGAGACGAACTCGGTGAAAATAGCGTTCGTCACGGTAACGCATGAATTAACAAGATCCACTTAATTAAGGAGTCTCACAGCGGTGCACCAAGAGACGTCTGTTACGCACCGTTCGTCGCTCACTCTTTAAAGGCCTTTAAGGCCTTAAGGCGCCTTCTAATTATTCACTTTCTCCGACGTCTCGCGGTGAAACGACCGAGATTTACAGTCTTTACGAGCAGCTCCGATGTAATTTCGACGATAGTTCGAACGAAAGAGAGGGACGACAATGCACCCTATCAACCGATTCTCACTCGCTTCCGCGTTCTTCATCTCCGCAGGAGACGTTCGTTTATCCATTCTTCTTCGCTACGATCTTTCTCCTCCACCTTTTCTTATTTCACTTTGCTACTTACACCCGTTGATTTTACTGGCCCGTTACTACATCGTCAAGTATGTAATTGAAGATTGTTTTTACACGGAGATTTTGATTAAGCTCCGGATCGAGCACTGATTTTTCGTATAAATCAGAGGTTAGAATCCTACGAACAGCGATATATATGTATGTGCATAAAGGTACCCTTTTCATTAAACGAAACGCTATAGTAAAGATACTAATGAGAGTGATTTACGAAGGAGAGAAGCGGTATGAACCGTTGGAATCTGATGTCTGCGGGTTTCGGGATGATATATGGCTGTTCGTGACGTGGAGATAATTCGAAAGTTCGTCCGCCTTTTTTCTCGTAATTATGTAACGTTAGTCTTATCTGCCTTTGTGACGTTAATATACTTCTGTAGTTTGTTTCGTCGATGGCCTGCCTTCTTGTTTCAGGATTGTAATTTTCGGGGTATTTAATGGGGGATTAAAGGTGAGGGAAGTGGTGCGCTGCAAATTCGCCTCGTTACACCAAGGCCGGGGAAAAAAAATTCCTCGTAACGTACAGCGAGAAAAACATTTCTCTTACGATTTTCGAGCAGGTAAGCTGCAAGGAGCACAAATTTAAACTCGACGATCAAAATTGAAACGATGATAAGAAGCACGCAAATTTAAAAAACACCTCGACGATAATTGAAAATCTTTAAAAATGACAAGCAAATGAAATTTACCATTACCAAATAAATTCTCTGTAATACACAATAAAGAATTTAAATCGCAAAGCACCCAAATTGAAAAGAAAAACCCTCAAGATCAATAATAAATATTAAAAGTCTTCACCTCCGGGGAGAGAAATTGGAAATAAAAAGGACAACAGCAGAGCGCAATTTTCATACACGAAAAGCATCACGCCACAATGGAACTTCTCTCGTATCAAGCACTTGGCAAGATTCACCTCGTCTGTCAACCGGAAGCTGAGGATCCCCCGGTTCCTCCGCGACTCGAAGAAAAACTCGCGGAAGCTCGGGCTGGCAGCTGTCACGGAAAATGAAGGGAGAGTCCGTGTTGATCGAGGCCAAACACGGTCATCCATGAAACCGCTTTCTATTCGTACGTTTCTCGGCGACGCGGGACGTGGCGCACGCTGCAACGCGCACGCTCCATTCGATAATCGATCGTTCGAATTCACGCTCTTCGCGCCTCGATCCAACGCCTCGCGTGATATCACAGAAACCATTCGCACAAACACACGTAAGTTCTAATCGATTCTCGTTGCAAACGGTGATCGATAACTCCTTCGAACGCGAAACCATTATTCATTGGAAACGACTGTGTTACGACAATAACACTCTATTCGAGGACAAGAATCGAAGAGAACCGTCGGGTTGGTAATATCCACACAGCCCGATTTCTCCCTTTCCAAGCGGGAAAAAGAAGAAACGCGACGATAACGGAGTGGAAATTAATATGGCAGCGTTCGAACAGGAGCTCACGATCGATATAAATCTCTTCGCGAGCAGAGAAGAGGGTATTGGTACGGGGCGGCGAAATCGAGCTTTCGGTGTGTCTTATCGATCGGGAGGCCGGGAAAAAATTCTGTATACGAAGCGTTAAGCGATCGTGCGTCGCCGTCGTTGCGGGAGAAAGTTTAGAAAGGAACGTAGGCCGATCCGTAGTTCGCGGTCGTAAATATAAAACGAGGGAAAAAAACCGGACACCCGGGGATCGAACTGTTTACATTTCGCAGTCACGTTGTCGCGGCCGAGTTGGCGTAAAATTGGCGAAAAGAAGGAATCGTGCGATACAGGCAGACGAAAGTGTAATACTTCACTTTTTTTTTTTTCTTGTCGCTGTTACGTCGTCTTCTGTGGACACTCGGTATACGAACAGTGAGCGACGAAAGTTTGGGACAGTTTAATGGTTCACGTTTAGATTCCATTTTTTACCAGTTTGCAATTAAAACTACGGAAATTTACTTCGATTTGTTTGGTTTGGGTGATAAAAAATTCATAGTGCTCGCTAAGTATATGAAAGCTAAGCAACGAAAGTTTGGGGCCATTTAATGGTTCACACTGAGTTTGAATTTTTTACCCATATTTTTATAATTTTGCAATTAAAGTTACAAGAATTTACTTCGATTTGTTTGCTTTGGGTAATAAAAACTTCATAGTGCTCGCTGAGTATGTGGATAGTAAGCAACGAAAGTTTGGGACCATTTAATGGTTCACACTGAGTTTGAATTTTTTACCCATATTTTTATAATTTTGCAATTAAAGTTACAAGAATTTACTTCGATTTGTTTGGTTTGGGTGATAAAAAATTCGAAGTGCTCGCTAAGTATATGAAAGCTAAGCAACGAAAGTTTGGGGCCATTTAATGGTTCACACTGAGTTTGAATTTTTTACCCATATTTTTATAATTTTGCAATTAAAGTTACAAGAATTTACTTCGATTTGTTTGGTTTGGGTGATAAAAAATTCGAAGTGCTCGCTAAGTATATGAAAGCTAAGCAACGAAAGTTTGGGACCATTTAATGGTTCACATCCAGACTAAATCTTTTGCAAATTTTTTTATAATTTCGCAATTAAATTTCCAAAATTCCGTCCAACTCTTCCATCCGTTTTGCAAAAAAGTAGAATGCAAATTAGAGGTTAAGTGTACGTTGCAGGAAAGATTGAAAAAATAAAAAAGGGTATCGATCGATTTGAGCGCGTCGAAGGAGGATCCAGAGGCAGGGTTGTGCACGCTTATCCTCGCTTTCTCGATAATGAGAAAATTGCGCGGTTCGATCGATCTTGTAACACGATCTCGCGATCATAGACTGTCGATAACGCGGCGAAGAGTGCCCGGGGCATCGAAACGGAAGTGATCGATGGCCCGGACGCGGCATTTCCGATCTCCACCTTCGATCGTTTCACCACGCTTCCGCGCCGAGAGTCTAACCTTAACGCCCGTGTGAGATCGAGGGAGAAAGGCGGAGAGCAACGTAGAGAGGAGTTTTTCAATTAAAGATAGAAAGATCATTTTCTCATTTTCATCGCTCACCTTCGTCCGATTCAGCGGATTCGAAAAGTCCCAGCCTGGGGCGACGAACAGGTATCCGCATTTTGAAATCTTCCTCGTTGCCTGCAACAGAAAATGTATACGATCATTTTTTTTTTTTTTTTAATTTTCAAGTTTGATACAAAGGAAATTTCGTCGATTACGAATTACGATTTAACCCTTTCATTACTATTGGCGCCTGTAGGCGTTTGGAAAATTTGCTCGCACTACACTGTTTGGAGCCTTTTGCTGCACTTTCATCTTAATGTAATTCTTCATTTTATTCTCACGCACTTCCGTGTTAACACTTTACCGACCGGTAGCCTATTAATCGGCTTTTTGCCGCCAACGCTTACCGACCGGTAGCCTATTAATCCATTTTTTTTTTCGCCGACGCTTACCGACCGATAGCCTATTAATCCATTTTTTTTTCGCCGACGCTTACCGACCGATAGCCTATTAACCGGTCAAAGTTTGATTTAACATTTCTACAGGTATAAGAAAAAGCGCGTATATTCCCGCGCAATAACCTAGAGTCTAAACAGAGCCGGTGTCACCGATGTATCTGTGGCCGAGTGACCGAATTTTAAAACGATGCGACCAGTCGCGGTTAAAAATTTACAGTCAGTCACCCACGTTACGCGTTTAAAGCTGCCTAACCAAGTTAACCCTTCACGACCAAATTATTTCGTTAATCATCTTCTTATCTCGGGAAGAAAATTAAGAAAAGCTAGCAGACATCTATAGAGCGTCCTGAATGTCCGATTTCAAGAGAATTCGTCTATTATGAATTACGACTGAACTTCGTTGACCCTTCAACCCTTTCGCGACCCAATTATTTCGTTAATCATCTTCTTATCTCGAGAAGAAAATTAAGAAAGACTCGTAGACGTTTTCACGGCGTTCTAAATGTTCGATTTCTAGAGAAGCGTAACTTATGTAGATTAGGCGACTTTTCAAAGACACGAGATGAATAGAGAGAGGCGAGTACACAACAAACTGTGACCGCCTGCACCGGAGAAATCAGAATGAATTCGAGGCAGTCACACTTCGTCGCGTGCATTATGTGTTTCGTCACGTTGCATTGAACTTCTGACGTCGTTATTATTTCTATCGGGTACAAGGACTTTCTACGTAGTTTCACGTCGCGTAGAACTACCAGCTGTAGGCGGACACCGTAGAAATATGAACTGACAATGAGAGAAACGAGTGGACGTCGATATCTCGCAGATTAAGCTCGATGAGAAAATCGAACAAAAAAAAAAAAAAAATGTATCCATCTACCCTCATTAACAAGCTAATTTACTCGTCTCGTTCTCCTACATCCATTCCAAGACTCTCTACCTCGAGCAATTTCTGCAACGCCTCGATCTCCTTCGAGGTAGAAGAGAAAGATCGAAGAAAAAAAGAGAAGAAAGAAGGAAAGAAGAGGGAAGAAATAATGATTAAAAAAGTTGGAGCGGTGTGCATCGACGTCGACATTCCAGAGAAAACATCGACGGAATATCAACCACGAAAAGCAATCTCCCGTCGCGTCCATGGAAGCGAGCACAGCCTCTTCTCCATCCGCGGCGAGCTAATCAAACTTTCCAACAACGCCGGCTCTGCTGCTGCACGCCAGCAGATCCCTCTTCAAACTCTATTATTATGTTTAGAGGAAGATTTAGGGGCTACCGTCGGGATAGAGAAAAACGAGAGAGAGGGAGAGAGAGAGAGAGAAGATGATCTCTAGCGAAGGGCCTTTAGGTGGAAAAACAGTGTGTACACACGGCGGACAGAGAGGGACAGAGAAGTGGAAAGACAGAGGCGGCTAGCCATTCAGGTGGAAAGGAAAGCCACGTGGGGAGGTACAATATCTCTGAAGAATCATAAATCGGTCATTCATCAAGAGCAACGGTGGCGTACTACGTTTCCTCTACTCTGCGTTTCACGTATTTCCCTCGCGTGCATCGCGTTCCAACGATGGACGAAAGTGCTCGCCATTTTTTATAACAGCTTCGGGTTGGAATATTTAATTTTACGATCGGTACACATGATCTTCAAATGGGAATTTTATTTTTTAAAAAGGGATAAAAGTATAGCTTTTTTTATGGCTAATGAATTGAAAGTTACGAAATTTTTTATGATGACTTGGAAATTATATGAAAAATTGAAAGGTCAAGTGGACATTTGTCGATACGAAATGTGAGATCGTTTAGGATAGACAAAACTTTCTTTTATAGATGGTGCATTAATTAATTCTCGCGCCTTTCTATCTCATCTGAATATCTGAAACTAAGGCAAAATGTTTAAGGAGAGCTGTGTTAATATTGAAATTAATAAGAAAGCGGCAACTTTCCATCGCGAATGCTGCAACCACGAAATACATCTCCCCCGTAAGTTCTGTCTAATACGTAAAAATTCGCGAGCATACGTTTCCCCGAAAGTGAAGTAGAATCTTCATGAAAGTGATATCGTATTGGAATTAATCAGAAAGTATGAACTTTCTAACGCGAGTGCAGTAATCATAAGATGCATATGTGAGAGACCGGAGGCACTGCATGGGGAATGAACGGGGAGCGAAGAAGGGCGATTTGACGAAGTGCGCAGAGTGCACTGCGAATTGACACACATTGAAATGACGGAGCGTTCAAATTAAAAGGACGCGAATTGAAACGCGTCTCAACTTTCACGCTAGCAAATTGAAAAGCACTCGTACAGAAATGCGTTCAAGTTGAAAGCACTCGAATTGAAACGCGTCCGAAATGGTGACGCGTTCAAATTAAAAAGCGCTAGAATTGAAACGCTTTCGATTCGAAAAGCCCTTAAATCGAAATGCATTTGAATTGCAAAGCACTCGAATTGAACCGCGTCCAAATTAAAGAGCACTCAAATTGGAACGCGTTCAAATTGAAAAAGACTTGAATCGAAATGCGTTTAAATTGCAAAGCACTCGAATTTTCACGCGCGCAAATTGAAAAGCACTCACGCCGAAACGCGTTCAAATTGCAAAGCACTCAAGCTGGAGGGCCTCCAAATTAAAAAGCGCACGAATTGGAACGCGCCCAAGTTAAAAAGCACCCAAATTGGAACGCGCCCAAATTGAAAAGCACCCAGATTGGAACGCGCCCAAATTGAAAAGCACTCAAACCAAAACCCGTTCAACCTGCAAACCCCTGAAATGGAAACGCACCGAAATCCCAAAGTTACCCATCGAGAAACACTTTCGAAATCGGTACTCCGCACCGACGCTATTCCAATTATCTTCGACGCGCGGTATTAATCACGGGAAATCTGGGTCGCCGATCGTCGTTCTAGGTGAAATTTCTTCGGCTGTCGAACGCCGTGGACGAGGAGCGTGCAATTCCATGCCCCGGCAAGAGCAACTCTTCTCCTCCGACCAAGGGAAAAACAGTCGCAGATTCAGCTTTCGTAACGAGCGAAAGTGACGTCGTACGCGTCATCGTTTTCTCCATCTCCTCCTCCCCAACTCCGTATCAATATCGTATCTCCCTGTGTTTCCTCTGCACGGATGTTTTGGAAAGAGCACGAAACAAATCCACCGGCAACTATACCCACCTTACGTACAATACACATACTACAAACGGCTTCCGTCCCTGGACGGAAGTGGTTTCCGTGCACGCGGGAATAATGCATCGTGAAAGAGACGGCGCGAACTTCATTAACATATTTCCAAGGAAAACGATCTGTCGAAGGCGTTCGTACGGGGAAAGAGCGCGTAGAAGTATGCTTAGCTGCGTGGAAACGTGGCTGTTTCCTCCACCGTTTATCGTCCTCGATGAAATATTTATGGAAATACGCCGGTGTGGTGCGTGTATTTATTTCGACGTAGCCGTTACTACACGCTGGAGATGGAAGGAGCGAGTGACATACACGAGTCTCTGTGATTACTGCAGATGCGATGGAAAGTTGCTACTTTCTTCGTTGGGGATTCAGCTTCAGTTTCGGGCAAACTTGCGTACGAATCGTTCAGAAATTATTCTAATTGGCTCCGTTGGAAGGAAGAATGTTTTATTAAATAGAAGTAACAGTTCGACCTTCTTCTTCTGATTTTTAATATATCTCACTCGAGCACCGAGTAAGGAAAGATCCTTCTCATTCTTTTTTCTGAAAGTTCTACCTCCGATAAGAATCTGATAATCGGTTAATTATACAGCTGTAGGCTAGGAAGATGTACGATTAGAAGTTCGAAAGGAATTTGATCTACTTCGAATTGTGAAATTCGTGAAATTCTTATCCGCCTGGCAATCCACGATTTGCAATTTCATTTCAGAAATCTCCTCATTTGAAATTTCAATTCGGAACTTTCAGAATATGGTAGAGATTCTACTCGGTTGATTTTTAACCCTGTTTTAGAAGATTGTTCTTCGTTTGTGAGAAAAGAAATTACACGGATGACGATAGTTTCTTACTCCGGTGGGAAAAAAAGAAATAGGAGTAACGATTGCTATAGATAGATCGTTCGATAGCGGTGCAATAGTATGATACAGAGAATGGTGGAATACAATAGTACAGTAATGAGCAGGCACAATAAGACTTAGGAAATGTACACTACCTATTATAGAAGCATCTTTCTGAAATGAAACTCAGCCAACGAAGTACCTATTAGGGCTAAAAGAAACTTTGAATTGTCCGACTATTCGAATCATTTGGATCGTTTCGAGTAAGAATTCTTTACTCGAATAAATCGGATAATTCGAATCATTCGTATAATTTGGATCATTTCGAATAAGAATTCTTTATTCGAATAACTCGGATATTCGGGTAATTCGAATAATTCGGAAAATTCGTATAATTCGAATAAGAATTCTTTATTCGAATAACTCGGGTAATTCGGATAATTCGAATCATTCGTATAATTTGGATCATTTCGAATAAGAATTCTTTCTTCGAATAACTCGGGTAATTCGGATAATTCGAATCATTCGGAAAATTCATATAATTCGGATAATTCGAATAATTCGGATACTGAAAGTGTTTGAATCTCAAATTGCGCCGAATATTTCACACGTTCCGAATACTCGAACAACAGCGGAATTCGAATTTCAACTCGGAACAGTTGAGAAGTATCCGAATAACTGGAATATTCGGACTTTCGTAAGAGCCCTAGTATTTATCGATGCATAAAGAAAAAGCACTTTGCAGCGCAGCTTTCGCGAGGACCGGCAAGAAAGAGCCGATACGTGTTCGTTCCCGGTGGCTGACGATCATTTTCCAGTGTGCGTGGCAATCACGAAACGAGGCGATCATCTGGCCAGGAGCACAGGCAAGAACGAGAATTCACTCTGCTTTATGGAGAAATAAAGTCGGCCTGCTCTCCTTCCCGTTCTTTCTCTCCTTCATAAGAGCGCAACAGAGAGAAAGAGAGAAGAGCCTGGCCGTTCCCTTCAGAGAGCGCAGCGCGTCTTTCTTTCGAGAAAATTATGGTGTACCCTTGTATGGGCTAAACAAAAGATCACGGACACCGGCAAAAGAAAAAAAAAAAGAAGAAAAAAAAGGGGAAAAGAAGCACCGATCCCTAAACATGCGGAATTCCATTGTGGTACGGTGTACAAGGCGGTCTAACAGAAACCTTGTCCACGATAAACTAATTTACACCGCGAGAGATCTCCGAAGCGAGCGCAATTACGCGAAAGATAAATGAACGTCCGCGCGTTTATTGCGCTCTCGAACGTCGCGAGAAACGCGTCGAACTTACCCCGGTGTGCTTCGAAACGAGAAACGACGGTCGAGTTAGGAATGTCTCTTGGACAGCATGATGATAGGCTTTCGGTACGAGTGTACCAAGAATTTCATCCTTTTTTTTTCTCTTCTCATAAGTATAGACGGGTACTTAATATGCTTAGAACGAGGGAAATTTTTGCGATAGTTCGAGGAATAAAAGAATCTAATATCATTACCTTCGATCTGATCATTTTCTATTAAAATCATCTCTGATTTATGATCAGATCTCTACAAAATCACGTGTAATCTTCTTACTTATGCTAACTGTATACGAACCTCATCCTGTGAAAGAAACATTCGAGACGATTCGAAATTCAAACCCTTGGAATACTCGAATTGTTCATAGTTCTACAGCAGGAAAATTCAACTATTCAAAATTGGTATTCCAATGCACCGAGTACATACTCAGATTCTCGTAACAGCCCCACTAGCAACGTATTCGATAATTCATGAACGAGAGAACGTATCGCTATTCTCCGATACCGAGAAAAAGCATTCATTTCCATGATCCGGTATGGTATGTAGAACGCAACAGGATAATTCGTAAGAGTGCTCGAATCCACGGCGTTTTTCTCTAAACCGCAAAACGACAGAGAACTTACTGAAACGGAGTACAGTTACGAATTAACAGTAGCCAGGCGATATAACGCCGCGTTTAATCCTCGATCGGCTACGGTCCTGGAACCCGTTTAACCAATTACGTACCAAGGATTTCGCCTTACCGAACGAAGGTTGATCGCGAACACACGGTGAATTCGATTATTCCCCGTGGCCGTATCTCGTCCAACCATCGGTTACACACAGAGAGTTACGAAAACGAAACAGAAACAGCTCCTAATACGTTCTTTCGTCCCCCCCTATCTGTGCCCCGGTGAGAAAGGAGAAAAGTGTGGATAATCGGTGGGTATCGCTGTTCCAGGAACGCGCCAACTCCGGATTCACAGTCCAGTTAGCTTATCGGGGACGATTAAAATCGCGATACCAGACGAAGAAACCTAATAAAATCGTGCAACTCCTTCTTTGCTTGTTCGTATGCAACAAACGTTCTCTGCACGATCCACTCGTAAACGATCATTTTTCTTTTCTCTTTCCTCTGTGTTTGCTCTCGCAGCCACGACGAGTTTTTGCCCCCTGGTCGAATCGATCCCGTCGAATCTACGCTCTGTTTAACCGCTTTCCGTCCGGCCGGTACGCTGATTTCCTGTCGGTCGTCGCGCGTTCACAATTCACTTCCGGCCCGCCGGCTCTCCCCCGCGAGCCTGATCGCCGAGTGGACAAAAGCGCGCTGGAAAACAACATATCTATCTTCCATTCGATCTTTATTGTACCGCAGATGAGCATAGAGATAGGGAAATTACTCGGACACGGAGGATTTACGGAACGGAATGTTTAGGACTGTTAGGTCGGGTATGAGTTTGCCGAGTGAAAATTCGAGGGAATTAGGGTAGCTTGAATTTCTATCGTAAAGACGGTGGTAAAGTGGATTATTGCGATTTTACGACTTGTAACGACAAACGTGTAACCCGGAGAGTGTCTCTTTTTTCCTTGAGCCTGAGAGGCAAAGTACCCTATTCTTCGGTGATCATTTGTGGATACCGTTTAGAGGTATAGAAAGTGTCTCTATTGGTGTCGTAAATAGAATTTTTAAAACTAGCGAATAAACTACGAGTAAAATAGAAAATTCTGGAATTGTTGACCTATTGCTTCACCACGTGACCAATCCTTTCAAAACAATTGAGCAACAGGTGGCTCTCCCATTACTTAACCCTGTCCACTGTTAATTACCATGGTAATCAGGATCGACATCTCCGTAAATCATCCCGATCAGAGACAGTAGACAATGGAGAAACGTTCCTGCGATTCTAAACACTCTCGATTCATCGATCAACATCGATCCAACGCCGAAAGAACGAACACACAGAGAGCCGGCTGTGACGACTGTTACGCAATCTCGAGGCACGTTCGTCAGGGCAATTGGCAATAATTGAACAACAGGTTGATCGGTGGAAGCAAAAGGGGTCTCTCTCTTTCTCCGTTGGCTTCCTCGCGGTCGTCCTTGACACGCTTCGACCCAGTCCTTGCCCAGTCCTTAAGCTTTAAACGCGACCCAGATGCAGTCCCACTCGATAGACTAATCTCTAATAAGGTCGATCCGGAGGTGCCACCGCCTTTAAAAGCGTAGGTGTGCCTGGTATATACGCCTAAAAGGCGGCCTGTAAACGTGACACAACGAGCGGTGCAACGCTTTATGAAAGGCAATTAAAGATCCGCCACCTCGTTAACCAATCGAAGCGCGTCGTGGGCGATAAAGGGGTCCCTCGTTGCACGTGAGGACTTGTGCACGTTGGATTCCTTCGCGTGGAGATTCTGTATACTCGATACTTGAGTTATGGTTAGATTAGGCTAGGTGTGGGAGACAGTTTCGGTTGAAATGAAGGAGGAATACCTTTTGTATAGTAGACTAATACAATAGGAAGAATTATCAGGATTAACCCAGTACTAAGCTTCGCAATGGCCACTAGTTTAAATCTACACTCTAGATATACCTAGATTGCCGCAATAATCCTTCAGGCGGAATTTAATCTAGCTTAACCCTCTCGAATTTGTCTTACGAGTACTGAAATGGTCACGAAAGGGTTAAAGCTCTCGCGTCGTTCAATTTCTCCACGTACAACTCGTAGGAACATAAATCTAGCATGGCTCGAACGCAACAAGCTATACACGATCTTCTGACACTGTCAGAGATATACCGCTACGATTTCTTTCGCGATTTCTATTCCCCCTACCCCTTCTATCTTTCCTTCATCCACACGCACACACGGCTTCCCTTTCCCAGCCGTGGTGTGTTTGCGGTGCGATCGACGATTTGTCCAGCAGGCACGGAGAGATTTCTACTACGGGGCAACCGTATATACACCTCTCCCTCTCTCTCTCGATCTCTCGTCTCCTCTCGTCTCGAGGCTGTCCCTCGTTCGACCAGACTGGCCGAGACACCGAGAGAACTCGCGTGCATCACACAAGGAATCCCACGCGTCTCGTCGTCTGCATATCCCACATCCGGTGTCCACTCTCTGGCCACCTCGACCAACCAACCCCTTCGTCTCCTCACCGTTGCCTCTGTAGGAAGCCTGTCCCCACCCGGTATGCTATCGCGGACGAGAAATCGATCGACGAAAGGATTAAAGACTTCGCCCGTGGGGAAAACTGCGCGCCGTCGATCCGTCATATTTTTTCAACCACCAGGTGCGTCGACACAAAAATTATTATCCCCCTGTGCCTGTCGACGCGATATATACTATTCTCCGGTGCCACTGTCGACACAGTGTCGACGCAGTATGGACTAATGCCACCGTCGACAGAGTGTCGACGCGATATATACTATTCTCCGGTGCCACTGTCGACACAGTGTCGACGCAGTATGGACTATCCCCCTGTGCCACCGTCGACACAGTGTCGACGCAGAGTGATCTGCAGTGTGTGCCATGTGCGTAATTTCAAGAAAATTACAAGTTCTGAGTATATATTGTGATATCGTGTGAAAACGACTGAAAACTGGAAAAACTCAGTTTTCAAGTAAAATTTTCAACTCCAATTAACCGGGAATGTGTTATTTCCAAAGAGAAATTGGATAAAATTGTGAATTACTCTGGGGTATTCTTTGGCGATTAGTAGGGACGTTTAATGCCGCCAGTTGATTTCCAGTTTCAGCGGCTTTCTACTCAATTAGCTTGGCGGCCGCGTAACAGCCGT
Source organism: Habropoda laboriosa (assembly GCF_001263275.1). Lineage (NCBI taxonomy): Eukaryota > Metazoa > Arthropoda > Insecta > Hymenoptera > Apidae > Habropoda > Habropoda laboriosa. Next base: position 1,951,277 of record NW_017100141.1, read on the forward strand.
GGCAAACCCGCAAGGAATGACTGTTATACCCGGCGAATTCCACTACCGAAGAGGCCATCCCAGGACACTTTGTCTACTTGTGCACGACGGGCCACATCTCTGACCTCTTCGTGCCCATTACGAGCGAGGAAATCGCGTCAAATGATAGTCCGCCATCTATCATTCGCGGAAAACGAGATCCCACCGCACGGTCTCGTATCCCGTCCGCTAACAACCACCAAAGATTCGTCATTTAAACTTTATCAGTACGTTCTATATAAGTAGAAGATAAATTCTCTTTAATCGCGCACCCTTTATAGACACTGTTCTAAGAACAAGCCCATAATAATTTTCTTTTATAATCCATGTTTTTCCTCGGAAGACTTTTAACAAAGAATCGAACAGCCTATAATTACACAGCCTTTATTCCTAATTACCGTTCGGGGAGGAAAAATCCCTACAACACCGTACCACGTGATGCAGATAAAGAACTAAAGTAGCTCTCCGCGAATCATCGACGACTGCATCGCGCGCAAAGAGAAAAAGGCCAGGCTTCGCCTAATTCGAGCGCTACTCTCTGCCCGCGCGTTCTCAGAGAGAAGACGACGGCGCCGCGACGTTCGCTCGTCTCTTTCCCACGACAGCCGGATCGCGAGTATCGCTTCGTTTCCACGCGAGCCTCAATTAACGAAGCGTTCGTAACGCGAGTCCTGCAATTAAGTGGTCGTTAAACCTCCGCCCGGGAAAAGTGAACTTGCACGTCTTCGCTAAACAGGCCATGCGCCAACCTTTCTATTAACCCTTTTATGTACACGTACAAAAAGAGGGGAACGTTTGAAAAGTCGACGAAATCCAATTGAACCACCCGTTAATGAACGTTCACCTGTGCATAGGTTGTGCAAAGATCCAAGGGACCACCTTGCATGGCTCGTTTTTAAGCGACGATTACGTGGAACGGATCGAACTGGTCCCGGGAAAGTGAAAGCGGGGCTAATCGATTCTTAAACATTGCCGTCGCGTTACAAAATTTATATGGGACCTCTCTTGGACCGTACATAACCAGACCGTCTGATTAATATCGAATTTAAATTGAATATTCCATTCCTCTGATTTAAATCCCCTTTCCTTGTGATTTTTCAGTGGGCATTTCTGTTAACATCAAGTAGTCGCCGCTTTAAAAATTAATAATCGTCATATTTATAAATTTAAACTAAAGTTACGACTCGTTATTACAAGGCAAAGTGTTACATCTACTCTGACAAAATTCCCTGTCAAAATTTTGCCAAGAGCAAACTCAGCAACTCTTTCTTTCACTTATTTAAAACCATCTGATTCCACGTTGAAATAGTGAAAAAAGAAAAAAACGAATCATTCAGCAAGTTACACAAAATGACACATAATCCACAAGCTTCGCCACCTATATCACAGGAATCTGCCAAAAACGTCTCTGGCAAAGAACCAAGAACCAGCATCGTCCAGCCGCGATACACGCGTTTTTGCCGCGGAAACACGGCGCACCGGGTCTGCCCTGTAGCAAAAAGGCAAATCAACGTCCGATCGAATGGTCCCCCATCGGCGAGAGGAGGCAGCAGTCATTATTCCACGAGTGTCCCCGTCGAAACAGAGAAATGAGAGGGGCTGTGAGGAGACGCGCGGCGGAGGCAGCAGGCAAGCGTGGAATCGTAACGTATCATTATCATCGTAAAGCATTCGTACGATTTACCATCATCGATCATGGCTTGGGACGCAAGAAATCGAAAAGTAACATCGGTGTATCCAACGAGAGACGAAGAGAGAGAGAAGAATCATTACGTTACGCAAGATTAACCCGCCTCCCTTGTCTCTTGCTTCTCTCCTCTCCTCACCAGACCTGACAGGGTCCCTCTTCTTCTTCTCCTTCTTCTTCTTCTTCGCGGCGTGTTACGTCGATTACCAACTCGCTCGCCTGTTTTGCAACCAACAATACACAGCTGTGCATACAAATGCATACGAATAAGCTGGCTGGTTAGCCTGGCCAGCCTCGAAACAGTTGCCCAACAGAGAGAGAGAAGCTTTGTGGAGGTCGAATACGTGGGACTGAAGATTCTGTGATACCGGTTGTCTCAAACGCGAAGATGCAGAGTGCAGAGAAAAATCTTGGTGAACGTGTCAACTGTCTTTAAAACAGTCAAGGTGTGACGGAGATATAGTTACACTGCCAAATTCTACCTTCACTCAAACAGCCGCTAAAAGAATCGCAAGACAAGGTGTTAATCCTTCACTCAGACTAGACTCAACTATTACTAGATTACGATCAAACGAGATCTACCTATCGAGTGTTTAAATTTCAAATTTCAACACCTCTGAAACAATTCATTTCAGTTCGCCACACTTTCGCAGCACCCTGTAGAACAGTGTGTGTACAGGTAAACAGAAGGGGCAGGAGTCAGAGGGGAGAGACACGCGCACGTGTGTACGGAATAATTAGCCAGGGACCGGCGTCGTCCATTGTTAGCACGCAAATCACTAACGAGCCCCACCGCTGAGAGAGGTGAGAACATACATCCTGGACGTTTGTCGGTGGCGTGATAAAAATAACGAGAGAGAGAAATAATCAGCGGGTAGGCGGTTCGAAAGAGTAGGAGAAAAAAAGAGGGAAGAAAAGAAGAAACCGTCGATTGGAGACGAGAAGTGGCTGTTGGTGGGTACCACCTATCTAACGTGGTTCATTATGTAAAACGCTGTAGCTGTGTCGGTTATTGACATTTCACGGATATTACCTACCGGCTGCTGCCTCTGCTGCGTGGCGACGTTACGTAGCGTTTACCCGTGAACATTCCATCGTGCTGTTAGTCTTGTTTCTCGATTTTCGTGGCATGCTCGACAGGTGTCTAGGGAAGGGGGAGGGAGAGACTCTCCATGTGTAAGTATGGTAGTTAATTTCATTGAAGGAGCGTGTGTGATGTGTATTCGGCCATCGAAACACCGTGTACGTGTAGATTAGATTCCCTGGAGGTGAGCAATCTGTATCGGTCCAAGGTGTTGCTCAGGCTTGTTATTTATCTGGAACTACCTTGTCTGCAAATTAACGTCCTTCTGGCGGGTTGCTCCCACGAGAGAGAGAGAGGCGGGATTAACCTTCTCAGAGAGAGCCTGACTTTCCTTTCGATTTGTAGAATGCTTTTCAAACGTCACGCAGATATTCAACGTACCTACTGTTACCGAGTGTCGCTGTACAGTCAGCTCGCTAATGTCTCTCTTTTTTCACGAGAGGAACGACGATCGATCAGACGTCGGTGATCAATTTGTACGAGGTTGTGATTAAAACTATTAGGTCATTTCTCAAGTCGAATACCACTTGGAAATTTAGATCAATATTTGAAATATACTGTAGGAATCTAGGGAAAAATTTCGAGGGACCCAACGGGAATCGAACCCTGGACCTTCGGCTTAGCCCACTACGCCAACTACTCCCTCTCTATTCTCCCTTGTCGGTTGCCTATTTGGGTATGGAGGCCCCGATAGTACAATACCTTGAAATTTTATTGAGAAAAGGTAATCGCCATGTCGTTCCACAAATTCATCCGCTGCTGTTAAATTTCTTTGGTGTTTCAAATATTTTTCGACGCAAACATAGAGTAACCTCAACACTTTCCAACCTGAGCCATTGAAATCTTTTCTCCCATTGTCTTTCCAATTTCAATAATTTTCCAACTATCCTATTTTTCCCCTAGCTCGCAATCTCCTGACATCACCCATCTCGCGCAACGTACCAACAGACAAAGAACAAAACGAAACGCGATTAAGTCAGCTACCGATACATCGAACCAATTAGAAGGCAACAATCGCCCTATCGTAGCGAGCACAATTACAAATTCTAATTCACCAGCTGGAATAAAAGAGCGAGACAAGATTAATTATACCATTAACGAAAGTAAGAAAAAAAAAGTCGCCAACAAGTAGTTGGCTCGAAACGGTGTCAAGGCCGTAACGATCGATACACGACATTATATATCGAGGTGATCGTGGTGGGGTGAGAGGGGCAGGACAAACCAGGCGGTTTCTTGACCTGACCCACAGCAGCAGCAGCAACGGCGGCCAGAGCTAACTGACCTCGAACGGTTAGGCTCGCCGTGAGAGAGATCTCCCGAAAGCGGACCGCGGGTTAAGGTGGAATAAGGTGGAAAACGTGGGTGGATGTGAACGTAGGTGGGATATAAGGTAGAGCGATGTCGTGATGCGCACTTGTCGGGAATGACTGGTCGAGCCTCCCGCTCGTGGCTGCCTCAGGCAATCGCAGGTATAATGTGCAACCGTAGGGTCTCTCGTGTGTGCCATCGTGCCGTTTCCATCTCCTCCTACGGGTCAATCCTTTTTTTCTCTCTCTCTACCTCCCCTTAGAGACGGTACTTTCTTCCTATCTGCGCGTTATGATCATTAGGAATCACTCACGCTAACTGTAGTCGAAGTTTCTCTCGTTCGTGTTAACCATTTGTCTGTTTCACGTGTGAGGGGATATTTATCTGGGAAATCTTTAGCCGAAGGATTTTGCAGCAGAGGCTAACCTACCTTAATTACATTGGATAGTCGAAGCTTCGAAATGATCGAGTATCGATTCCAACTTGAACAACCGTGGGATAACCGATAGCTGACGAGCTGTGAACTCGTCTGGAACTTGTTGCGTATAGAAGTTCCCTGGATTAGAGTAAAAATGAGGTAAGAGATTCTTCGGATGGTTTGTTGGTTGGACAGAGTTACGGTTTAGCTGATTCCATTCTTCGGTGTGTAACCATCGATGGTGAACCAACAGATAGTTTGGATGTTTTCTGGCGAATTGGAGGACGCAACAGCGAGGAAAGTGAAGAAATCGAAGGAAGCATTACCAAGGACTGAACAAGAACGAAAGAAGAACGTGCCTGGAGAAGAATTCCATGGCACATGCAAAACAGCTGCCCTCTCCGTTGCTTTCGTCGGACGAGCATCGAATAGCAAAACGCGCGCCGGTCGAGTGTTCTTGATCGAGTGAAAACAAATAGCCGTCGATCAACGATCGGTTGGTGCACGCTTTCCTTGACTCGTAGCCAGCGAGCAGCTTCGATTTCACGGTCACCCGGTCGCTGGAATTCTAATAAGAGTTTAATCGACGAAACGACGCCAGTTAGTAGCGTAACTGCCCGGTCCCTGCCACTTTCCATCGTTGTCTCTGTGTATCGCTTTCGTCCGGCCTCACCGACACTTCCTGCACCGCTCAATGATAATGCAGCGCTAACTTTCAACCGCTAACAGCCTTTCAATAAAGCGTTCGCGATAACCGGTGTACAATCTATCACGCAACAGCGTGATATTTCTGTGATAATTTCCTATTTCGTCGTTCATCCTTGAGCAGTTTTCTCGAGGATTCTGCTTTGTGAAGGACTTAGGGGTGTAAGGTATGCAAAAATTAATCGAAAGGGTGGAGTAAAGGTTTTTTCGTCCAAGGAAATTTGAGTGTAATTCGTGAAAGATTTTTAGCTCTATGGTAAATTTTGGAGAGCGATGGAAAACCCTTGCGAAAATAGAAAAAGGGGAGAACTCTACGAACTCTACGGTCCCAAAGATCACGGATTCGAATTCTAAGGCCAAAACCTTCTTTTCCCTGAGAACTTAGAAAAATTCTCTCCTCTCTACACTCCGAATTTTGGGCGCGACATCTCTCGAACTGATTTCTCTCCCCTTTGGTAAATTTGGGAAAGCGATAGAAAACCCTTGCGAAAATAGAAAAAGGGGAGAACTCTACGGACTCTACGGTCCCAAAGATCACGGATTCGAATTCTAAGGCCAAAATCTTTTTTCTCCTGAGAATTTGAAAAAATTCTCTCCTCTCTACACTCCGAATTTTGGGCGCGATATCTCTCGAACTGATTTCTCTCCCCTTTGGTAAATTTGGGAAAGCGATAGAAAACCCTTGCGAAAATAGGAAAGAGAGGGAAGATAGCTTTGATTAGGGTGATTAAAGCGACTGATCAAGTGACACTACGGTCCCAAAGATCACAGATTCGAATGCCGACCTTGGAAAACTTAGTAAAATTCTCCCAACACCCCACTTTTTACGATATATCCCCGGTCCCAATGAAAAGACACTCTAGATACCCCATCCAAAGTGCCAAAAGACCGCAATAACACAGCCACCGCGTCTAACAATCACCTACCCAGAGGTTCTACAAAACGTGCGTAACATAATCCACTCTCTATCTGCAAATAGAGAAAGGTCGCACGTCGACGTCTATTTTTCGGTATGTGTCGGGCCTTATTGTTTGGCCGCGTAACGAGCCCTAAAATGTCGCAATGTAATCCCGCCTGTGTACGACCGGGGGCCGGGCAATACGTTTCATTGTCATTAGCCTAAGGGTCGCCATAAGAGAGAAATGGAAATCGATACGGAAACAATCGGGTAGCCGGTAGCGAGGAGAGATAGCAACCAGTTGGCCACGTACATACGTACTGTACGTACGATATGCGTGAACCAGCGGTACCGTTACCAGCGTTACATGCACGTTCACCTTAACTCGACAGTTGAATTCGTTAGCCGGCTGGGATTACGAGTAATGTGACGCCGAGATATTCCCTTTTGGAACGATTGGGGGAAAACAGAGGAGGAAGCTCGATCGTTAGATCGTTGCGTCGTTTAAAGGATTTCATATTTTCCGTATATCTGTGTATATACCTGCACGACACTGTGTATACGCTTGGTATTCTCAGCTCGTAATGATTCCACGAAAGTACTACTTTCACTGGATCTACACAGTCGTTCTGCGAGGAAACGAAGAAGACACTCTTAAACACCTGCTGCAACTTAATAGCGCAGCTACTAATGATATCGTTCGTTTATCAATCGGAGAAACTATGAAATCGACGAACGTTATACAACTACGGCTAATAGGCAACAAATGTTGAATCTCTCGTAACTCGAAACATTTTCACACGGTACACTGCAGGCTAAAAGTTTGAGATCACTGTGCATTGCAAGGTACCACCAAGTTCGCTAATTCTTATCGTAAATCGCTGTTATCTATGCGTGTTACATTATACAAAACGCGCAATTTGCATATTTAATAAATATTGCACGCGCATAAGTGTAGACATGCATAATGTAAAAGCGATAAAAATGTATTATATTTCATAAATAATTTTCAAACAGCAAAGTTTCTTAGAAAGTTGTCTCTCGAAAGTGTCTACACCGCACAGACATCTTGTACAGTATAAATTTGTCGTTAGACAAGATTTAAAACCGTTCCTTTTGTATCCTCTTCCCCGTGTACTCTTGTCCGATTGCGTGAAAGAGGATCGTCAGGCATACCGACGTGTTCGACGCGGGCGACACGCATCGTAAAACGTTTGGACGCTTTGTATCGGGCACAATGGAACGTCTCGTCCCGTTACTTCAAATTAATATCGATCCCGGTTCGATCGAACGCGTCAGCCTCATGCATACGGTCACGTTCGCGCCACGTGGGCGGCTTAAACGAGCAAACGAAAGGAGAGGCGACGCGACGAGACGCGACGCGCCGCCGGGACCGAAATAGTAATTAGCCGGGTCAAATTAGGTTAACCTTGAAAGGAAACGCCGCTCGAGATGCGTTTCGACACCAAAAATGGTCTCGAAAGCGGCACGAATCTGCGTTCGACGAACGTTTCACGCTATCTGATTTTCTCAAAACTTATATTCAAATTTCAAATTTCCCGCCAATAAGAAATTCTACCTTTTACCTCACCCGGAAATTTCCAATACTTTTGCTCTCAAAAAAGTGACACATTTAGCGTCCTAATTAAAATCCGATACAGACCAATGACTGATACTTCAATTTAATAAAAAATTGAGTAGGTCATTTAGGTTAAGGCACGTTCGAACGCGACCAGGTGCAATGCTTGCTCGGTTAATTAAAAAAAAGGCGATTACTGTCCTCGATTTAAAGAATTCTCGACGACTCATCGAGCGTGAAAAACGGCGTGAAAACGTGCCTACACAGGCGACGCGAATAGAATCGTTTAAGCGGTGATTCCACGGCCAGTTAGCGTCGACCGTTAACCGGTTAACAATGTCGCGACGGGTCGCGTCGGTTCGAGCGGGTCAATGAATCGGGTCGAATTCAATTTTGCACACTAGAATAGCTATCTCTCGAGCCTCGCTTGTTACAACGAACAAACTCTACCACAGATCTATATTCTACTCTTCGATCTATCGATCACCGTTCGCCAAATCGCTTCATCCCACGTCTTACACATTTCTCACGGAGGAGTTTCTCGAATTTCAATTTCAGTATCGGTCGAGCAACAAGTTGGGCAACGCGTCGAATCTCTGTCCCCCGTCTTGTTGTACACCACCGGGGGCCTTTCACTCGAAACACGGCGCGGCGGACCTCGAAACGGCCTGTACACGGATTCCTGTCTAATACGGTGTCCAGGTTTCGTCACTGAACGTGTACCGGCCGTTCGAGATGCCGGCTAAGCAGCAACAGCCTCGATGGAAATCAATGGCTTCTAAGGGAGGAGGGGGGAGAGGGAAAGAAAAAGTCATCGAGGCCCGTTTGTGAGAAACGCGATTCCGGGATAATTGACACATTTCACTGTGTGCGCGCAGACCAAGGAAATTCGCCCGTTACCTCGGCGTCGATAACATCGACTTGCCAGAGGTGGCCCGAAATTTCGAAAGAGAACATCGATGAGAAGTGTACGGACGTGGCAAAGTGCAATCGAACGATTGTTAACTCAGTCGTTGAAGAAGAGGTGTGAGAAATATACAGAGTGTCGAAGAGAGTTTGGATCACATGTCAGCAACAGGTGGTTCTCACAAAAGTAAACAAAGAATTTTTGCACCTATCGATAAAAATTTTACACCTTCTTTTTCAGTTACTTGATTACGATGAATCTACTCTATAATGTGAAACGAACGAACATAAAACTGTGCCCTTTTACACGACAAAAGTACCTCAATTACCATTTCCTAAACTACGCCACTATCGCTAACAAGTATCGATACGTAAATTTCCTCGTTCATCCAGCATTCCATCTAAACGTTACTCTCCATTACAACTGAATTTCCCAAAAAATTCCCGGAGCAATCACCGCAGACGAAACCTGAAGAGGCAAAGATGTGGGTCATTTTGACGGTGAGCACTCACGAGGCCTCTCGAGACACACGAATCGAATCCTCCGGATCCCTATCGCCTATTAGGGCCTCGTCTTAATAAGGTCCGCCTCGCAGGTGCCTTCTGAGGACTGTTCGAGGCTCGTTACGGCGTTAAAGGGGGGTATGTATCGCGGGTCTAGAACGTGGGTCGTGGGTCGCGACCTCCAGGGGCCGAGCCTCTTTTACGAGGAGTACTGTTACTGACACAGTGGCACGCTTTAAGCCGACCTCGGCCGGCTCGCTATTCTCGAAAGCACCTGCACTCTACCCCGGCCAACCTACCACGCCCTGTTTCACGCGTTGCGATACGAAAACCGGACGACCGAGCCGTAATGACACCTCGCGAAATGGTAATTGCACGGGAGCAGGACTGTTCGGTGTCGTTGATGAAGAGTTACAAATTCGTCTGACCAATCTCCCGTCTCTGTCACGCCTGTGGCAAAAGTTCGCGGCGATTGTCGAATCATCTGGACCAGTTCATCGCCCAGAAAGATGGCAAATATCGTGAAACTGCCTCGAAGAGGACGAAAGACAGTGGAACGCAAAGTTGTGGGAAAAATGGCGAAAGACGGTGGAATAAAATGGCACATGTGGTTGAATAAATTTATGTGCTAATATGTAAACATTGTCTTTGAAATTCATTTAAAAAACGCTACGAACTGCTGTTCCAGCCCAACCCAGCATCAGTCAGTCTATAACGAGATCGTAAATTAAACCTTTGAACTATGGGACCAATTAATGTCACCATACTTAGAAGAAAGACTGTTTAATCGACGATAAAATTGCATAAATTTCGATACGTGTCTCGAGCGAGCATGTCACAAGGTTCAAGAAAATGTAACTTAAGAGTGTAGACAAAGTCGCAGTCAAGAGGAAAACGGTGACGAAACGTGAAACGGCGCGCGACAAATCTAGCATTGAGTAACCGTTTGCAATTGTGACGAGACTCGTGAGAGAGACCAGGACCCCTTCAGCGAGGCTTCTCCGGCCAAATGAACGATTACGCAACCGTGGAGCTTTCTTAACGCGGAATTAGATTCGCGAAATCCACCGGGAGAAACCTTATTATCTGTACTGGCGTCTTATTAAGCGATTGTCTAATTTCTCGGTGAGGTTGGACGATGTTTCTGCTCCTCAATTGTGAAAGATGTATAGCCGGCAGAAGAAACTTATCTTTATACTCGCAGGAAACAATTAAAAAAAGAAAAAAATTGATCACGTTTGGCATATCAAATTGAGAAAAATGTGAGCGTTGAGGGGTTAATCTGTAAGAGTTGTTCAGTTAGTATCTATAACTGAGGAATATAACAAGAAAGATGCACTTCTCTGAAAAACTTTAAATCGCAAGAAATTTAACCTCGCCACACCGTCCACAAAAAGCTCGACTTTTCGTCGCGAATAAAAACGTTCCAAAAAGATTCCCTGGAAAAATGAAAGAATCGATCGAGGTACGGTGTTAATAACTCACATGAGGCAACACGACTCCCTTTAATTGCCTCCAAGGTAGCACGTGCGTCTGGCCATTTTGCAACATCTTATCCGTAGGAGCTAATGATCGTGCAAAACGATGCTCTCGAGAGGTCACTGTAGTTGCAGGGGATATATAAAGGCGTACCAGAGGACGGGGAACGAGGCAAAGGTAGAGAGAGAGCCGAGGTACCGTTCGCGAGAGGACCCGGCAATGGTCGTTAAAGGGGTAAACTGGCGGTGATTACGAGGCTCGCTTGCACGGTGACGTAAGAGAATGCAAAGTTTATTGCACCCGGGAGAGAGATTTTCGCGGCACGGACCGGTGGAGAGC
>NW_017100141.1:1962437-1970573 GCF_001263275.1 Habropoda laboriosa
TTTTTTTTTTAAGTAAATTGGCTACTTGGAGACTTCTCTGATTTATCAGACAGTTCTTAATTGATCTCTGGATTAAAATTAGGAAGGGGATTGAAGAGTCGGAGGAGGAAATTATGAGGGTCCATTTTTCCCCTATTAGAAGTAGAATTCATTCTTCTATTCAGAAATGAGAAATTATCGCCACTTGAAAAATAACTATATTAAAAAAAAGGTATCAGTGTTTTCGTGCATTTTTAAGTGTAACTAATTCACAAATGTCTGGAGAATCAGTTTAAAGTTCCTTCCACTAACACTAAAATTAAGTAAACACTCGTCCTTTTCCCTTTAGCTCTTCCATTACGATACCCGTAGCTCCAAATTCGATTCCACTTACTGGTACTTTAAATTCCAACACTTTACACTTATCGCGACGGGAATAATTTTCCATCGATCACAGGAAACTTCTCGAGTCGCTAATTAATCTCGCGAACCTCGGCACGAATTTTTGGAAGGCTATTCGTGGACCATCCTGTACTTCCTCGAACACGCGTGAAAACAAAACGGGAACGGAAACGAGGGGGGTCCGTAAATCCATCGAACAATAACGTTCGTTGATTCACCGGGCGATCGGTATTAAAACAGAGAGACGGTAGAAGGAGAGTGGCCGGTCCCCGATGGAATTGGACTGGCTCCAAACGATGTTTCTCCAGCTGTCTCTGTTTGGCGGCGAGGGGCGGAAGAAGTTTGCTGGTCGAGTCCGAAAACCGCCGCACGAGCGGAAATTTAATAACATCGGTCGACAGCATTAATTAGAGATTTGTCACGTTGACGCGACACACACGCTTGGGAGCGGGTAGGGCAAAAATCGAACCGGCTTGAACCGGGGTCAAGGGAACACGCACGAGCCACACGTGGAGGAATAAAACGCGTGAAATTAGAAACGGAAACGCCGCTGCGTGCTGGCCGAGCACGTGATCACCACCGACCATCGACCGCGTTTTTATCAGCCTTCGTGACACGTTAATTGCGCTTAATTGCTTTTCTTCCGCGCCTCCCGCAGGGTTAACGAACTTTCTTCGCCGATGCCCCCCCTCGAGATCTCCTTTGGAAAATGATATGTCTCGTTTCAGATGATCGCTGAGAGATTCGAATCTTCACATTACGTGAAACGTAACACCGCTGTTCTTTTCTTTTTTTTTAATGGTCACTTTGTTTATTGATTTTTACATATTTTGGTATATTAGAAAGATCAATTTTGACCGATTAGTTGAATATTGCAATTATTACTGAATATCATTGGCACTGAATACCACTGAATATTAGAATATAAATGTGAATAACAAAATCCATCAATTTCGCAAAAATAAAAAAAATCGTTCCTTTTGCAACCACATAATGTTGCAATATTGCGAGCACCGTGTATAATGTCACTCGTGTATAATGGTGCTCGTTCCGGAATAGAGAAGACCATCGATCATTACCAACCGATATAATGATCAATTTAACAATTTAAGAGGAACCATCAGTGTATTCTGACTGCTAATGTATAATAAAAAAGAAATAACAGTTGCACAAATCTAATTGCTAACGCGTCCATAAATAAATACAGCCCGGTATAAATAAAACAGCGGAAAAGTGCCAACGTGAAAAATTCCCCCAAACGAAATCTCTACCAAGCTAATTAAAAAAAAACTGAAAAGGAACCCAAATCTTGTAATCACGGTATCGAACGATTTCCCAAAGCACCGCTCAAATCCAACCTAAAAAGAAGAGCCCTACAGGCAACGATCAGAAAATGAGGAAAGGTAAGCAAGATCATGAATGCCCCACGAAGTCGCGGATCATCGTCTTTCCACGCGTCCCTCCGCTCGTCTCGCGTCTCTCCCCGAGCGTCTCCGTTCGGGGATTGATTAAATTAGCGTCGCCCTATGCACGCGAGACGCGGAGGCGCACCTGCAAGCGCGAAGAAGCCAGTCGGGCTAGGAACGAGCGAGTGTCATTGCCCTGTGCTACGCCGTCTAGTATAGAAGGTACAGGAATAGCAGGCTTGGCCATCGGCTTAGACGACGTTGCACCGCTTCGTTCGTCGTTGCATCTGCCGCTTCTCCAATGCGACAACCTTCTTCTACTTCTTCTGCTTCTTCTTCCCTCCACCTTTTAAACAGTCTCGCGATTACGTGTCCCTGAACCAACAAATCAACCGTGTCTTATCGTTCTCCCTTCTGATATCCTCTTCTCTCCTCTCTTCTTCTCTTCTCTTCTCTTACACACACCATCCAAGATTCGTGGGAAAAAAGCATCTCTCCTGAGAAATTCCTCCCTCTAACCATCTCCTTTACCGATCTCGCTATGCCACGCTATTTACGAGATTCCCCCGATCCCAACAGCGGAGCAGATTAGACCGGTGATAAACGTTTACGATCTATTAAATCGAGGAGATAAGACGAACCGGAGAACCGAACGTCAAAATACACCACCTAACTATCTGTGAGAGAGTGAAGAAAGAGGGTGGAAAGGGGGTTGGTATCGAACCTATTCAAGAGAGCTCGTTAGCGTGATCTTGAGCAAAAAGCAAGATTCGATAAGGTTTTGTTCATGCAAGGATCGAGAAGATTGTGTGTGTGAGTTGTGTAATTCCCATTCAACTTTGCTTAGGTGGAGTATACACTCTCGTGTTAACACGCGAGCTAGCACGAGAAAATCATGAAGGACACGTCGTGTGCCACTAATTCCTAATTCTCAGTTAGAGACGTGATTTTCACGAGGATTTTCATGATAATAGTATGGGAACCGAGGAAAACTTTAAGGAATCCAAAAATGAGAATCGAATCCAAGATCTCAGGCTGGCAAACTGAGTCTCTGCGTGATTTTTCCTCGTACAGATTCGATATGGCCTTTAGATCTTTAAATGTTGAGGGACCAAAAATCCCGCGACTTCCGGTTGCTCCCATAAATTAGATACAGACTCCCCAATCCCGCAACAGTCGTCGATCACACAGAGATCGATCCACTGTCGACGCACACTCGACAAAGACACACCCAGTGCGTTCTCACTGTCGACAATGCTTCGACGTTGCTAGAAACCGTGTAAAACTCCCATTACAAACCCTCTTTCGCCTCGTTCCCCGGTCTCTTTCTTCAGCTAGGTAGAAAGACTGTTAGAGAGTCAGCGCTGTCTTCGCGAACTGTTCGTTACTGTCTGGAGCGAGAACGATTTGCTCGGGACGGGTTGGCGAGCAGGACGTATGATCAAACAAGAGTTGACAGGCCCGAAGGACAACCGCAAGCAAGCGTGTGTGTATCGTCAGGGCTGACACTCGCCTCACGCGGCCAGAGATTAGATATCGACGGTAACAATCAACACGGCATGAATATCGTCGTGCACCGTATTGCACGGATAGAACGTAAATGAAGGTTTCTCTCTCTTTCTTTCTTGCACTCGCGCCGCCGCGCCTATCTTATCCGCCTCTAATACCAGTGTAAACGTCTCGCCGCGCTAACGTGTTGCACTTGGTATAACACACTACTAGCTAGCCTAAGAAGAGAGAGAGAGAGTGTGTTCCCGGTAATGTGCATTTCGAAGCAGCTGGAGGAAAGGGGAGAGAGAAACAGGGAGAGTAAGATGGGGATATGAGCTTTATTATACGAGCGGAGCCGACATGGAGACGATACCATTGAAATTGTAGCGGTGATGGGTAATATGGGTGGGTCTGTGTTTGCACGATCGACGTTTCTTCTTTTACGTACAGATAAAAACGATAAATCTCACGGTTCCGTCACTTTTCACTTATCATTATATTTTTTCGGCTTCGAAAATATCTGATTTTTCTACACAAACTTCTGCACTCCCAAAATTTCACGTAGAAAATGAATACACTGCCTAATGAACATGCATTCGCAATTACCATTGCAGAGCTAAATTTCTACTCGTAGTAGATAAGTTTGTGTAATAAAAAATTGCTTAAAAATTTGTTTACGTTCTTGCATAACTCGGGAGGTATAATGGTGTCGTATTTTCGACTTAATCGGCGCGTAAAAGCCTTCTCCGTCTAAATAGGTTTAGCCTGGCGACGAACACGTGTGCCGCAAATGTGACCATGACTCATTAACGATAAAAAGAAGAGAGAAAAAAAGAAGAAAAGTGTCGTTCGTACACCCTCGTATAGGAACGATCCAGATGGTTTCGTTTAAATATTAATTAACGTGGATGGTCTTGGAAGAGTGGTGGCTTCCCATCACCGCGAGATATTTATTTGACGATTAGAAAGCCACGAGTCATTACGAGGATCGAACCTGGCCCGTTCTCGATGACGACGAATAAAAGGAGCCGGGAGAAAAATGGCGGCCGAGCCGATCCGTGAAAGGGAATCCAGAGAAAGGGCTTGGGGATACTTTTGCTTTCGCCCGGTGGGCTCGACTGATTGCGATTGATGGCAAGATTAAAGCCACGTAGAGAACAGGGCGATTGGAAATCCTCACGAAACGTTTTCTGCGGCAACCAGAGAGACCTCGCTGTTACGCGTTGTTCCACTCGAGGCCCTGTCTCTGTTTTTACCTAACCCTACCAACGGTATATACGTTTACCCGTGACTGAGCCACTTTTTCGATTGCACAAAACCACGGTTTTCACGTGAAAACGGGAGTAACCGCAAAACGCCGCGGCGTTTCGTGGCCGGAGACCTTGTTACGCGATTAGACGTGCACGAGTAATCGACGGAATCCATCAATTTTCGATGGAATTTCAGGAATGAAGGAAGATTTCTTGGAAATTCATTTTCCACGCGTGGAAGTTAGTCATTTTCAGTGAATCGTTTGGGAAAGAGGGAAGATTTCTTGGAAATTCATTTTCTACGCGTGGAACTCCTTAATTTTCCACGAAATATTCGGAAAAGAGTGAAAACTTCTTAGAAATTAATTTTCCACGCGTGGAACTCCTTAATTTTCCACGAAATATTCGGAAAAGAGTGAAAACTTCTTAGAAATTAATTTTCCACGCGTGGAACTCCTTAATTTTCCACGAAATCTTCGGAAAAGAGTGAAAATTTCTTAGAAATTAATTTTCCACGAGTGTAACATTCGATAATGAGCAAAGTTCGACCGAAAAAACGCGAAGCACAGTGAAAATGGTGACGGGTCAAGCCTCGACGCTTGATATAAGGCTCTTTGATCGACTAGAAATTAATTTTCCACGAGTGTAACATTCGATAATGAGCAAAGTTCGACCGAAAAAAAGCGAAGCACAGTGAAAATGGTGACGGGTCAAGCCTCGACGCTTGATATAAGGCTCTTTGATCGATTCTCCTCGTAAGGAGGCCTAGCTGCTTAGAAGAACTCTACACAGCTTCAGCGTGTTAATCTCGTTTAAAAGGTTGTAACCGTACGACCTGTTCCTCTCGATCTATTCCAACATCGATGCATACCTACAGATATCCTCGTCGATGATAATTCACGTGACAATGCAGGCCTTAAGGAATTAGCGATCGACGTGGCCTCTTTGTTCTTACGCTGACTGCTGCTAATATTGGCTTCTTGCCACCGTTTATTGCCAATTGAGTCACGCAAAAACGCTTCTGACCCATGCTGCTGCTCATGCGAAAATCGCCGCGCGTAAACATGAAGGAACGGAGCGCGTTTTATAGGTCAGGTATTAAATAAGAAACCGTGGAACACCGCTCTGGACCGTTTTCACGATAATGGAGTTCGAGTTTATGCCTTCTGTAAACAAGACCCCGTGACCAATGGCGCGCTAAACATAGCTCTGAAATCTATTCTCTTGAACAATTTAAACGAACCACGGTCCAGGGAATCTGACAATTCTCTCCTGAAATTAGGAAACCTTTCTCTGCAACGCGCCAAACTTACAAATTCTTATCACATTATACTGAAACCATACGACCTTTTTGAAAATAATTTCATGTGTCGTGGCAAAATTAAAAAATTCTCACGAGGTTAACCCTTTCGCTTTGGGCATAAGAAGATTATTAAAAATTTAAAATACCATGGGAACAAATTTCTAAACTCTACAGTTTTTTAAATATCCAGATAAAATTTCCCACATCTAACAGTATCAGCCGGAAAGATTCTCCGATTGCTCATCAAATTACCCCAAATCGACGCATAAAATTAAAAAAGTTGAACTCCAGACTCGAATGGTAACCAGCGAATTCCAACATCGTAATCCACACTTCTCCTCAACAATAAAAAAAAAAAAAATCCCCATCCACCGCAAGAACTTAAACATTCCTCTAACCACTGTGTTCGCCAACAATCGAAGTAGTGCGCGAGCTACAATTCGAATCTTGCCATTCAAAGGGATCCAAATTCAGCCTGTGGGCATCCTTGCATTTCCCCAGCTACCCTTTCGCAAACGCAAATGGAACACAGTGGTCGATATTACAGTGATCTGTGCTACCGAACGCAACCACGAAGAGGGGAGGATCTATCGATCGGCTCGATCTACGTGGCTAGGCGTGCAGCAGCAGCAGGGTGGTTGGCTGCTGCCGATCCAAGGATCAGGATTCCGCGGATCCGCGGCCAGACAAAACGAGCAGGATGTCCAACGACGGGATAACCATAGGCCTTGGCAGCTGCGAACAGCGGAGTGACATGCTTCTCCGCCAAGTTTCAGATTGCACGCCGCCATAGCGGCTCTCCGGAGATTATAATCAAGCGGCCCGGGACTAAGATCCACCGACCCGCCGCTTCGAGATAGAGTTCTGGCGCGCTTGGAAGCCGCGACCACGAGAGATTCTCGGGTGTCATCGATCAGAACCGTCGATAATAGCACACGAACAGAAGAACTTTGGGAATTTGTCCCGTGTCTTCGTATTTCCCGACAGGGTTCCGTGTAAAATCCCCCGAGATCGTTCACGGATTCTCTCTCCTTAACCTCTTAAGTAGGTTCATCTTTCCACGAGAAACTGTATCTCTCCGATCTATAATTAACCCTCTGCAGGCGATCTAGATCACCGATAACACAAGTGAAACTTCACTCTTGTTTTTGTCGAAAGAAATTTTTCGGGCTTCGATCAGTATCCTAGAATTTTTTTACAATTCTTCAAAGCCTATAAAAGGAGAGAAATTAAATTTGAAAATTGAGTGAAAAGTGAAAAAATATATTTGTAGATTTGTCGAGTGCTTGGAATTCGTCGAGAATTTTTTCTTACAATTAACGACACAGATATACAGTGAGGTGAGTCATAATTCAATTTTAATCATACGTAGATAGAAGATAAATTTGATACTTTGGTATTCGAGATGTAAGATCGTGTTCTTCTCTGTCTAATTGTAATTCTAATATTTCGCATGATCATCAGAAACACATCAATGCGAATCTAGATCACTGATGGAATTATGAATTTTTATTCTCCTCCTCTGTAAAGCGTAATATTTTATATAAGTAACTGTCGATAAGAAGGCATGCAATTATACGTTCGCCACGTACATATTTCCTGGCATGAAACGTGCAATGAAAAAAGCCTTACTGTACCAGCAATTAACGTCTAACTGCGCAAGATGTTAAATGCCTTTTTTTAATTACTGGCAACGATATCAGGCGGATAGCTCGAGTGTATCGGAGTCGGAAACACCTAACAAGGAGGAAGCAACGTGGGGAACGCGTTCCTCTGTTCATGCACTTGCTGCTCCGGCTCCATTCACGTTATTCATACTTACACAGTACTGTAAAAAATGATTATAAAGTCCTTCAAGTCGATTCTAACGATTTTTCGAATATTAATCTGACAAATAATTCTGAAAAAATTACTTTTTAATCTTATCACTCACAGTAGATGATGTTTTAGGTAAATTATCATCTACGATATGGATCATCATTTTTACCGACACAGAGAACTTTGTCAATTTTTTCACAATATTTTTGGCAATTTTCAACAATTTTCTTTTTTGTAAATACTGGTAAATTGTGGCTCGAAAGTATAAACTTGTTTCAGAAGCAAGAATTCCTGAGCGAATTTTTTCGTGTAAAACGTAGTTTCGCGGGAATCGATCGATGAGATCCGAATCGTGGGCGTGGCTGATAAAACATCATTATTCCGCGATACGAGGCGAAGAGCAGGTTTCGGAACCGCCCGATGTACGAGTGGAATTTCTCGTAACGTGACTCGTCAATAACATTAATAACGGTAACAACATCGTAAC
>NW_017100141.1:1970583-1985239 GCF_001263275.1 Habropoda laboriosa
AAAACAGGCTGCGCCAGAGAGGGACGAGAGGAAGACGTTGGTGAACAGTGAAGGAAAAGAAGTTCGACTGGAGGAGCATGAAGGAAACTCTTGGCAATCTTTAATTTAAACGAAAGTGTCGGTAGCAAGTTATGTTTCCTTATCTTTCCAACTTTTCACCTTATTTCGTCTGAAATATCAAGCCTTGTTCAAGATCCTACGAACGCTCTAAAGTACTCTCCAAGATCTCTCTAAATTTTCACCCAAAAAACCTCTTCTTACTTAATCTAATAGAGCAACCCTTATTTCAACCCTATACTCAAAAATCAAGTACAATCAATCCTTACTTAAAGCACTCGATCTCCCAAAATTTCCACCCAAAAATCCTCTTCTTGTTTAATCTGATAGAGCAACCCTTGTATTCTGAAAAATCAAGCACAATCAGTCCTCGTTTAAAGTCCTACGAACGCACTAAAATGCTCTCCAAGATCTCTCTAAACTTTCACCCAAAAATCCTCTCTCTATTTATTCCAAAACACCAACCCTTACACTTCAAAACACCTCTCCGCAACCTCCAGAAACGAACCTGTCTCGCGAAAAACTTGGCCAAATTCTGTACGCAAAAATCTCCTCTAACCGAGCTGAAGGTTCGCCGTGAGCATCCTGCGGCATTATTTGGGCAGCGCGCAGGAACAACAACAACAGGCTCGATCCCACTGTAGGCGATGGTCAGGTGGTTCGTGATCTCGGGACATTCTTCGGCCTGGGCCGCAGTTCCTTGCTCCCTCGGTGAATCGATGGGAATGAAGGAAGAGGGGCAGCGGTCGGGAGAAATAACCTTTGAGTAACACGAGGTAGCAGGCTGCTGCGACGTGTCTGCGCGGTTTGCAGGGTGGGACGAGAGGGCTCTGCGAGGAAACCAGGGGAAAGGAAGGGAAAGAAGGGGGTAGCAGGGTGAGGAAGAGAGCGAAGAAGGTGGATCACAGGAGGTGAGGAGGAGCCACAGTGAGATAGAAGGCGTCCTTGATAGACAGGATGCCCCTGCCTGCTGCTTCATACCGTATAATCTTCTCTCTCATCTCATTCGGCCCCTTGTACGGGGTGTCGGGCAACGATTTGCACCCATGCCGCGTCGGGGGCAGCTCCGGAGTCTCGCGCAGGGACATCAAACGATTCGCGAATCGTTTCGTCGCGTTTCACCGCCAGACATCCGCGTCAAAGTAAAGAGAGGATTAGTCTCTGTGAGAACTCGAGGGGTCTTTTTCGTAACGTGCCACGATCACGTATTATGTCACGATTCGAAAAGCCCTGTATTGACTTTAAAGGCAGACAGGATTTTCGTACTCTAGAGAGTTGGTAAATCTCCAAACGAGACTAACAAGAGGAAGTGCAGTATTATTTCTTAGCACAGAACACCTGGTAGGTACTTTAAAAAATAACAAATATTCTAAGATATCCAGAGATCCTTCTTTCAAAATAAGAAAGAATAGTCTAGGGGCAGGCAAAATTTTGAAACTCCAGAGATAAAAAGCGATAAAAATTCTTTCTCTAAAAGTACGTAACCTTTAAAAAATCGTGATAGGAATTGTTAAAAAAAATTCTCGAGGAGAGATATCCAGAGCCCCTTCTTTCAGAATAAGTCCAAATAATCGTCTAGAGGCAGGCAAAATTTAGGAACGCGAGAAATATGAGAAACGATAAAAATTCCTTCTCTCAAAGTGTGCAGCGCTTAAAAAATCACGATAGAAAACGTTTAAAAAAAATTCTCGAGGAGAGAAGAATCGTCTATGAAAGGATATCGAAGGAGGTACAAATCGAATGCTTTAAGGAGCTGAGAAACGCAATCGTGTCCGACTAAAATGCAGTCACCGGTAGACGCACCCGACGGGGCCAGACCTATCGATTACCGATCAGATCCCGTATCTATGCCAATATTGTATTACCAGCAGGGGGACAACATCGCGCGGGGATTAACTCATAAAGAACACGTTGCTCACAACTGGTCGCGGACAGCTTGAGCGCGATCGTTAAACTATTCAGGCGTTGTCAAGCTGGAGTATCGACGACGTTTCATAGGGACAAACACGATCGATCGCGATTTCTTTTTTCTCAATAGTCGAACAAACACGAAATTTCGTTGCTTAAAAAAATATTCTCAACGATAACGTTCTCTGTCGATAAGATAGAGCGACAAAATACGAGGAAAAATTGAAAGAAATCGCGTTTCGACTGGCGAACTCGTCACACGTCCCCCTGACGTTCGTTTTAAGGTCTTTCACGACAGGCACACGTTACTCCGCAGCGGAAAACGTATTTATAGCACGCGAGGATTCCGTATTCCGTCGACGCCGATTGTCGACGATACGCTCTCAAGTCACGACTCGAAAATTCTACCCCGAACATTCCGATCCCCGAGGCTGACTCTGAATCATCCGATAAATACTCTCTCCTCTCGCGTCCCGCGACACCGAGTAACATTATTGACCGGTGACAATCGGCTTCTCCGAAGAAAACTTGGCGAAAATAACCAGGCTGGACGATCGTCCTTGCGGTATTTAGTCCACCAAAGACTGCGAATAGAAATCTCGTGGCTTTAAATAGCGTTTATACTAAACGATTGGAAATAGAAAGAAATTCGTGGTGACCAACAGAGTGTCTTTCTTGGAACACGTTGATTGCGATAAATAGATAAGGATCGAAGGTGTGACAAGGTTTGCTTGGAATTCGAGCAAATTTGTGCAACTTAGTACCTATCTTGCGAATACAGATTGTAGTTAAGATACAATAAAAATAATTTTTACAATTTCTCCAGATTTTTCATAAACGTAAAGTGAATTTTCTCGAAGCTCATCTTCGAGGTAAACGTTCCTCCATTGGTGAGGATTTAAGGATTTTTTCTTTTCCCTCTCTGTTGCACCTGTTATATAGGTGTATTAATTGAATTTTTTCGCGCGGAAAAACAGTTCCACCGGACACCACGTCCATTTCCATTTTCTTTCATAATCCCTAAGCGCACAGTGCAACGCACCGAAACGTAAATAAACGGTCGCCTTCTCGTTTCACATTCGACGCGCGGCTCGTTTTTGCCGGCGAAACCGCATTTACGGGACTCGCTTAAGCACTATTACTATTCCGACTGTCCTGTGCCATAAAACCGGCGCGGAGCCGATACATGGGAAAGTAAGAGCGAAAAGTCGCTAGTAGAAGGGGGGTGGAAGGAGTAAAAAAGAAAAAGAAAAAAGGAACGAGAACTGAGGAGATTCTTAAACGATCTGTTGGATTAGGCTTCCAAGGGGATATTGGAGGAGAATATTGAGTATTCGTTCGTAGATCGAACGCCATCGTTGCGCCTCGATGCGTAAAAATGGCGTAACAGTATTCAGATGGGATGTTCGTTTGGTGGAAAAGGAGAATTTTGCAAAGTGTTTGGAAATATCCTAACTGTTTTATAAAAGAATTACTGTACAGCGTTATTTTAACTTTTTTTTTATAACAATAATTTGTAAAGTATTAGCGTAGTGAATGTCACGTGGTTATCGATAACTGGTAATGCTGATATTAATAAAAATACTTGAATCGAATGAACGGTGATGTTTATAAAATTCTCAGTATTTCAGTGAAGACTCGGGGACCTATCAAAATTCAAGATTTTTAAGAGTTTCAAGTATCAAATTAGGTTCGAAGTGATTCGAATCTTCGCAGTATCGAGAAAACCATCGAATCACTTTGAAATTGAGATTCAGACGGAGAAACCTACCGAAATTTTAAAGACTCAAGGCTCAATATCAGGACTTTCAAGTGTTAAATTAGTTCCGAAGCGACTCAAATCTTCACACTATCGAGAAAACCATCGAATCACTTTGAAATTGAGATTCAAACGGAGAAACCTACCGAAACGTTAAAGACTCGAGACTTTCAAGTGCCAAATTAATTTCGGAGCGACTCAAACCTCTACAATACCAAAAAACCCATCGAATCTCCTCTAAATTGAGATTGAAACGGCCGTCACAGGTTGCGACCACAGCAAGCTCCACCTCCGGTCCATCTCCCTCGCCGGAGAGAAACACAGCGGTCTCGATCGAGGTCTGTGGAACAACGAGAGTGGCGAACGAGCATACACGGCGCGTGAATTGATCGAGGTCTCGACGTCACCGGGGGCCGAGAACGATCGTCCGCTGTCATCGCGAGGTCTCCGAGAAAATATGAGCGCGTACACGAGAGAGTGGCGCGGCGAGGGAAGGTGCGCGATGCGCAACCAGGCCAGGATCAAACGCGTGCCGATGTTACTTGCGAGACCGAGCGCCAGAAAATGATCATTAATTTTCACCAGCGGCGACACACGATCAAGAAAGAGAGAGTACCGCGCGCGCTTGCTCGATAGTAATGGTAGCGCTTGATGATAGTGGCTGGTGAACGTAATGACTACAATAAAAAGCAACGTCCAATCTTCTCTCCTCTTATATATACAGACGAAATCTTTTGCGAGTGGGAAAAGCGAAAGATAAAGCGAGAGGGAGGGAAGTGTGGCGGGAACGGACTCAAACCAGTGAGCCGTGAGCTTGTAAAACGCCTTGGCGATTTCGTGATTGGTTCTGGCTGAATTATCGCGGCTCATTGGGGCGAGCTCTGGTGCGCACACCGGTTGCAGGAAGTTATACGAGACGCGACCCTGCTTCTG
Organism: Habropoda laboriosa; assembly: GCF_001263275.1. Classification (NCBI taxonomy): domain Eukaryota; kingdom Metazoa; phylum Arthropoda; class Insecta; order Hymenoptera; family Apidae; genus Habropoda; species Habropoda laboriosa. Next base: position 1,975,241 of record NW_017100141.1, read on the forward strand.
CGAGCAATTACGGTAAACTACAATTAGGCTACTGTCCAAACAGGGACACGCGGAGAGCTGCATAAATCGCCGCGAGAGAAAAACCCCGATATCCAACCAGAAACACGCGTAATAGCCAGTGATTTTATTTCCAGAACGGTCAATTTTCGACGTGGATTGTTTCATTGGACACGAGAGGGGGTAGAAGGGGTCGCGTTATTATTCTGTTGCAACGAGAATATGGAGACATAGTGATCCCAAAGGCGTTCTCGTGTCTCTACCATAAACGGAGCTGGAAATTCGTGTTACCAGCCAGGCCTAAGGAAAGAGTTGCCTACGCGCGTTATTACCTCGTTGTAATCGTTATTACGGTTAATAGCCGCTATATGGCTACCCCCTGTCGGAGCCTCCGCTTCGTTTCGTCTCAATCATTCAGAGGTATATAAGTACTTTAATGTCTTACGCACAGGCCTGTCACGAACCAGTGTGGTGAACGAGAGTGAAGATTTGTACAATGTGAAAAGTGCAACGTACGTACACTACTGGCCAAAATTCACATCTACATTAACAGCAATTTACCTCGTTTCGATTAATATGAATAAAAAATTCTAAAAATGTTCCAACTATTTTCTTGAAATTTTGGTGTAACTTTCAGTGCAGTCGACTGAAGATATTGAAATTATTCGATATTTCTTATTTCTAATCCACTTTATGAGTCACTTGCCGTAGTGTCAGAAACGACAGGGAACAGTATCGAATAAAAGTCAGCGAGTGGCTAATTTACGCGGTCGTTACCAAGCAAGGCTAATTCGCCGCCACTCGAAACGCGAGGATTGCGCAACCCTCGACGCAACCGTGGCGACGAGGAAGCCAACGCAGGCGTGTTGCATTGGTGACCAGGCGTCGTAAACTCTCTCGTAAACGGTCCTTTCGCGAAAGGGGAAAAGGAGGTCTCGCGCGTGACACCGGTATTTTCGACAAGCTTCAACCGGGAGACACTCGATGATAATCATCGAACAGGTCGTTGGGGAAATTTACTGGCGACAGGTGACGGAGGGGTCGATAAATTTTGATGGCTACGACGCGTGTCTACGGGGTGAATCTTTACTTTTTCACGTCATTCTGCATAATTGGGAACCACAAGAATGACACGTTTTTCTCAATTTTTGAATTTTTACCTGTACGTTCAATTTCTTCGAAAATTACAATATTTGTGATAGAAAATATAGAACAAGCTAATTTTTTATGAAATCTTCCCTGAAGAGGATAAATACTGTTTCACGTCGTTCTGAATAATTGGGAAGCCCAAGAATAATATTTCTTTCAATTTTTGAATTTTTACCTGTACGTTCAATTTCTTCGAAAATTCCAATATTTGTGATAGAAAAAATATAAAAATATAGAATTTTTTAAGAAGTTAATTTTCCTTCAAGAGGATAAAATGATTTTTCTTACGAAAAAAATTGGAAAAATTGTAGAAGTCGCAGATAGGCCTTGTTAAATTTTTCCCTGAGTATAGATTAGGCTAGATCGAGCGGCGTGAATCATATCTTCGATGAAAAGTGGCTCACATTCGATCGCCACTAATATTCCGGTCTTAATAATTTCCAAAGAAATCTCCACGCCTTTCTCTTGTCTCCGTTCAATAGAGTGTTGCCGGCCGATGAAGTGGAGCAGGAAGTGCCTCCGCGGAGAGCCTGAGAACCGTTTTGCCCAACAGTTTCCTGCCCTGGGACTGCGAATATGTTTCAAATCCCGTACAACTCGCGATTCTTATCGCTTTCGCGAAGAAACCAATTTCACAACGCACGTTGCGCCTTTCCACCTTACATTTTCCACGTTTCCAACGAATAAAGATTCTTCTTTACGTGCAATTTAGAAAAAATAAATTATTAAAATTACTCAATTGAAAAATGAAAAATTCTAAAGTTTCTCATTCGTCGATGTTGCAACGCATGAATATTCATCGAATATAAAAAAAATTCACAAGGTGATTATACCGGAGAATAAAGAGGTACGAAAGAAAGTGTGTCCATTATCGAATATTAGTTACGGTTCTCACCTAATCACGTCTCACAGTCATCAACTAGCCGCTTTAATAGCCGAACCAGTCGATCTCGTAGGGTTCAATGGCTGGCAAGGTTCAAGCAGATGTTGAAGATTTAACATCCGGTGACTCATACACGCTTTGTTGTGTCGAGATTTAACAGTACATTCACTCCTGTCGAACACCTCATACGGAACAGCTCATCGTTGCAACTGTCTCGTTATTTTCCAAGCCTGGCAATATCTAATCTCATATCTGTAACACCTGTGCCAAATCGTCAGCTGTTCAACCCTTTCGTCACTCGAGTGTTCGAACAAAAATTCTTCTGAATTTATCATAGTATCCAGATCGATAAATAAGCAACAAACTCTTAAAAAAAAATAATAATAAAAAATTGAATACTATCGATAGAATGTTAACCCTTTCACTGCTATTGGCTCTTTAAAAATTTTTCTCGCACTGTGCTATTGGTGACTTTTGCTACACTTTCGCCTTAATTCAATTTTGCTCAAAATTCACTCCTTCGAGTACTCTCGCTTTAAAAATTGACAAATTTCGAAATCGTCGATTTTGATTTCGCCGATAATCAGCCTCGGCGAAAGGGTTAAAAAGAGACAACTTCTACGCTACTCTATCTTCGTCGATTAAATTCATCGAACAGCGTTGTTCCCCGAAACAAGCAGCTTTCAACTGTTCGAGAATGAATGGGAACACGGTTCGAGTATCGCGCACGAATCGATATATTCCCGTTCGACAGCGCGCGCTCGTCTTCCTACGCGGCGGACAATCGTCCGCGTTACGCAACGTGCGTGTGCGTACGGAGAGACGCGTGTGCGTGAAATCTCACGTGGGAACGTGGTATCGTAGGCGAGGATCGAGCGTGCCTCCCATGGCAAAAGGACGAGACAACGGGGAGAAGAACTCGTCTAAACCGATCGGAGCTACCAACTCTCTCTCCCGACCGAGAGGAATATCACACACGACTGTAACTTCCTTCGTTACGATCTCACACATATGTATATATATATATTGTATATTATGAAACTATCTTGTAATAATCCTGCGACTGTTGCTACTCTGGTTGTTGCAAGGATTCCGTAAATTGTCGCTGTGAGTCGCCGTTTTACGACGAAACCTAATGGCTCTCCCAAGACCTGTTCGAGTCTCTCTACACTCGAGACTTGTAGACGTAACACAATTGCTTCCTGTTAAGCACAGATTTCAGAGGATATTACGCTACCCTCTTCCATGTTGTTTACAACGTTGCAAATGTGCTTGCTTGATTGGACAGTCTTATCGACGAAACTTTTTGGCTAATCATACGATATCCCCTAACGACGTGTTTTATGCGTGTTCTATGATCGGTAGTTCGATAAGGTGTATGATGTGTAGGATACTTGTTCTGTGGATTTTACGCATGTAATAACGTGTAGTTAGTAATGATTAGGATTTCCCTCGTGGACTGCTGCACATCGATAATGTTTATCTAAATCTAATTTTTTTTCTTTTAATAAATTAGCTTTTTCATTAATTTTGCTTTTATTGCTGGAAGAACTGAGAAGATTCGAACTCGTGTAGCTTTAATTCGAATCATTTCGGTTGTGCAATTGCATCGTGTGAATTTATGCATAAACCTATGTGGAAAGATATTTCTATATTTTGAACAGCTTAAAAAGTAACTAATAACTACTGCGAGAGAAGAAAAAAGGGTTAACCTCCTGCCTTATCGAGATGTAACAAAAGAAGAATCGCATTTGCAATAAATTTGCATTTTAGTGGCAAATTTACAAGCAAATGTTCCCACACTGACTTATAAAAAACCATAAAGTAAAGGGTTAACCGTAGAACAGTAACAGATTCACCACGAAAAACACAGAAGCAAAAGAAACTTGAACCGAACGAGATCTCCCTGTGGGGTCGCTTTTCCAAGACACATTACCATCCAGTCTCCCAGGAAGAGAAGAGACGTCTCAGAGTGGTGAGAGAGGAACGCAGAGGGGAGTCAAGGTTTCCCTGGAGCATAATCCCTTTATGGTTCCTTTATCACGATGACGTGCCTAGCCGGAGGAGCCACGGCCACCGCGAGCGAGGGCCGCTCACTTTCTCCAATTTGTCATTGGCGTACGGCCAGCGATATTGCAATATTAATTAATCTTCCGCGGCGCACGCGCACACGTCCTCTCGCCCTCCATTCACGCCGCGGGATTCACCGCGAGGGCTGCGTGCACGTGCACCTATGCACCACTCTCGCGTTTCATCGTTCGAGATAAGATCCGGAGCAGGTGGAAAGTCCGTTCAAACACGCTCCTTCTGTCTTCTGCTCATTCTTCCCCTCTGCCAACCTGTTGAACCACACCGTACGTAACCCTAAGGAGGACCTGGGTGACAAGAACCCATGGGTGACGATAATTTGTCGTGAAAATCAAATTTTCAGGGGATCGATTTTTACAGAATTTTGGAGAACCCTCGAGAAGCTCGATGAAGTCTTTCACAGTCTGTTTACTACAGAATATTATAGTGAATGTAACGAGCCTCCTACGCTCTGCCACCAGAGGGACGGACTAACCACAAGTTTCTCGCTAGTCCTCGTAAAGGATCCTATTTGTATATATACAACTTCTGACTTGAGACCTTCCACTCCGTCCCGCGTCTAAGGCACGGGTCTCCTAGAAAGCCTTTACTGAACGATGACCTTTCCTTTCCCGCCTATCCTCTATCAGTTTTCTACCTAGCTTCATGATAATTCAAATGAGAAAAGAAAGCTTCAATTACTTCATCAGTTACCTCTTCGATACATTCTTTCGCAAAATTCACATTGTCTTCCACCCGTTTCAAAAATCGCCACGAAGAGAAGCAAATCAAACGTGTAATTAAAATTCACTCGCAGCCTCCACTCGGAGATAATGAAACTCCCAAGCACAACGAGAGTCCTAATTTCGCCACGATTTTCATCAACGCACGCACGCCTCGTCGCCGAGCGAGTAAAGTACCTTCAACCATGCATCTCGCCATTCATAGCGATGCACGTGCACCTCGAGTTGCGGCCTCGTGTCCCAGCACAGACTTCACCGGCCAGGTAGATAAGATCGAGGACAGGTGGAAAGTTCTTGGCTCCCACGCGACTCCGTGTTTGACCACGTTCAGACAACCGGTGGACAGAGTGCTTACGCTCCACCGATTAGAATTTGGTATAAACGTTTGATCCCGCGGTGATTCGAGATGGAACAGGGACGTGAGAATGATCTCGAGAAACACGAGAGTTGAGAGACAGACGAAACTGGGTCGACGTGATGTCAGAAAAATATCGAGAGCCTCCCGGTAACGAAAGAAAGACAGACCCGGCCTGGGGAACCTGTTACGGCATTATCTTCTTGCTTTCGCTTCACGCAACCGGCAACTCAGGGAAAAAACGCATCTTTACTTCGTTCCACGCCGCTGAAGAATGCAATCAGCGTTTTTATAAGCTGTCTACGTGTCCCGATCGACCGTGTTCCTTCTCGAATTATTCTCTATATTGCATTATCGACAAACGGGCTTTAATTAGATTAAAAATTATCGATCGGAGCTCGATTTTTCGTTAGAGCTACTAGAGAACCGCTAGGTTTTGCAAAGGATAAAATAAATTATTTATTTCCTTCGTTAAGATTCTATGAAAGAATCACTCGACAACGTACAAGATAAGAATTCAGATGTTCCTTTTAGAAACCATCGCTATCCTAAACGAACAAAATCGACCAGCACACTGTCGTCTACCAGGAATATCGATCGAACACGTTTCCATCGAGTCAACAATTCCCAATTCGACTACTCATGGTCTTTTTTCTACCATCTTCTCTGGAACAACGTACCAGACGACGAAGTTTGTCTGGATCTCTACGGTTCCTCCGCCTCTGGAGGCTCGATCAAGCCGCAGAGGGGCCATCTTGTCGGGTCAACGCGATCCCAGAGCGGCTCATTGATGATTTCGGTCGGGTCCAGTGGTCGTAAAGTGCAACGCCAGGCAAAATCAAGCCTGTCCCTTTCTTGCGTGCATTACGGTACCCGAGCAGAGCCGGATTGTCGTCGTATAAGCGGTGGCAGACGGAGGATCAGCTTTTCGCTGGTCGGATGAGTCATTACGCCAGGGTTAGTAGCTTACATCGAACCGCAAATGACGCGAAAAACCGTCTGTGAAGCAGCGAGGACTTGTGCTCCGGCTACGTTCGACCGTGAATCTTTTTTGCACGTAAAAATTGCCCCCGTCTTGGACGGTTGACCATTGGTAATGCGAGTACGATCGAACACTCATCTCTCTGCACACGACCTTCCCTCAGTTTCAGTCTAACATTCGTTTCTCTAACATTGTTATTCGCCCAAACAAAAAATTGTCGATCGAGGAAATCGACAAATGTACCATTTATCAAATGTATTTGGCCTAATGGTAACTTTCTTCGTGGAAGGATATGGTGCTGACAAACTCGACACGCTCTTTTCTGGGAACGAGTCGACAAATTTCCTGAAGTGTTGCACGTTCGACGAGTTATGACAAGAGTCGTTTCTTTCGCTGGAAAGCGTACGCTACTATTGGCAAGACAAGTTTTCCTTTTACTTCCCGTCCTACCACCTCTGGATACCATTCCTCCGGGGCAAAAATGAAACGGAGAGCTTCGAGAGCCCGGAGAGTAGTGTATTATCCACCGTATACAACTTTCGTCCTGTGAAATGCTATTCCACACCGAACAAATCTATCCCGGTAGTAAGTACGATACTGGTTCCGTTCGAAAAATCCGATAGAAAATTTGAAATGCAGCGTTACAAGAGTTTCTCATCACGCAGAGCTTCTCTTCCTGTCCACAACCAAAGGACCTCTATACAACACGTTGGTACAGAGAACCGTTCTGGTGTCTGTTGACCGGTTTAAAGGGAGCACACACGTACGTAACATCTGAATGAATCACGTCGAAAACCAAAACGAATATACCGGACGATCGCGTGTGTGTCCCTTCCACTCGTCCCGTGTTCCCTTCGGTGATCCTTCTTTTTGCCATCACGCTCCTTCCACGGCCCACTTCGCGCAGGACTACGGCCCGTACGTACGCGCGCGCGTATAAATAAACGGCCATACATTATTTATAAATCGCTTATGCCGCCGATCGCAAGGTCGGACAAGATCTAAGACCCGCGGAAAACAGAAATACAACCTCTATCTCACCGCTGACCTGTCCTCGACTAGTCGACTACACATCTCGAAGCGCGCAAGGTCGAAATTCGAGGAAATTCTGAGAATATAAAGACTACTTATACCCTAAATCCGAGGAACTCCAGACTCTCCCAAGTTCATCTAAAAAGAACAAACAATCCTAGCCGGGAACACTGAGAAACTTTGGGGAAAACCTCAAGAAAAATAAAGCTTCCGTCCCCTCTTGAGACTTGAAGAGTTCCAAAAAAAAAGGCTGGAAGGGAACGGTGCTGTACAGACGGTTCGAGAAAACATGAAAGTTCAACGAGAGCACGGATGAAGAAAGAGAGCAGGAAAGAGGGACCGAGGCTCTTAAGACGTAAGCATAAACACCGGACGTTTATAACATGCCAGGAACGAAATGAACATTGCAGAGGAACGTGGAAGGGAAATACGCGGTTGGTAGAGATGGAAACGAGAGCTGGCACTACGTTATGCCCGTTCGATTACAGGTAATCAGGCCGGCGAGCAACGATCCAACTCGGTCGACCTATAAATCGGGCACACGGGGAAGCGCCTATGGTAGCGGCGGCTTCTACCTGATGAGTTATCCAATCGCGCTGGACCACGGACGCACGATTATTCCTTGGGGCGCACGTGTTCCGCGGATGTATGAAAGCAGGATCGCGGGATCGTAAAGAACGCGTTAATCGCGAGCTATCGACGGCTCCGGGGAACCGGTATGGATAACGTGCATGCTGAATTCGAGTCTCTTGTGTGCCTTGGTCAGCTAATTGTTCACGACAGATAGCTCAATTTTTAAGTCCCGTGGGAACATATACTCTGCTCGAGACGAGGTACAATTGGTGGAAGGGAAGTTGTAAAATTGATCGGAGATTAAGAAAGGATTTTGAAAGAAATTGCGGTGAAACTTTAGGAACATACGGTACTCGTCAAAATTAGCAACAAAGTCTTAATAAACGTGGGTAGAAAAATCATTAGTTTTGGAATTATAAGGTGGTTTTAATTATGAGACTGTAGTAGGATGATAGAGTCCTTGTAACTCTGAAATCAGTGATATTTTTACGTGTTTTTTAAGAATTTTTGTTTGTTTCGATGAGTCCAAACTTTTGGTCCAAACTTCTGTAATACCCTGTGTAATTTAAGCGCCAAAATAGCAATTTGAGGGAAATAAGGAACTCGAATCTCGGTATATTTAAAAAATTTATTTCAGTCTTAATCTTTAACAACTGCAGGTTAAGTTAGGCTTCAACGAAAGACTGTAAGCAGAAATTTGAACGAACTGTACCCCGAAATTTTTCCCTCCTCCTCATCTCTTTCCTAACAAACTCTTCAAGTGCCGAGAACCAACTACCAAGGTTTCCATGCCAAGCATCTCAACACAGACACCCCCTCTACTCTTTCCTTTTCTCAATCGAACGATCTCCTAGCATCGTCTACCACCTAACGAGACCACTCTGTGCGAGCCACCGATGTTCTAACACCGTAGGACGATCGAAAAGCCAGCGGAGTGTAGAACAGCATCGTAATGAATCGACGTTGTTCCAATGAATTCTCAGGGAACATTAATCAATAAGTAGAACTCAATCAACGGCATGGTAATGGAGTTTCTGGGGACGAGAAGAGGAAAGAGAGTATATACACGCGGTGGTGGATGAACGAGAAGAGAGAAAGAGGGAGAAAGAGAGAGAGAGAGAGGTGGTGATCGCAAACGATCACAAATTATCCGTTCCTGTTTCCCCTCAACCCCCGATCATCCAGCAATATCTCATAGAGTAGTCGACCTGTGTTTAGCCTATCACGAACTGGATGTCCTTGTCGTGACCATGAGGCTAATTGCCGGTGGTCAGCGGGAGGACGAACACAGGCGGAGGATAAATAGCGACGGTGGTGGTGACGACGCACAAGAAGAAGGCGAAATATCACGCTGATTCCGAGGTAGAACGTTCCAAGGAGAAGGAGGACTGTCGCCGGAACGGGGGCTTCACTTTTGCTTTATTTTCTTCGTCGTTTCACCATCCATCATCGCTGGTCCTCCGAAAGGACGTCCCTCGGCTCTCCAGAGCCACGCTCCTCGCTTATATGCCTCCTGGAAAAGATGGATGACTCGGCTCCATCGAGTTTTTAACTCTAGTTCCTCTTCGATTCGACCTCGAAGCATACATTTTTTTCCCTTTCGTCCTTTTTTCTTCGTCTGGTCTAGGAAAAATGCTCTGGTCATCCTGGAGGAGTTGAATTGCTTCTAAACTTACTTTAGACAGAATCATCGTAGGAAACGTGAAAATTTCGCTTCCGAAGATACTTTCAAAGGAAACTCGACGACGCGAGATAAAAATGGAGAAAACCATAGAATAATGGTTCGCAAAGGTTGGTACCTATCTATCGGTGGAGATATCATAAAGGGAAGGTCCGCGGTGCAAGAAGAAACCGAGTCGCAGGTAAGCCGCTCCGCTTCGTAACTACGCGGAAACCGCGTTACCAGGAACGAGAAGTTCTCGTTAAGAGGAACTCCGTAAATGTAAAGCCGGCCGGTACAGATCGCTCATTGACGTGGTCTCCCCCCATCTCGATTTTCCTGGGAACAATCCTGCCCGGACGTCGTCGTCATCCTTCCACCGTTTTATTTTCCATTAACCTCGTGCAAAAATCTGCATTGACGGGATAATGATCCTCGTTAGCCCGTCAACGGACACGAAGGACCAACCGGCAGGGGAACGAGAACGGTCTTAATCGATCCTCTAGTTTTCCAAGAACCACGTGGGAGAATCTGTATCCTTCGCTAAGAACTGCTCAT
>NW_017100141.1:1985334-2010501 GCF_001263275.1 Habropoda laboriosa
GCATTCGAAAAAAAAAAAGTATATATATAAAGACGTTTCAAAGTTTCGAGCAAACTTCTACACTCCCTGAAATATCGCGTGAAATTTCTCGAATTTCCATTCGATTAATCGCCACAGTGAAGTGCCGAATAACGCGAAGCAAGTGACGGAACCGCGGAGAAGCCTGAGGCGAACAGGCGACAGCCGCGTTTTCAATGAAGTCCTTATAAAGGCAAGTAGCGTGCGCGCGCCTGCTTCTATGGCGAAGGCACACGCGGAGAGGTAGGAACGGCGAGGAAAAACCAAGTGGATTCGAAGGAAAAGGAGGAGAGTGGCCTCTCCTCCTGGCTTCCCAGATTCGATTAATCGCCGGCGGTGCTGGCTATCGATTCTAGATGAATGCACCGCAAGGAAAAGGGGAGGAAAAGGCCACCGACGACGTAGAGTGCCCCATCACCTCCTTTCATTCACTAGAACCACACGAACCCGAGGAAGCTTTCGTTTGAGCGTCACCACGTCTGGCCAGGCTTCTCATCCTACTCTTTCTCTTTTCCACAAGCTGGCTGCGTAGCTGTATACCGTTACACAACTGGATGCCCCCGGTGTGTCTTTACGATTTTCTGCGCCGGCCTTTTTGTCGCGAGTCACCATCCGCGGATCGAGATCAACGATCGCGACGACGACGACGACGACGACGCTCGATTCATAACGACCAGGCCTCTCCTCAACTCCTCCTCCTCCTGCTGCTGCTCCTCCTCTCTGCTCCTCCCGGAAAAAGTGGACACAAGTTCAGCTTTAAAACCTCGATGTCTCGTGGAATATTGTTGTAGATTGTATTACGTCCGGATGATAGAGTCGCGGATTCGATTGAGAAAACGTGGAAGTTTGCGGCTGAGGTGGATGATGATGATGATGATGATGATGATGATGATGATGATGATGATGATGATGATGATGATGATGGGTATGGGTGAAGTATCGGCGCAGGATGAAAGTCGACACGGAATGAAGACATGTAGGAAGAAGTAATAGGGGAGCTACACGATCGGATGAAGCATAGAGACGATGTCTCAGGGGTCGAAGAAAGAAATTTATGGAGGACAGTGTGGCATTGATCGAGTAAGTGATAACTTCTTCTAGTGAGCCTTTGGTGCGGCTACTGCTACGATAGATTTATAGATTCATGTTTATGGATTGAATCGGTATGATAAGAATGGTGTAAAACGATCAAATAAGGTAGATGGAAAAATTAGAGACAGGAATACCAAGCAGGATTATTGCGTACAATTTTAACGAATAGACGGCATCAATCGTCGCATCGTGGTGTCTAATAGAACTTTGCAAATTCGTACGAAATGTACAACAGTCTTTGGGTAACTAATTTTCGAATGTTAGCTCTTGAAATTAGGGTGCAAAAGAGAAGTGCATGGTCTTCCAAAATTTTCGGTGGACGTGACCAAATGTGTCCAAAGAATTCACTGATAGGGCTGATAGCGAAGGGCAGAATGTGTGGATACAGTAATTAGACTCGTCGCTAATCACTTTACTGCACTGAATAAAAATCTCAGTAGCTGCGTCTGAAATCCTCGGCATTACACCTAACCTGAGACAGGCGTATAAGTAACTTCCTACGATACAGAAGAAGAGCAAGGAACAAGCCTCGACTGGCGAATCTACTATATCAAACTTGCTACCCAAGCTAGTACTACATCAGCCATGAACTTTCCATTTTTACCCCGCGACAGACAACCGAACCATTCGTCACAAGATGGAAACCACCGTTGAAACCCCCTTCTGGCTAACTGTACACAGCAACTTTCGTCGTTTGTTCCTTGACCCTTCGGCAAAGCTTGCAACAACACGGTAGCAACGGTATTTCTTAGCCGTGTGTAATGGCGAAACGATCGCGCGAACCGGGTAACTGGTAATTTAACGACGCCGAAAACGCGGCGAGAGCACCGCGAGAGATCGCCGTTTCGAAAGGCGAGAAAGAAATATCAAGATCGGGCTGGCGATACGTCATATACGAGCACCACCGGACATAACAGTACTTCGTTTATGGCCGGCGTCGTAAGCAAAGTAAATATATGCGGCTAACAATGGACAGGTTACGCTCGACCAGTCCGTAGAAATACTGTCCCCTGTGGAAATGGTACAGAGAGCAAGGTGGACGAGACAATAGTTACACGTTCGCGAGACGACGAGCCCAAAATTCTTGCCGCCGACGACCTTCTGCATACTGATGCCCTTTAAAGCGACGCGGTATCGCGACGAGCATCGTACGAGTTTCGCGATAAGTTTGCTCTTGGCTGGAATCGGTTTGCCTGATCGTACGCCAATTATATCCGACATTTTAACGATTTTTTTACCGACTTCTAATCTATATATCGTGGCGTAGAGATTTAAAGGGTGAAGATTTTGCATAATTTCTAGCTCGAGGAACTCTGGAGAGGTTATTAACGCGTTGCGAAATGAAGCACACCTATTGTGATTAAAATTAAATGTGAGTCTTTAGAAATTTACTGTAAAGGTCACAGAAATTTGGAGAAAACGAGTGTTCTACCGGCTGATTTTCTCATCTGAACGAAACGTAACACGCGTACTAAATCAAAGTGCTCGTCGGTTCTTTCCATGCTCGCCAGCAATCTACATATTTCATCCCATCGAACGAATGACGGGGTCGATACATAGAGGGATCCAGGTTGAAATACAACGCGAACGTGTTGAGAAGAGGCAGACCCGCAAGAAACCCGGACGGTTCTATCGTGGTCGGCTCGCGGGAGGGCCGTGTCCGCTTGAAAACCGTGGCCGTTTCTTCCTCGGCCTGAACAGAACGCGAACAGGTATTCCTAGGGGTTTTTGCGACGTCGTGTTGCACGACACGACCTTTCTGTGAAGCGAGCCTCCTCCCGATAACGATCTCTATTGCCTGTCCATAAGATCATCAATAATTTGTCGTGACTCCGGCGAAAACGGCGGCCCTTTTTAAACGATCAAATTTATGCCCGGCTAACACGCAGAGATCTCCGCGGAGTTATCGGCATCGAACGGCGTATAAAGAGAGAGAGAGAGAGAGAGAGAGAGAGAGAGAGGAGTTTGTTTTTGTAAAGTTTGAGTTTAGATCCTCTTTTCTAAGAAGGATCAGATGAACCCACGAGGAGTAGCGATCGTGGGTGGAGCCATCTTTGAAACTTTCTCCTGAAATCTGTCGATCGAGACTGATAAGGATTGACTTTGATTGATGTACGATCTAGAGAGATCTAGCGGAGAGCTCTGGGATCGAGAATTCTGGGAGGAAAGAAGATCGTGAGCTTCGGGGAGAAATCTGAAGATAGAGGATTCTGGGGAAGACTTCTAAGGAAAATTGTGAAGATTTTCAAAGGAATTCCGAGAGAAATTTGTTAAATTGCGCATTCGCAAAATTGGCAAATTTTTGTGAGATTCTAATCGAAATGGGAGGAAAGAAAATCGTGAGCTTCAGGGAGAAATCTGGAGATAGAGGATTTTAGGGAAGATTTTCAAGGAAAATTGTGAAGATTTTCAAAGGAATTCTGAGAGAAATTAATTAAATTACGTAAAAATTGGCAAATATTTCTAAGATTCTAAATGAAACGGGAGAGAAGAAATCTAATGATAGAGGATTCTAGGGAAGACTTCTAAGGAGAATTGTAAAGATTTTCAAAGAAATTTATTAAATTACATATTCGCAAATTTGACGAATTCTCACAAGATTCGAATGGGGAAATGATTGCGACACCCGGTGTACAAGCGTGTGTCCCATTGTCATGGAACGCGCGTAGCGCGATCTCATCGGGGAAGAAAATCGTTACAGATAGTTGCACAATAACGCGGGTTAATTACCAGCGGAATCGCGGAATCGAGAATTGCACCAGGTGATCGCGAACACCGTTAATTAATTGAACACGCGGGCGCGCTGATGCGTGCGTATTGGAAGCAACCGCGACAGAACAGTATCGTTAGAACACTTCTGCCTGGTGCAGGAAGTTCGCTTTCCCAGACCTGTCTGGCTCCGTTTCGAATCAATAAAGAATACAATGTATCAATGAACAGATAAACTCGCGATAATAACATGTTTTCGACGGTACAGTCACTATCTCACGATTGTGCCCCCCCGAGTCTTCCAGATCATTTCCTACTCGTGTATAAACAGGCCTCTAACGATGCTGCATTTTCAACACTCCTTTACAGGCAAATTCAACGCCATTATACCAGTTCATACGCTCCTCCCACGTGTTAGCGAACAACTTTCCCCTCGGCAAAGTTCAAACTATCCTCAACACCTCCCTCGAAAGGGTGTTACGCGTTAATTAAAACAGTGCACGAATTTGTGGCATTCTTTTGTGCACAAAGATACGTCGCAAAATTTCTATTCTTCGATACAGAAATCCTAAGCAAGAATTTTTTTAAACTGAATCGTACAGGACGAAACTCTACGCGGTGATTTTGAAATACCGCATTTTCCCGCGCTTTCTGCGCACCCTTATTTTCGCGAGATACTCTTAGGTAGAACACAAGACTTTTCCTGTTCATCGAGGCATCCTGTGAGAATAAATACCGGTAAAACTCTACGCTTGAAAAAATTTGCACAGGACTACGAAAAAATGGCAAAAAAAGCGCGAAAAATACGGTACACAGTCGCGCAAGTACCGACAACGTAATTGATAGCGAAAACACGGGTGTACAAGCGGAGAGATTACGGGAGCAAGGCAAGGAGAGACAGAGAAAGAGAGGACGAAGCGAAGTGTACCGTAAGGTATCTCGAAATCGTTTCACCGGATCAAAATTTCAGATGGTCGGAGGAGAGGTGGTGGCGACGAGATCCCAGAAAGAAAATTATTTCTCGAAGGCCACTTAGCCGGCGCGCTTACGAAGAAGTAATCGGGGAGAAAATACGGAGCCGCGGACCGATAATAGCTGGTCAGAAAAGAACGTAGCCCTCGGGGCTGTCTTTTTCTCTCCCTCTCTCGTTCTACGTCCAGAAGGGACGTCGGAAACTGCGTGTACGCAACCCGTGCGATCCTCTCTATCGATCTCGTCCGCTCTGTTCGCCCGTTCGATCTACCAGGGATCACTTTCTCACGTTTACAGAGGACCCGGAACGGCTGCTCGAACGGGAAGCCCCCCCGTTGATTACAGGAATTAAAGCGCGAATCGAACGCTGAAGCCGCGCGCGAAAAATCATAATTAAACCGCGCGCGGTTCTCCGTTACCCGCGATCGTTCCATTTCGTTTCGCGTCTCGATGAAGAAAAAAATTGCTCCGTGATTCTCTTTGCTTGCGCACGCATACAGATCGCGAGAAGAGAGGATTTCTCCTGTATCGTTCGTGGGCTGAGGTTCAACGACAGAAATAATTCGATTCCGCAGGAACGCTTGAATGGGATCTTTGTTGTTTATTGTTCGCCACGATGTAATTAAACGTGAAGGGGTATTGACGATAGTAGGGGAACCGTGACGCCCAAGGGCTTTGATAAAGTTACAATGTCACTCTGCAGATGACACGTTGGAACGCGAGGAATTGAGATTGACAATGAAGTGGATCGAGGGACGGCCCAATTAACCCTTTCAAACGAGCCACTTATATCGAGATAATAATTGGATCTCTATAGAAACATTTTTTTTTTTCAGTATTTCTGAAGTGAAGTATCCGATCCTCGGGTCTTCTTCGACCCACTGCATTCTCATTTTTTTACAGTAACTTTCGCTGGTACAACAACTTGCTACGCATAAAATCTTTGGGTGTCTTTTGACGGAAAGACCTCAAGTACACAGTCGTTAAGTGTGCATACGTGTGTTTCGCAACGTTTGCCAATATTCTATCCCTCGTTCACAAATGGTAACCTTTAAGAATCGACGAAATGGACGTGCAACACGCGTTACGCGGCAATCCACGCAACGATGGTGGCCACTTCCGCGATACCCATGACTCTCAGAAAGTGTGCGTCGGCCCGCCAGCGAGAAACGCTTGAAAAAGGTCAGATTCCTTCGATTCTGAGGCTCTCCTCGTCAAATTACGAGCCGCGAGACGAAGAGCCGTGCGACCAAAAGGGGGAGAAGAGAGAGCAAAGAAAGGTTGCAGAGATTGCGTATGCATTCGTTATTTGCGGTTATACGGGGGGACAACAGCGAGGAGGAGGAGGAGGTGTGTAAGAGAGAGGGAGAGAGAGAATAAACCGATACAGAGATAGCCTGGCTATAGGAGGCGAAAGCCGACAAGCCAACAACTCTCGAAAGGGCCTGTTGTGTCGGGGTGCCGCCAGGGAAGACGGCTGGAATGCACCGAGAACAGGTCGCAAGGCTGCCGACATTCCGAAATTTGCAACGGCCTCGGCGCGGGGAACGTGTCCCATTGTGCCGTGTACGAAATTGCCCTGGCCAGATCCGTGGGATGAGGGGGGAAAAACGAGTCGGTTCCTCTAAACCGTGGAGGAAACCTGTGAACCTGGGTAGATAGACGCGAACTTTCAGAAACACCCTCTTTTTCGGGGGCTGTTTCACCCTGGCTGATTCGAGCCAGGTCATTTTCAAGCAAACACTGTCTCGCTTGTGGATCTTCTTTTTTTTTTTTTAATTTACTAGATTAATGGAGTTGTTAACTAGGTTAAAATACACAGGTTGTGTATTTTACGAATTTGACTGTGTTTTTTAAATGGTCCTGTGAGAGGAGTTTGTTTCATGTTTTCTGCATTCGTACGGAAGATCGCTGGTTGCTGTTTGGTTGCGACTATTTTCTTAATTACGAATGACCGGTTCTTAATCTTTTTTCTTCGTGTTTTTAACGTTTCGATATAAACAGTGAGTAGGGACACTTTCGAAAGAACGCAATTTTATAAACAGTATTGTGTATAGAAGTTTACCATTAATATAAATTTGCAATCTTTGCAAATTTGTAAAAAAAAAAAAAAAAAAAAAAAACAATTGTAAAACACACGCAATAAATAAAACTACCGTATGTGCAACATACTACATATTGTATACATTATAAAATTGTATATTTTTACCCCTTCCACCACTCTGCATCTTTCGAAATGATTTTGCAAAACAAGAAAACCAACGTATGCGTATTTCTGGTCATTTTGATCGATAATTAAAGGAAAGTACCTGAAGATACGAATCGTGCACAGAATGCCTTCAAAACGACGATACAACTCGAGAAACAGTGAATTCATACGAAAAAAAAAAAAAAAAAAAGTAGCATCGTTTCTACGAAGCTTCATTACCGAATAAAATCGATACTTAGAATTCGCGGAGCACGCAATTTTCCACGAACCATAGAAACCGCTGTGCAACACGTACGAAACGAATAATTCCCGAGGCATTGATACAGAGGTTAACACGCGTTTCCCATCGCGATGCGAAATCAATGATCGCCGCTCCGCGGTGCAATTTTCCCCGGCGTCATTAGCAGAAACCAGAAACTCGGCTCTCTTCATTCATTCTTCGTTCTCGCGACCGCAAAAACGTGTCTAACCTATTTCAACTCTCGCGTTCTTTTCCCTCTTTTCTTTTCTTCCCTTTTTTTTTTATACTTCTCCGACGAATTGATTTCAACGTACGCGAACGAACGGGAACAACACGCGAGACAGAGAGAGAGAGAGAGAGAGAGAGAGAGAGAGAGAGAAAACATGGATAATCTGCGAAGGAATCCCCGAGAAACTCGAAGACGAAACAAAGAGGTACAATAATCGTGGTGCTGCCTTATCGACGACCCGAGCGGACTTTAAACGGAGAACCGTTTCGCGATATTAAGTGGACACTTAAGTGTGTGGACGCATAACTGTGCGGCGGACGCTTAAGTGTGTGGACGCTTAAGTGCGTGGACGCTTAACTGTGCGGCGGACGCTTAAGTGTGTGGACGCTTAAATGCGTGGACGCTTAACTGTGCGGCGGACGCTTAAGTGTGTGGACGCTTAAGTGCGTGGACGCTTAACTGTGCGGCGGACACTTAACATATACGCGCGAGCGCGAGCGCGCACGCCTGCAATTCCGGCGCCGCCATTCGACGGTACCGTACGATACTTCAGCGTGAATTGATTTTTAACGCTTTTATTTTGCGCCGTTCAACCCCTACTCAAACCATTCCGGGCCCCGGCCTTTTACGAGGCAATTTTGCTCATCGACGACGAGCAACGCGCCAGGGCCCTGTTGTAAATAAAAACCACGGTCAGAAGGAAGAAAACCGTACTATAAAGATTCCTGTTCCTCTTCTTTTAACGCAGCCCTAACTTACGCCCCGCTCCGTGTATTTTATGTCCACGCGGTCGCCCCGTGGCGACGCTACTTTTTCACGCGTACGTGTTTGTAAATTACCATTACGATTCAATCGAGGACGAGGAGAGATGGTACACGTGAATCGGTGGAGAGAGAAAAAATTTCAAGCAAAAGACACGAGAACGGTCGGTTTCTAACGTGTTATTGTTGGAACGAAGCAATGACGCTTCAAGGTCGACCATTTTGTTTTTCGTTTATTCCTCCTTTTCTTTCTTTCCCTTCGACGATCTATCACACTCGAGGAAATGATCTTGAAACGGTTAACCTTCGCTCTGTTTGGAAAGATACACTCTGAAAGAGCTTACTGATTGATCAATATTGACCTTGAAATGTCCTCGACGCCTCCGCAAGTAGCAATTTTTTACCATACGTCTTCGTCAACCTTCAATTCCCCCCCTTGCGTTCAATTTCATTTTAATTCGGCGATTAAATAGAACATCCTGCGTGTGTTTTTACATCGAGTAGGAAGTATGTACGTATTTCGATGTATAGCTTGCTCTCGCTTCGATTTTAATAATAAACAACAGACGCCAATTATGAGATAATTAAATATCGCGTTGACATCCAATGGCGATAAAGGATTAGAAAGAGAGTTGCGTTGAAAAGCGTTTGTTTCGTCTGCTTCGTCCGCGTTCACTAATCGCGTTCAACGTGCGCGCTCATCTTACATAACATCGACGTCTGGATAGGACCTTCGTCCTTCTGGCCGGTCCCGATCTCGCGGCAAGGAATTCGAGGGCGAGCAAGAAAGAGAAAATGCCGGCTCTCGCGATCGACCAAGTACGCACGCGTGAGACGAACCGAGACGGAGACAGATACGCAACGAACGCGAGACGAAGAGACACGAACGAACGATAGAGAGAAAGAAAAAGAGAGAGAGAGAGAGAAGAAACGCGTGAGCAAGCGAGACGCACTGAAGAAGGATGAAAGAGAGAGAGAGACAGAGAGTCCATCAAGCAAAACTCACCCTGTTGCATTCCAGAGCCTCCGCGCTGTGCTCCTCCTTCTGCTTGAAGCAGCTGCTGCACTTGCTCTTGTTGAATATGTTCGGCGCGAACTTCCTGCACTCGGCGCCGGTGCCACGGACGCCCGCCGTGCCGCCCGACATCGCGACACGTGCGAATTAACCGCGACGACCGGACAGCACCATCGTTTCGCGTCTCACGCTCCCTTTACTCTTACTCTCGGCCACCCCTTTCGTTCGACAGCCCAGCGAGAACGAGATTCTCGCTTAACGCACCGATTCTACGCCGCGACCGGTAACGACGCGACACACCGTGTAAAATATATGTACCTCGTTGCTTCCGATCGAACGACAGTTTTATTTACGCGCGATTTCGTTCACGCGCGGACAAGCCACACACCACCGACGACACGAGTCCCCGCGGCCACTCTCCGTGCCGTGTGTCCGTTACGTTAACGGATCGAGTTAACAGGATTTCGTATTCTCGTTTCGCGCGCGAGGATCACGCTTATCGAGCAATCCTTCCAACGATAAATGCCTTCGCTTCTGTCTGACGTAATGGAGAGTCGATATTTCGATTGCACCGTGAACCCCTTAATCTCGTAACAAGATCGAGAATCGATATTATATCGAAGCGTCACTGGTATACCATGAGAATAAAATTCTGTCCCGACCGGCGTCGATGTATGGAATAGTACTACGTAGGTTTTTGATGGTCGGTCGAAGTAGGAAAGAAACACCAATACGTTTTTTCTACTCGTTGTTTACATGCGAGCCGGGCGCGCGTCTGTTTACAATGCGTTTATGCCACACGCGGGAGCACGCACGGGTACAACATTGTTGTCGACATTGACTACGATTCCGAGAAACGTTCGTCCGATAAATGGCAGGTGTTCACACGTTTGACCCTACGGTACGAGTCGCTTGTTGACAATCTTTCCAGGAAACCGTATCGTTCACGACTGAGCACGTGGATTAGCCGCGGCACACCGAATCACACGAATCTATTAATAGACACACTGGCATGCACCGTTGTTAACATGTCACAGCACCGTTCACCGATCTCTATCGATTGCTCGGACGAATCGAACGTCGAACGCACGTGCGTGTACGATTGGTCGATCGGCGGAAGACCACTGCTTTCGGACGCTGTGAACCCGCCTTGGATATACAGAAGACGTGGCCGCAATGTAATTATTCGGCTGGCACAGTTCACGATATACATGTACCGATGGTAGCACCACGAGCACCACGATCCTTACGCTCGCCTATATTTGTCGAGTGTCACTGTGATGATCCTGCGACACGACCCGTAATACTGCACACGCGACGACTACGACAACGGCCACGACGATGACGACACTTGAGCACACTTACGGCACATCGCGTTGTGCTCTCCATGACAGAACGCTCCCGCGGACGTCCATCTGCGATCTGGCCCGTTTAACTCGGCCTGTATGCCGTCGGCAGCGCTTACTCTCGCTCGATCGACCGCAGCACACTCTCTCGAGCCTGACACTACGCCAGCGCGAATCTAGTCCCCACATTGGCCACTGGAATACAGCGCCTCGGCGTAAGAATTTCAACGAAGAATTTTGCGTTTCTCTTTTATCTGACTTTTTACGTCGTCGTGAAGCAATGATCTTATGTTTGTTTTCTTTATACTGTTTCAATTTTTTAACGGTTTAATTTTATGTAGAGATGAAAATTAATTTTGTGCAAATAAAAGAATAAATAATGATATTTGTTTGGGCTGTAACTTTACTGAATTTTTGATATTTGAAATAAGCGGCAAATAGTTCCTTGAGCTCTTTTTAGAAGAGCGCATGTTTCGAATGAACGTTACGTTACAACACATCAAAACTAAATATGATTGTACGAAATATTGCAATGTAAACAATACTTCGTATCGATTATTTAAACAAACAGGGCTAAAGGAATATTTTAAATTGTAGCAAGTTGAAGATTAAAATTTGTTCATCTTAAGAATAAATGTAATTGTAGATTTATTATTTATATTTATATTATAAATTTTGTTTATAAATGTAAAATAATGGAATAAATATTGTTCTTATAATTTTATCGTTAAATTATAATATCCTTTATGATAGATGATGCGAATAGAATGCTCTTCTTCCTCTTAACCGTAACGAAATATTGCAAAAAACGACTAAAGAAGATTTTACATTTTGCAAAGTAATACGTTCGAATAAACTCAAAACGCAAACTACAACTTGAGTCATACGAATGCTTAAAGAGAATCAGCTGATTTTTGCATCCGGTTCGGTGTTCGAGATTTCTTTTCCGGTTCATCCAGACCAACGTTCCAGTGTTTGGAAGACTGACTGTAAAGATGGTAGATGAAGCTGGTGACAGGTTCGTAGGCTAAATTATTTGCGGTTTTCTGTACAAAATCTAATACTTTTGTCTAACACCCATATATACGACATAATTTAATACAATGGTATAATATTTTCTTTGAAATAAAATTAACCTAGCATCTCTTCTATAGAATTCAAGAGATTAATCTTTCATAATCTCTGCTAGATGTCCATGAATATTTGACAATCTCGTAACTGTCCATTTCAAAGCGAGATTGAAAATATTTCCATAACGGAAATCAATTATTTTTTTATGTTATGTTTGTCCCTTTCATAGATTTTTCACTTCTCCTGTCAATTTCGGGAAGATTTCTCAATCGTCAAAATGCATATTTATTTATCAAAATTCGCTAGAACGTAGTAAAATGTTATTTAAATATTTAATATCAAAAATCAAATGTTGCCACTTTTACAAATGTGTTTGTATTCAAACAAATCAGACACTGATTAGCTCCAATCAACATCTTACATAACACACAAAAGTATTAATTTATGATAGAGATCATTTAATTTGATTTTAATGATATATAAAAGTATATTGTAGATTTTATGGAATACTCATAATTTGAACATATTTAAATAATTCAAATAATACTATTTGTTTAAGAAAGATAGCATTAATTATGTGTATATATTGATGCTTTTACAATTATAATTTATATAAATTATATGAGATATTTATTTGATAATTAAATATGAATTTCTTACAGGGATGATTCCTCAAGTGTCGCCATCATCAAGGAGGTGTACGATAATGAAAATGCACATGAAACATTTGAATATGAATTAGAAAGAGCATTAGAATCTGAATGCAGCTTAATTGCTATTGAACCATCTAAACTTGGTGATGAAACCTCCAGATGGATAGCAGTAGGAAATTGTCTTCATAAGACTGCAGCACTGTCTGGTCTGGCTGCCATAACCACAGGTTTTTTAAACTTATATGTTATGTTCCATATCTTTAATCACAGTGATTTATTCAAAATATGTTACAGGTCTGATTTGGGGTGACCGGCCCTATATTTGTGGTCCACTAGGTTTCATATCTGTAATATCTTGTGGACTTTATACTGTTTCTTGGCAATTTGATCCCTGTTGCCAATATCAAGTTGAGACAGACACAAGTAAACTACCGCATCTAGAATACTTAGCTGCATTAGGAACATCATCTCCAACATTTCTTGTGAGAAAAGATGATACGAGGAGAAGAATTCTTCATACAACTATTACATTGGTAGCATTCAGCATCAGTGCCTGGAGAGTTTATCAGGCATTTAAGTGAAATGTTTACTCTCCAGAAAGAAAGAATCTAAGTTGTAAAAAGCAGTAAGGTAGGCCATACGATGTATTGTATATGATCGTAATAAGGCCTAGTATAGAAATCTGTGAATTACAATTTCATGTATATTAATGGGGATTGTTGAGTCACACGAATCTGTTTTTGTTTGATGTTTATATTTCTTTTATGTTTTGACACTACCTCACAGGTGGATGCTGATTTTACAATAAAAGAGGATATACATAACAAAACAAACTAAGAACAGCCTTTTCTAAGAACATTTTTACTGTAACGCACGATGTTTCTTAAGGCTCCACATTGTTACTCTATGATCTCCATCTTGTTGATTATATCACAGTTAATATTAACGCAAAAAAGACACGGTCATATTCACACAACCACTTAAGTGAAACAACTACCAATATAAGTGTTCTTAGAGTTATGCAAAATTACAACCTTACACCTGGGAAGTTGGATCTAGAATTATATATTTTTAGATTGTAAATAAAGTAGATAGAATACACTGCATATGATATGGCAAAGAGAATGTTGCCTAGATTTTCTCATCCAATGGTTGGCCCATTATGAAAAAAGAATATTTATAAAAAAAAACATTTTTGAGCATTTATTACTTTAATCTTATTATTTGGCAAACATTTTAATTAGCATAATATATAACAATTTTTGTTGATTATATAAGACTTATCATCCAATATACGAACACATATGATATCAAAAATAAACGACATAAACATTCCTATAAGTGAATAACGATAATAAATATTATGCAATCCAGCGCAAAAAATTTCTGGAAGAATTTTCAGTTCAGTAATAAATCAAGAAATTCTTACATCTACTTGTATATATGATTAAAACATGAAAACTAAGCAACATCTTTTTCAATTATTAGTGTGTAATTATACAGCAGACATAACAATTGTTATGTACTTCACACATATAAACTACTTTAAAAAAAAAACCAAGTACTGTATACTTTTTTTTAATACGTAAAAATATAAAATTTACTTAAACCAGTGTGTGTTTCCTAACATTTATCTACTTAGTTTTGATGTTAAGAAAGTCTATATTATAAAGTAAGAGTGGAAGAAAATGCAGTCAACAGTTCGAAATATTTTATGTAGAATGTAAGAGTTTATCTGTCTTTGCATGTTTTTTACGAATAAATTCAAAATCAAATTTATCTATATCATAATTATATATTATCTGTATTTTATGCACTATACAAACACATACTTCAGTATCTTCGCGTGAAAAGTGTGTGTTTGTGCAATTTTTTTAATTAGATTAATATCAATTAGTTTATATAGTAATAGTAATATAAAAAATTAAATTAAAAAATACAAAACCACTATAAATAACGAAAGTTTAAGTAAGTGTTAATAATCCTGCCATGACAGCAAAGTTCGTATCAATCATTGTACATTATATATCATATTTTAAATGACTCAATTATCAGCCAAATATTTGTCATGATACAACAGTGATTATATAGTTGTAATGATGAGAGGATATGCAATAAAATATCAACTATCGATAAAGCTATACTTTTGATGAATAGTTTATTAGATAAATTTATTGTTCTGTGTCATTTATAACTTAAAAAGTCTTATGCATTTCTTGTGCAACACTTCCGCATTTTCGAGCATTTATTTTTTTACTTGATATTAATACAAATGCTTTTACTTTCTATACTTTCAGAAAAAAATTTCAGTAACTACTTACTATTAAACTATAATATATCCCATAATTTTTTAAGTTTTAGATGACACATGTATTTGTATGTGCTTCTGCCTTAATTCCGTTAAGACGATTGTAGTATTAAAGTGTATATAATGTAAACATATTCCACTGATAAGTGGCATAATAATAAAATATAGTTTGGATATATCTTTATTTACTGCCTTTTCCGAAAATCATTTTACTTGCAAAACTAATGTGTCTCAAATCTACCATTACTATTCATTCACTTACTATAGAATATAATTTATTGCAATTTATATTTTA
This sequence comes from Habropoda laboriosa, assembly GCF_001263275.1. Lineage (NCBI taxonomy): Eukaryota > Metazoa > Arthropoda > Insecta > Hymenoptera > Apidae > Habropoda > Habropoda laboriosa. The sequence continues at coordinate 2,000,254 of NW_017100141.1, forward strand.
CTCTATTTACAATGTAATAATAACGAGAATTTATACAAATAAGCATACGAAAACAAAATCGTCTGTATAAATAAAATGTATAAAAGAATTATATTACAGCAGACTCTATGTACTATAATTATGTAATAAATATTATTCTTCCTTTGCTGTTTTTTTAGCTCTTTTTTGCATTATCCAAAAATAAAGTGATGGACATAAAGTTCGTAAATATATTGCAACTTTTGGAGAATAGGGAGATATTAATACATCTCTTTCCTGCTTTAACACTGCTTTCAAAATACATTGTGCAACATATTCTGGAGAATAGCCCTCTTGTGTATTCTTGTCCATAACTGTAACAGCAGTTATTTTATATAAACAATTATTTTTTAATAAAATTAAATTTTTTAATTACTGACCTCCATAAACTTGTCCAGTCCCTGTTAATGCATTGAGAGAAAGAGCAGTTCTTACATAACCAGGACTAGCAATTGTAATTTTTATATTTTGATCAGCTAATTCTGCTCTGCAACTGTCACACCATGCTTGTAATGCATGTTTAGAAGCTGAATATGCAGACCTAACAATAATTATAATAGCTATAAGAAATATTTTGACAAGTGAACCATATAAAACCCAAATGGAACATGTTCCAACCTGTATGGAATTGCAATCTTTCCTTGTACACTGCTTACACATACTATATGACCTGACTGTTCCTTTATCATGTATGGAAGAACAGCTGTAACATCATACATTTTTTAATAACAAGTGAATACATTTTATTTAATTTTATCATATAATTACCTTTTGCTAAAGCAATTTGAGCAAAATAATTTGTAAGCATTACTTTTATATCCACATCCACATTAGTATTAAGAACTTCTCCTCTATAGGAAATACCAGCATTATTAATCAGAATATCAATTTTTCCATGAATTTCTATAATTTTTGTAACTTCAGCTGATAGAGAATTAATATTAGTTATATCCAATGGCAAAATTACAGGAGGATAAGTTGGTACTGTCTAAAATTAATTTAAATGACCATTAATGAAGATAGAGAAAAGTTTTGTTAATATATTTAAACTTACAGCATGAGTATTCACTAAAGTATTTTTCACTCTTTGCAGTTCCTCCTTTCTTCTAGAAATCAAAATAACTTTGCAACCACATTCATAGAAAACATGAGCTAGTGCTTCTCCTAAACCAGAGCTGGCTCCAGTTATTATTACAACCTACAATTCGAATTTAAATATAGAGTAAACATTTTTCAAATTCACAAGACAAATTTCGAAGTAAAGTACAATTTACCTTCCCATTCAGTGTACTTTTTCTTCTTTTGTATTTTATAATATCAAAACAATGATATATAAACCATGGAATAGTAATTGGTAAACCAAATAATTTAAATAACCACCATACAACGCGACAACATTTTACTGATTGTTCTTCCATGCTTTTATATACCCGTATATGATGATCATCAACTCTTAAAATACTGCAAAGGGACAAAACGATGTTGAATATATTACAACGTACATACAAAGATTAACCTTTAGACTGTTTCGTGATTCATATTGTACCCACTTCAAGCGAGCACATGGACATTATGTGCAGCATTATCGACTTATGCTTTCGCACATCAAAGAATTAATATTGTGGAAGCATTTACATTATACTTTTAACAATATACGTATTAAACGTTCATACTTAAAAAACATGTATATCATTAATTGTAATTGAAAATTTAACAAAACTTACAAAAGAAAGGACTTTAACGATATGAATTGATATATTAGCGACGTACTTTCTTCCTACTTTGAAGCCTTTGTTCTCGTTGCTATGCATATTATACATTCATATTCGCTATCTAACAATTCGAAAATTAAAATGCAAAATATATACGTTGAAAACAACGCTAAAAAAAGACATTGGCATTTTAAAAAAAGAAGCGGAAATGCAATCCAGAACACCGGTATGTTCTTTCATGTACCGATAGACAGCGCTAAGCTCAAAGCCATTTTCCGATTGGTCAAAGTAAGCGCGCCCATGTCAGCTGTATAGCTCAGAGTCGCGAGTCGTCCGTCGTAGACGCGGATTCGTGCAAATGGCGTCACTGCCAGTATGAGCGAGCGTATGCTGTCTAATAACGCGTACGGACCTCGTCCGGGCGCGGCGCCGCGCGGCCCAGCCTGACGGCGAGTGTGAGTGTGACAATATCGGTCAAGATCGAAGAAAAAATTAATATAAGGGGATCGTTAAATCTCGTCGTCGAATTGCAACGGTTGTGTACGTATCAACGACGAGTGGTGACACGCAGTGAAAAAGAGAGGTGAGTGCCAGATAGAAAAAAAAAACGTCGACAAGGAGAACTGTGATCCTTGCAAGAAGTGTCGTGTTATGCATACGTGATAGTAATTTACGAAATGAATGCATCTGGTCGTGTAGCATATCCTTCGGACGCTTTCTCGATCGTTCGCGATTTTATCCCAAACGATCGACAAATCTATATTTTGCGGTCTTTTGCCTGTATCGTTTTAACGGAAAAACAAGCGCGCGATACAATCTCTACGACAATAAGACAGAGAAAAAGCATCAGGGCCGATTTCTAAGCGTCTTTTAAAGCGAGATAGATGAATAGGATAAACGGAAGATGGAAAAACGTACGTACGCGTAGTAGTTTCCTTTGTGAGTTTAGACCCATACTCCGTCGTGACAGGTGCCATGCGTATACCATTGCCAAATCTATCGCGATGCTTTAAAAAGACATATTGTTCTGTGTATATTCTCACGTAGATGAACTATTAAGAATTTTCTATTGTTTGAATCTACTGAATCCCGTGTATCTAGTACGCTTTACTATTTCGTCACTTAATGGTGCGTCTGTGCAATCGTGAATAGATTCTATTTATCTGTTACAATGATTAGAAATTTTCTTATCGCCTTTCATGGAAATTTTTGTAATGTTACTGCTCTGACAGGCTATTTGAATATGTCGTTGTTATCGCATAATCAGGACGGCCATGTTTTTCCCATCTAAAAAACACGTTTCTCGTGGCCAGGCGCACGTGTGGGCGAAACAGAATGTTTTTGTTTGCGCCGCGACGAGTTCCTAAATACGACCAAGGATTGCATAAGAGATCGAGGTGTGCCCATCTGAAAAGAGTTCTAACGTCTTATAAAAACTCGAGTCCTGTTTCTATCTTCGATACTGTCAGCCCGTGACCGAAAAAAATTAGAATACTAAAAAGACTCAGTTGCACAAGCATCCTATTTTCAACAAAATTTTGAATTTAATGGAAAGAAAAGGCAAATGAAGGAAATAAATTTATAATAGCACATCTGATAGATCACGCGTGGTATTTTACGCTTACGTCACGACGCGATCTGTTATCCTCTTGTTCGATCGTGCATTTTCCACTCTTCTAATTTATCGATAGAGATAGATTATCGATAGAGTCTACATCCGCAGACTACGTTTTCGTTGTATGAAAATTTGACTAGCTGTGTAGCTAAGCTTAACATTTCGTTTTCTATAAATATAACAGCATTTTTAAAACCACGAGGAAAGGAAAAAACCTTCGTGTACGACACGGATAAGGCGGTTAACCTCACCGATACGCAGTGACTCCGGGGTGAAAGGGCATTAACACTTTTAAGATAACAATGTCGTGGAATATTAAGATCATTTATTAAATAAAATTGGTGCAAAGGAAATCCATTTCGATAAAAGTGCTTGCGTAACATTACGAAAAAATACACGGTTCAGTGAATGATGTTAGTAAAATCGCGATCATCGTTAAGTTGACTTCGAGACTTTTTCATCCGTCGTTTTTGCTATTTCTTCTCTACAAAAATTGAGTAAGTATATACATTTTGCAATCGAGTAGCTGGAACTACAATCGCGTCAATCGTATCCGTAACGATGAATAATGTTTGTAAATTTCAATGTATTTCTAAGGAAATATCGCCAGTTATTAATGCTTGGTCGATAACATACAAAAAATTCTTCTATCCCCGAAAACCGGTTATAACGGATTAACCTATAATTTACGATACCAACTGTTCAATGCTTATTAGAGTGGACTTCGATTTCCGTTATACGTTTTCGTAACATGTATCTCGCCGAAGGTTTCTGCGTACTTTTATTAGAAATATATAACATGTGCTGCATATTAAAATCGACGAACCATTGAACACGCGTCAAAGTTTACCTTTTACGAGACTACTCATTTCAAAAAAAAAAAAACTACGACTGTTACGAGTCGATAATAAAGTTTACAGTTTCTAACTGTGCTTAGATTTTCATATCGACATACCCTATTTGAACGAACCACCATTCAAATCTTAACCACAAATCACATAGAGGAAAGAATGCAATTGGGAAAGTAGGTTTATTTTCGTACACATTACGTCTGCCTTATTTCTTTGCAACACGTGTAACTACATGCGTCCGTTTTCCACATTATCACTTGGCATGTTAATTAATTCTGTCATTGAAGACCAACTTCTGAAACTTTCTAACGTTCATCGGTTGTCGCCATAGAGAAAACTAGCGCGTAAAACGAGAAATCAAAAAGTTAACGTACTTCTATGTAATAAATTCTCCGGAAAGACGTACAAACTGATTATAAGTTTTGTTTTTTTTTCTCATTCGAACGTGAAACTTAATTTTCTCGCGGATAGCGGAAAAATGATTAACCTTTCCGCGTGGAACGAATCGATTGCAGAATATGCGTCGCGTTTAATTTTAGACAGCGCGTGTTCGCGGTTCTTCCCAAGAAGTCACTGACCATTCTGGTGCATAACCGCACTTTCATGGAAACGGACCGGGCGAAGCGACGATTTTAACGAACCTCGGTCGTTCAACCGAGCACAAAGGTTGTTTACATGTATTTAATTCGCGCGTCGGCGTAGGAAATGTCCCACGACGAGTGCTGTCCCTTTCGTTGCGCTTGAAAGCGACATCGTTGTATGATTTTAGAAAAATTTGAATATTTGAATACTTGAAAATTTGAATATTTAAAGATCAAAAAATTCGAAAATTTGAGCGGTAAAAAAGCCACGTGCGTATAAAGATATTAGACAGGATTCACAATACAGAAAGGGAAGTCTAGCGGAAACGGAGTTCACATTAATTAAGGGAAATCACTGAACAGAGGATTGTATGCTTATCAGCCGTTCGATAACGACATTTGTTGTGTCTGGCGGAAAGGACTCGTCCTATCAGAACAGAACGTGTAGACTTTGCTACTTAGCATTTTCGCGAAACGAGGTCGACTAATACCACTAAATTCCGTTTTAGCGACCTCGTTGTACAATTTACGAACGGTTCTACGTGGTCGTGTAAAGCATGTGATTACTTTCTACCTGATTGACAATCCAAACTTTCGAAAAAAAATCCACGATCGTTTGTTTATACTTTCCTTTCTAAATACGATCAAAGTTTCTTAGACAAGACCGCGTTCTACTATAGAAACAAATTTTCTCAACTTCTCACATTACCGAACATATAAAGTATCGAACGAATTTCACGGACAATCGAGAATCGAGCCAATTGAAAATTCGGTTTCACGTTAAAAGCTACGCGACGATCGAAATCAAAAGAGAAAAGAAAGAGGTGTGTCTGTGTGTGGGAGTACGTATCGACGCGACTGTGCTCCGCAGAGTGCAGCCAAAGAGGGATGCAGGCCGAACTGATGTACAGAAAGCCGTTTATGATGACGACGACGTCCGGCCAGACTTTTCACCATCCCGGAATGGGAAAGAAGGAAAACGGCGGCCGGGATTCCCGGGAGACTATCCACTCCGGTCATTTCATGGTCTCCGACTTCGAGGCGGAGGCTCAGGATGACGAGGACGAGCTAGCTGTCCCCGTGCCCGATGAGGAGGCTGCCAAGTTAGCGATCATCGCTACAACTGGACTGTCGTACAAGAAATTCGTCACATGCTCGGTCAACGACAAAACCTCCCAGCAGCTCAGCATCGAGACCTCCTTGAACAAGCTGTTCCAGTGCATGTCCCTCGCCTACAGGTGAGTTTCTCTTTTCCCTCGGTTTTTCCTTTCATTTCTAGGTCACGTGCAGTTAACCCTTTAACTGCTGCACTCTTCAACACGTTCGTTGCTCTAAAATTGAAAAATTAACTAATAATTTTCATTCAAAATTTTGATACCGTAATATTTTATATTGTACGTATGTTTTACATGAATTATTATTCACCGCGAAAAATGCTTACGACAATCAGAACGATTCGTGGTACTCGGTTATTTCGACAGTTATTGTACGCAATATAACAATACGGGCGATATTGTATCGTTTCAGTGATAATAAATTTGTCGTACTCAGCGAAAATTGCACGGTGTTCGCTTTTCGCAATAAAAGAGTTGATCTCATAGGTCGATTTCTAAATATCTGAGAAAATTGTTTAATAAAACCTATTGAATCCTCTTGTTGTTCCCCTAGTATTTCTAATAATACATTAACACAAGCGTGTTACACCCGGGAGCAAGGGTTAACGATATACAGAATGATACGTTAATTTATATCGTTAATATAATGCATAGTTAAAAGAAGAACCACAGTAGTTGTACACACTTAGATATTCATCTAGAGGAAGTTATTAATGTATTCAAACGATCGAGGCTTATCTACAAACTCTGGCAGAGGCTTATTAAACCGTAAATCCTCGTTAAGATTCGTCATCGAATCATCGAGCAACTTGCTTGTTATGGAAAAAAAGTAAGGGTACCACTTGAGAAGTACTCTACCCGAATCAACATGATAAATCACTACCGTTTTCTACCTTATTTATTATTCACTTTCTCCATCCACCAGCGAACACTTATTATTTATATCTCTACAGATTAGGAAGATTCCATTAAAAAAGTTTGGAAAACTCGTGAGTGTGGAAGAGAGGACCCCGGGAGTATGATCCCGAACTTTATCCCATGATGTCAGAAGAAGTATCTTGACTGGAGTGTAACATGTCCCCTGATTACAATTTCTCGTTTTGCAAGAACCCGCGGTTGAACGCGTGTATAACAGAGAGAAGAGTCCTCTCTCGCAATCGGCTCCCCTGGGAGATTACTAGGGCAGCGCAGATTCCAGTTGTATTTCGAGCACTCGGCAACCGGACAAATGCCGTTTGCCGCTGGCATTCCGTCTCTGATAACGGACAATTGAATTAATGAAGAAGAGGCCGTAGAACTAAACGACAACATCGCAATTAAGTCTCGGCCTCGGTTCCAAGCTTATATACACTGTCCGTCGCAATTTCCGTTTTCCCTTTAACGCGTGATCCTTTCACGACTTCCTTCGGAACGTTTTTAATTGGAAGTCTCGAATACTCGTAACCAGAGATGGCTTCGCGTCGTTTCGCCAGTTAGAAATGTTCAATTTGACGAATCATTCATCGAGGATTACCGAGTCTCTCCCTGAAACACAATTCGTGCGATCAGATTAGTCTAGAATTAGTTAGGATTTTGTCGAGATTTAGGATATGAGAACGGTTTATCCGTATTTCTTTTTCTTTCTATCCTTCGTATTTATTCATTTTTACACGGAGAACGGCGTTTCACATTTTTCGCGGTGAAAACAATCGATATCATCGAGCCTCCGCGAACTGGCTGGGTGTGCAGCGTGTGTAATCAACGAGGCTAAGTGTATATTTTTAACGACGAATCGGCCAGACGGCTAGCCTCTCTGCTCCACGGATATAAATAAATATTCATAGGCTGTTTATCTGTAATTAAATTATTATCACACTTCTGTCGAAAAAGAGAGAGAAAGTATCGTTGCATATTAACGTCGCGTTAAAAAAAGATAGCGAGAGGAAGAAGAGAAAAAAAAAGAAGTATGTTTACTTTGGATATGTTAAGAGTGAATTGTAGGATTATTGTGGAATGCTGATTTTCAATTCACCGCGATATTATAATTTGAACGAGCCTGCTTCGACGGGCCTCTCCTGTTCGTGTTATCGCGCAACACGCCCGGTTATCTGATTTTGTACACAGCATTTCGCAACGATCTGTCGTGCGGATCGAGTGGCACCTTTGCCCCTTAAATGAGCCACGTGTGAAAAAGTTCCAAACTTTCCAAGACTGTTCAAACAGTCGTTTCGTACACGATGCTCGGTGGTGCTGTGCGGGTCGCTGAAAAAGAAGCGACAGAAAATTACGAGGTTACCGATAAATCGATATAGAAAAGAAAGAAAAGCAGACATCGCCGGCAGATTTACACGAGTGAACTTTGTACAATTAACAATACAAAGTAATTGAAGCTTGCTCGAGGTAAACGCATTGCCTCTATTCGGCCGGTCAATCGTTATTTTTATCCTGGCACGGAGATTGGATAATAAATGAACCTGATATCGTAATTCCGCCGATAGCGTGCCGCTATTATTGTTCCGCCTTCATGATGAAAGGGTTAATCGATTGATGATGATTTATGTCGGTGCTGCAATTGGATGCGTGCGAAGTGAAAAGACGTATATATTTTTATCGCTCGGTAAAACATAGATATTATTGTCATAATGACGCAACGTGTAACGCTTCTTGTAAATTCGAATTTCATCACACAGGCTCGTAACATTTTCGTTTTATGCGTTTCTCTCGGTCGCGTTTCCAAAACAAGACGAAGTTTGAGAAACGAGAAATGTATGTTTTTTTTTTCTTCTTCGCTCTTTCGTTCTTTCTTTTTTACTTTATCGAAAAGCTTCGTTTATCGACGAGATAGGCTTGTAGATTCACAGTCGCCAGTATCAGGTGTGTATCGGTGGAATAATTCTGACATGCCTCTTATCTGTCTCGTCTATGTGAGTGACTACAATGGTCGATAAATGTTGTTCTATCTTATCAATGTACTCGACTAATAATTTGTTCGATATTATACAGATCCATTGGAACATCTGGAATTCCCGTTCGGTGAAGTCTGGAAACAATGGAAATTTACTTTTAATTATTTATACTTTTCTATTCTGAATTTCGTTGAATTAATGAACAATCAACCATTAATCATTTATCCTGAACGATACAGCATACCGCACATAAATAGCGAAGAAAACAGTGTCAGAAGTTGCCGGCTGAATAGTGACGAATAGAAATATTTATCCCATCAAGCTCTCGTGGCTTTTATCCAGCGTGTGTTACGTCCAAGTTTCTCGCCGCAGTGACGTCATTGTTGTCACTGCATTCTCCGTGCGATATTAATTTGAGAGAATTTACGTGCCTACGACCTTGTCGCTAATGCGTCCAATTATTCAACCTTCTCTCTTTTTTCTCATTAACGCCATTACCGATGATAAAAATCTCTCGCTTTCACGGTTTAGGAAAATCACCACTTTCTAGAAAACATTAAGGCAATGATTATACTTATGCTTAAAGGCAAATGTGTGTACTTAAAATATTTGTCTAATGTTAATTAGATTGTACTGTTAGAAAAAAAAAAGGTTGCTTCTTAATTACACTTGCGTTTATGCGGCAACTATATTCTATGCTAATTGCATTTGAACGTAACATAACTCTTGTCGTGTGTTCACACAGTTCCATGCTCTCGATCGGGGAAAATGTTTCTCTTAGCTTTCGGTAGCTGGTTTCACGCCATGTACACCGATTTCCTTTTTAAGACGAAACCGACGGTTTCCTATTGCTCTGCATGCCGTTGCCACGAACCTAATTCATTCGCCGTATAAACGCCAGTGGATAAGTTACATGACACGCTTAGTCGACGCTCCTCTTTGATACCGTTCGATTCTTTGTTCCACATGGTAGTAAACCTTCCAACACACGTGCTCCAGCGTTATTGAACCAGGTAACGTGGTCGTTGTGTTACGGTGATTGTTCGATTCGACACTTGAATGGACACGAACGGATAGACATTTTTTTTTTTTTCCTCCATGTGTTACTCAAAGTAGGTTGCAAGAAATAAATTGCTTTTGCGGTTGAATTTGATCAATTGATCGGACAACGATTCTACGAACTGTGTGTTGTCTACGTTGGTCGTGTTCGGTTCTTTATGTTTATTTAGGAAAACTTAAATTGCGTGGAGTTAGTGTGGTAGCTATTGTGATGCGCTATTTCAGTGCATCGCATGGGTGAGACACTTTGCTTGCATTCTGCGCATAATTGTTTGCAGTACTGTACTTTGGCTCCGTTTCAAGTTTTTTAAATTACAAATTTTCAAAGTTTTCAATATTTAAACTTTTTAATTTCAAATCTTCAAATTTTTTAATATTTAATTTTTAAAAACTTTAAATTTTCAGGCTTTGG
>NW_017100141.1:2011440-2046611 GCF_001263275.1 Habropoda laboriosa
TCAAATTTTTTTATATTTAAGTTTTAAAAACTTTAAATTTTCAAGCTTTGGTATATTTAAATTTCTGCAATTTCAAATTTTCTAATTTTTTAATATTTCAATTTTTGAAACTTCAAATTTTCAAGCTTTGGTATATTTAAATTTTTGCAATTTCAGTTTTTCAAAGTTTAAAAATTTTTAAATTCGAAGGAGCGAGATTCGAACGAAATCCAAGCGACACCTCGCATTTCCACGAAACGACGTGTTCCTCGAACCCGAGGAAAACTTCCGCTATCAAGGGGAAAACGAGGTTTTAAACGGTCTCGTGTACGGGATGCCGGCGGGGTCTCCGGTTGCACAGTGGCCGTTCTCTCGCGACACGCGTAACTCGAAAAAGTGAATCGAGCTAAATTACCGTAAAGGCCTGTGTGTGTCACAACGTGTCTTTTATCATGCAAGGCCACTGCGTCATCGAGCACAGACGCACCGCTCGCGTGCGCCGCGCGGACATACGTGTGCGAAACACGCTCGCATTTCTGCCACACGACACTCATTTTCCTTCCCTTCCTTTTCCTTCCTTTCTCTCTTTATCTCTCTCTTTCTCTCTCTTTCCGTCTCTCGTACACCATTAATTTTCAACATATTTTTCTTCGTGTAATGCGATAATTTTTCTACTTAATTTTCTCTCATTTATCTCCTATTTCCTCATTTATACGTATCTCCTCTTATCTGTTTTTCCGTCCAACCTTCTTTTTTTTTTCGTATTTTTATCAGCTATCGTTGCGCACGCTCCTCTGAATGAAGCACAGCTGTCTCATCGTTCAGTCACGTGAGTGAGCTGGATGACTCGTGTAATTCGATGCACGAATATTTGATGAGCTTGTAATTTGTACGAAGCTGATCAACTCGATGCGTCTAATAACCCTTTGGATTCCTTCAATTTTCTCATATATACTCTAATATTGCTGTGTAATATGTACCTATTTATAACACACGCATTTCACTTGCGATAACAGTGACGCAAGTCGAAGAGCATAAATTTCTCGATGGAAGCAGGTTTCGGTGTACTTTTTCCCCACCGAGAGAGAGGATCGTTCGTAATCAAAACAGGTGATTATTTACGACAAAGATAGTAATTCCTCAAACTTTAACCCATTTTCACCCAAGATTTACCTCCATCGAGTTCACTTGCAAACCTCCTGGAGCCACTCAGACATTCAAATTTTATTCGGAACGTCTGGAATACGCAACTCGTGGCACTTCAACCGCCATGTGTCATAAACAGCTCTATTAAACGAAGCTTGCTGAAGCTCTCAGTCGTTCGACTGTGAATAATTCGCATGACTCTTTGTTTGAAAAATACTTCGACTAAAATAAATTCAACGAAGTAAAGAAAGAGAGAAAAGAAACAAGAGAAGGGGAGAGATTTCTAATAAAATCCATGACAAACGACTGTTACTAATCAACTTCGCTCCTCCCAGTAGGATAGATCGAGCCATCAACGAACAAATAACTCGTTATCTGATAAGAGTACGCTGATGGTTAATTAATCGCGAAAATATTCAGCAAAGAGAAACGTATGTATACACACGAGACAGAGAAAGAGAGAAATATAAAAGAGAATTTCTCGACGTGACTTTCAAGCTTCGTTTTCGTGCTTTTGACGGATTGCGAGGACGCTCTGTAAACTCGTCCCATCCACGATAACGATTTAATTGTTTTATTAATGGAGGATGATGAGCCACATTGCACGCGAGATGCTTTGGTGCCGGAGAAATAGAGCTGCAGCAGTTTTATGACCAATTGATGCTGCTTCAATTTTAATTTCCTTTTTTATTCCGAGTATATGTGTTCAGTGTTAAATTGTTGGCGATGTGTTGGGGTAATGAGTAGCCATCAATTTTGATAATTCCAGGTCAGGGATCCTACGGTTGATAAATGATTGATTAGCTTTGCATCGAAATTTTTACGTTGAAATAATTTCTTTTTTTTTTTTTTTAACGACTAAACAAAGTAGCGAACTTACAAACATTTTTTCAGGAAACTCTAAAAGATCTGCATTAAGTAACACTTCAGAAGCTCGATTTCTCGATAATCGTAAAATTTGAGCTTACTCGCAGCTTATCCCGTGTTCCGCCCATATTTCTTCTGACTTCTTATCTAATCGACCGTCTCCAGAAAAATGAAAATCTTAACAGGGAACTGGGGTGGCCAGGGTCTAATGCCAAGTAGAGGAGGACGCTTAGTGGAAATCTTCCTAGCATTCCTAGCTGTTGACTTTTCGACAGATACTACGTTAGCGTTGATAACGAGAAATTGTTCGAGCAAACGCGATCATCAATAAATCATCATCGATCACCTATCAATTTTTTTTACTCAACTAATACGTATTAAACTATTATTAAATATTCCACACCTATTGACCCTTTCTTGACCGAATTATTTTTTCAAAGAATTTATTTGTATCTACCGATACAAATGGATTCTAAATTGAGATCAATTTTTGTTCGAATACTCAAGCGAAAGGGGTTAATCTAACGTTGAAATTCGAAGGTGAAATAAACTTTTCACGCGAAGACGAGTTATCACTTCTATTTCATCCAAAGTTCAACAGTGTCTCCTGTATAAATCTTCAGGACAATCAGATATGAATCTTTGAAGAACAGCCTCGATCATTCCAATTTTATTCCACCACTTAAGAAATTCTCCTTATCGATTTAACCTATTTTTTTTTTATCTTATACCATATCGGAATAGTCCAGTTCAATATATATAGATATATATATGTCGCGGTGTTTCGTTTCAATTCGTGGTATTTCGGTTTAACCAGGGCTCATTCTCTTCGTTCAACTTATATTTAGCACAGTTCGCCTGGTTAGAATAAACACGTCAAAGTGTTTGCCTTGCTGGTACATACATCGCCTCAGAAACTATGATCCATTCGGGAATCCAAAGTACCTGGAATCATTATAAAAATGCCGTATGATTCTTTATGATAAGATCTTTGTGTTTCGCGAAATAACACTCGAGTGAGAAATCCTTCGAATCTAATCGATTCAAAAAGACAAAGCAAGGCAAAAGACGCTACTAATGCCCGAGGAAACTCTTCGATAAGAGGGGATTAAACATTTGTTGGAACTAGGAAACTTATCGACGTGCTTCAAAGCTCGCCACCGATTAAAGCTCCGAGCCTTTTACAACAAGAGGGAAGATTCGTTCGACAGCTTCCTCGAACTACTCGACAGTTCAGATAAACACTGTTTGCTCATGTTTCATCTGTTTACCGAGAATTTGCATTTACTCATGTTTTTTTGTGTCTCGTTTTTTACAATGATTCAAACAAATTTTTTCCAATTAGCCATTTATATATACCATTTAAATGTCGTAATATGCTTTTTCCCTCCTTGGTTATTTGTCGAAGTTTACGATAGATCGTTTGCGGTTTCACAGTCGATCTCACAGTGCTGAAAATAAAATTTTTGTAGATTTACAATATATCGATGTTTCGAATGGTAAATTTATAAAATTGTATTTCATTAAGATTTATTTGATAAAATTTTATAATTGATAATTTTCGGAATATTTACCGAAATTTTGTGGGAAAAAAATTGTCGAATAAAAATTCACAGTGGGTATGACGTATGGGCACTTGAATTTGTTCCAGACAGAAATTGACATCACCCAAGTGGAATCGGTTCAAAGGGATCAGGCTGAGATGGAAGGACAAGATCAGACTGAACAACGTGATATGGAGGTGCTGGCACATGCAATGTAAGAAAACGCACGTGAGAACGTGAAACCACGACCGTGAAACTTGCATTAAATATGAAACTCGTTGCTCCGTGCAATTAGAATCTCGTCTTAATTGGATGTTTTGAAAAGAAAATGTTTTCTAACCTCTTTAGAGACACCGAAGCACGTATGTGTACGTTTAGTTTTTCTTTTCTTTTTTTTTTAAACACGAATATTTGTGACAGAAAAAAAGAGTATGAAAATATAATGAATCGCTTGTTCGTTACGTAATCTCCCACGAAGAAAAATACTATAAATTTTTTTTCCAACTGAAAAAAAGCAATCGCCCTTGAATAAGTTAATACTTTTCGATTGTGCGGAGCAACGTGAAAGAGTCTATAAGCGTATCAAATAACCGGAAATACTCTACGAAGCGCGAGGCGCGTCGACTGGTTAATTTTGCTGACCTTTAACAATCATTTCGCACGATAACCCGGTGTCGTGACGATAACGCCGAGCCTTCGTTTTATTTTTCTGCCCGTAACAGCTTCTCTTTTCTCGGGTGAGTTGTCATGGTCAACAACTGGCGGTTCGAGGGTCACCGCAGTGATTAGGGAACGCAATTGGGGAAAAAGCGTTCTCGAAAAACCAACCACTTCGGTTAGAATTGTTAAACGTTCTCGAATTACATTAAGTTCGAGTCGTAAAGATTTTCAAGTTATATCGATTCTCCGGTTACATCAGTTCGAATCATGTCAGTTTGTTGGTTATGTCGGTTTAGTTCACGTCAGTTCCCCCCCTAGTTACGTCGATTTGCCATGAACTATTTACTATCTTATTCCAAGTAAAAACACTCCTCCCTCTGCTTTTACATTTTTGCTGTTTTATTTTTACATTAAAATACAAGCATTTCCTTACTGAGAAAACGATAAATTCACGGTTACGAAAGACGCGTTAGCTTGGTCTTTTTTTTTTCGTAACGTGAGAAATTCTTTCGAAACATCGTCCATCTTGTGTCACACTTTATCCATGTTTCTCGATTCTCAAGTAAATTCATGGTTGAGAATCGACGAGCTCTCGTCGACTTCACAATCGATCTTAACGAGAAAGCTCGAAAGAAAAGGAACATGGCCGCGCTTTCCATCGAGTTACGATCGAAAAACAAAGGTGGCAAGATAAAGCGTAATCTAAAGCCAAATTAAATTGATTCAAGATATCCTACCGCGAAAATAAGGCGATACGGTAGATAGACGGTTGCCACGGTTGTTGTACAAGATAAAAGGAATATCTTGCACGTGACACACCAGTGACAAAGAGTCCCCGCCATTCGACTGAAGCGCGCCAGTTTCTACATGTTTTCCTGTGAAACTTCCAGGCGTGTTCAGTTTCGCGAACACCGTCATACTAGCCTTCGAAATTCTAGTCGCGGTTAAATTACGCCGGCTGCGTCCCTCCGTTCGATGTCCGATCGAATCCTTCGATAATCGTATCGATACTTTAAATCGCGCGCGTTGTCATACATACCTTTTTTTATCATTTTAAATCTGCTTTGTGAATCTGTGCACTGGGGAAAAATCGAGGTAAAATTCTGAAGTAAACGATAAAAAAATTTAGGTCAAGGTCTTCGTGTCGATAACCTAGTAGTGTTCGTATAAAAAATCTGATAATTGTATACAATCTTTGTACATTGTATAAAAAGTATAGTTTGTTGTTATAAAATAATCGTTATTACTTCACATTATCGATACATTTATTGCTTTATTAATATAAATAATATTTTTATAAATTCGACGAAAACTTTCACGAGTGACTGTACAATATCAGACGAACGAGGAACAATTTATATTTTTCGGTACATTTTCTAAGAAGCATAAAAATTCCCGGTATCGTTTATCGTCGTAACAACATTATAAAGTTAACGCGGAATATTTCAATGCATGGCGTTTGCGTAGGTAAGAGGACTTTTAAATAAATCGATCTGCTCGGATTGTGCAATCGAATAAACCGTACCTCGTTCACTGACATTTCGATCGCGAGCAGCGCTATTTTTAAATTCGTCGTGTCGATCCTTAGCTTGTCAGCCTCGAAAATCACGGTGGTACATACCGATCGATCGTAAATACTTCATGTCGTACGGGATGCTGTTGAATCCTGCAATTTTAAGTGATTGATTATATGCTATGTAATGTTGTTCACACAGAGGAAGGGAATGGTTCCTCGTTCGTTGACACTGGTCACTGTCACATGTAGATTTTACGAATCGTGCTAAAAGAGGTTAAGTTGGTTTCATGTGTTTTTTTATTAAATCAAGGCGAAACTATCGATAAGAGGTTGTTTATAGAGTTTCAGTGATAGCTACAGATATATTGAATCAATGAATCATTGACCTTTTTCTTGGTAGTGTTCTGATTTCTGTACAAACATTTTAGACCATTTTTTTACACTTTTTAAATTCTTTAGACTAACAGGCTAGTCAAAGGCATAACTACATGTTCTTACATTACAGTAATAAATTCATCAACATAGTAGAAACTTATGAATAAATCTACGAATAAATCTAAATTTTAACCAAAGCATTACTACTGAATTCTAACCTCACTAACCTCCATAGTTCTAGTACACCACATTTTTCATTCATCCTTTCACATAAATCATTCCTATCGCAATTCTAACACTCGTAAATCATCTTTCAAGCAGTCTTCTTAATATATACTCACTTTGTTTCGATTTTTCCCGATAAGGGTGCATCATAAGCGAACGATAACCGACGAGGGCGAGCGGAAGCGCGGCGAGTAAGAGAGGCGGAAGGTCGAACGGAGGGAAGTTGTCTCCGGTTCACAGATCGAAAGCAGAGATCGACACAGGACTTTGTACCTGCGGTCTCGTGATTACGAGAAATATTTCGCGAGTGCGCCACAAAATGCGTCGCCGCAAAGTCGGCATCGGGACGCTCGCGTCTCTTCTCCGCTGTACAGAACACATCGAGCATGGTCGTAGATCAAAGGGCAGCTAACTAGTCGCTTAACCTGTTCGCGTGGTCTGCACAATTCGAATTCGACGAAGGAGTACGCATCGTGGTTCGTATCGATTTTTTCTCGAAGAATTTGCTTCCTTGTTGCGTGTGAACCGGATGGAAAGCTTTTTCTGATGGGTATCGTGCTCTGTGTTAGCTAAAAATCACGTTGCTGCTACTTTTAGAGACGCATTCACAGCCGGTCGTGGTTCATTTGAATTAGTGCGCGCGCACTGAGTCGCGTGTCAACGACATCGCGAACACAATTGAAATTCCTTTTTTATTTCTTGATACATCGAGATAAGGAGATCTTTTCGTAAATAAATCTTTCGTTGTTCTAAGTGAATTTTTTGTAGAATATTCGAGTATAGAGAATAAAAGTATAAAAATTTATTTATTTTTTCTTTACAGTGGTGAATTTATCAAATGGAATAAAGTGAATCTGTACAATTTCAGTTATACTGAAGCAAAACACGCTGGTGTGCCAATTCGCGTCCCCGTTGGATGTTGATACTCATAATAAGCCTGAGGTACGTTTGCTTATCACACTATGATAAATGGTCGATTCTTATCGAACATCGTTCTCGCAATGATCTACAGATTGTTTCAAATTAGAAAGCATGAAGTTAATTCTATACGAAATTCGTGTCTCTCCCATGAACTGAGCAGCTCTTGTCTGTTTAAATCTGTCAAACAGTCCGTGCTAAAAATAGACTACAATTGAATTTAAAAGCTGCTGGTATATGCATTTCAAACTTACTTCGCAAATACAGGATAGTAGATTGTGCGGATCGTTTGTTAAATTTCTGCGGGTTTAAAATCCACGAATTACGCGAAGATTTGTATATTTGTATATTTGTTAATTTTGAAACATCCTGTACCGTGTAGTAGTAAAGCTTGATTGATCTGAATTCGAATACGATAACGAAGTAAATTGAGAAAGAAAATTGATTGAACTTATATTACATATTTTATTTGTTGAATACAAGAAAAATTTAAAAGATTAACGTAAATGAACGACGTATGTATTATCAGGCAGTGGTCTTAGAGGGAAAATACTGGAAGAGAAAACTTGCTGCCGTTACTGCGGAATACAAGAAATGGCGTATGTTTTACCGGAACAAGATCCTTGGTTGGACGAACAAGGATGGCACCGAGATGGTATTCATCTATTTGCAACTTCAAAATATTGTTAACGTTTCTCTGAAATAAATTCGAATGAAATAAAGACAATAACAGAAGTTCGATATATTTTTTAATTTGTATTTTGCAGAATTTGCAGTAACCACTTGTATTTCCTATTTATAACAGAAAATGTTTCAGATGGAATCGATGGACGTATTAGATTGGGGCAGCGGATTGGGAACCTCAGGCAACTTTGGAGCAGGTACAGGCAACACACACGGAGGGACCAGTGGGACTCCAGGAGGAGAGAGTATGATGGTTGATGAAGATTACATGGAGCTAATGACTGATACGTTATTTTCGACAATCAGTTCAAATCAACCAATATACTTTCCCGATCCGAGAGAAATTGGTAACTCACTAATTCACGTTCCTGCACGAGACTTTGATAAAAAAAAAAGAAAAAAAAATAGAAAAGGAAAAACAGATATCTCAGTACGATTAGTACATTGTAATAACTTATAATTAAAAAGGAACAAGAACGAAAAAAGTAATGTGAAACTAAACGATCTAGATAATTACGTAGCAACCCAAAATTACCGATAAACATTATTTTCAAGTTGTTGCTTGTAATTGCAGCGCGTGGAGCTAGTCTGGCGGATTTTATACAACCCAGCTTGGGACCGCTCCAGCCAAATTTAGACGATTTTATGGACACTTTAGAACCGTTGCAAGGTACACACAATCAACGATAAATTGGAATAATTATGAGCTGCGTAACAATTAAAATTTATTGGCTTTTAGAATTTTTAAATTCGAAGTTGCCTCCAGTCCCCGAGGAAGACGACATGTTTCGAAACAGTGCTCTGAACGCGAACTATGCTGATCTCGATCTAATGACGCCTATGAATCAGATGAACGAGCTGAGCCAAGAATCAGCGGTGAAGAATGAAGCTTCACAGCAGGCAGCATTAGCACAGGACGAACAAGGAGGCACTATACAGAATCTTCAGTACACCGCTAAAATATATACTCAACCTCAGCCAGAGCCAACAAATGCGTTCAGGAGTAATATGTATGTTTCACTTACTTATCGTTTTATATTTTGACAAACAAATTCTATATCAATTTCTACATATGCAATACAGAACTCTGGCCGATAGTTATAATACTATACAACAAAACTACGAGCCTTCTCCACCGAGTCAACCTGTTAGAGAGAAGAGTAGGCCAAGCAGGATTTCTTCGAGGAGTAGTCGAGTGATTCAGCAACCTCAGCAACAACAGAACACGTATCAACGAACAACACAGCAACAGAATTCAGCTTATCAGCAGGCCTCGCAGCAACCGTACGCCATGGAGATTCAAACCGTTCAATTAACGCCGATTCAGAATCAAGTGCAGATGACAGCGTTGAATGATCAGTCTGTACACGCCAATCAGATATCGTCTATCGCCAGTCACGTTCAGAATCTCGTGACTGTGCAGCAAAACTTCGGACAAACAAATTCCACGGTATCTTCTCAGCACAGAAGCATCAGGCCTTTACCACCGGTCGCACCGATGTCTACGAAACCGTACAAAGTCGTTCAACCGCAGCAATGCTACAAGTTCTCCGCGCTACCGCAAAACTTTAATACGCAGCAATGTAAATTCAACACGAATAATTTCAAGGTATAATTCAAAGATAGAACTGGATTAGAGATTTTATCGATGTTCCGTTTGAATAATGTATCATAACGAGGCAATCAAATCAGCAATAGAGTCAGATTATCTTGATATTTTTCAGACACACCCACCGCAACAGGTCGTATCGGTTTCCGCGGAGCAATCGTCGCAATCATCGATACTGTTACAGTGTAGACCCTCCGGTTTGGATCTCACCACGCCGGCCGTGCAACCCGCGAAATTGTTACCGCAAGTAGCCGCGTCGAATTCAGAGAAAGAGGAAGTTTTCGCTGTGCCCAAGGTTAATATGTTAATCAGAATAAACTCGTTTGCTTGTGTATACATATGAATGAAGATTTTATATTATAATAATGGCTTATTTCCATTTCAGTATCAGATGAAAGCAAGGAATAGATCTCGAAGTAGTTCGTCGTTAACCACACCAAGAATGCATCCACCACCATTAGTATCAGCGGCGAGCGATCCCGCTCTAAATCTAAATAACAATGTTTTGCTCGCACAGTTACTCACGAATAGTATGTATTCAAAGAAACGTAATCTATGTACGATTAATTTTATTCTCTATTTTCTCTCTCAATCATTTATACCGGCAACATGACGCGTGCATTATTGAGAAATCGATCACGGTATACATATACTTTCTCTCGATAAAAAGAATATTATGAGAGCTTCAATATCGTTACATAGACACATCTGGTGTACACACAATGAATATGCCAGCTGATAATATAATGCCGACAGTGAACCAAACAACCACAACTATGAAACACATCATACCCATGCTTCCACCTTCAGCTTCGCCTACGCAGGTGACGACTACCCATCATATCACCACGCCGGTCACTGTCCAAACTATGCAAACCTCTACGGTGCAAGTGCAACCGCAGCAGCAGGTATTCCTTTGTTTTATTCTATTCTGATTGTAAAGTTGAGACATAATTAGATCAGTGTTCTTCAAGGAAAGGATCACATAATGTGAACATAACACTTAAGCTTCATGTCTTAACGACTTGAATTGTGCTGATTTAGAAAATAATTCATATGATACTATTATTAAAATACTAATTGAACGCATCTGAAAATATCATTTTCCGAAGAATATTTGTAAACACAGCTATTTATAGCTGGCACATGTCATAGATTACATAATGCTGATACCGACAATAATAAATCTTTACCTTGTATAATCTATATAACGAGGTTTAACTGTATGTTGCACATTAGGCAATGCAACAGTCTGCTTGCAGCCAACAAATGTTATTAAATACAAACACCCAAGCACATCAGCCACAAAATAGTCCCGGGTCACCGAAGGATAGTTCTAACGCGCACAGTCCTCAAGGGTTGAGCCTCAGTCCTTTGCACAGCCCGATGAGTATAGGAAGCCCATTGTCACCAAGTCGAACCTTCGGAAAGGGTGAAACGGAACGAGGACAATACAAGGAACAAAGGAGAGTCGGGCACATTCACGCGGAACAAAAGCGTAGATATAATATTAAGAACGGATTTGACATGTTGCACAGTTTAATACCGCAGCTTAGTCAAAATCCGAACACAAAGTTGAGCAAGGCCGCCATGCTGCAGAAAGGGGCGGATTATATCAGGCAGCTAAGGGCGGAGAGAAATCAATTGAAGGAGGAGATGGATAGTTTAAGACATCAAATCGAGTGCCTTAATACGTCGATTAGGTAACAAGAGAGTCAAGCGGGAAAGAAAAAAAAAATCAATTCTATTTTAAGAACGGCTATATTAAGTTACGATTCAACATTCTGTTGCAGTAATTGTCAATCTATGCTTCCTGCAACGGGTGCTCCAATTTCTAGACACAGAACTAGCAAGATGAAGGAGATGTTCGATGAATACGTACGCACACGTACACGGGAAAATTGGAAATTTTGGATTGTATCCTTTTTTTGAACTATTTCTTGAACGAATTTTATTTTTAACGATTAAATACGTTAATAGAAAATAGTGGAATTTGGTATTTCCTTACAAATTGATTAGTTCAGTATATTGCTTGAACCTCTAATGATTTCTTTCAATACCTCGGTGTCAACCGCGAGTATCGAAGATTTATACAGAAGTACAATATTGTGGGTTGAGCAACATTGCTCGCTCGTCGATCTCAGACCAGGTTCGTGTCTTCAAAAGAAAACGTGTTTTTTGTAGTGAATGCTGATTTATAGATTAAGTTTGTGACGGTGGTATTATTAATGTTTTTTTCCTCTTTAATTATAGCTGTTCTGAACTCCCTAAGATATCTGTGTACTGCCACTGATATTCTATCAGATCCTGGTCGCCTACCTGAAGAAGCACTCGCAGCAGTCAATCGCACGGAACGGCGGCGATCAACTCAGTGACCAATTATAATATTATGCAAATTCGTCGTGAACATGATTTGCATATACGTTTAAGATTTAGTCGCGTACGAGCAAAACGAAAAGCAGTTACCGTAGCAGTAAGCCAGTTTAGGAGAGAAAACTTACATGAAAATTCTTAAATGCGGTCTCTTTTTACAATAGATTTTCAGATTTCCTTTCGTAACGATCGCGGATCATGATGGAAACAACTTAAAGTGCAATTTTTCCCTATCCTTCACAAAATTGTGATCATCAAATTTAATGATAAAAGAACAAAAAAGAGTACGTGAAAATGTACATGAATTTACTCGAACTCGTTTAACAAAATATATGTATACGTATATAGACTGTTATAAATTTGGAACACGCTGAGATTTTAATATCCTCTTTTTTGTGAGGTTATCGCAATTATTTGTATTGAATATTAACGAAATGGAAGTATGTTCATATTTATTACGTAATTATGTACATCACGTGTTTATATTCATGCAGCGTTAAGGAAAATTTCTATTTAACTTTATCTACGTCTACGAATTGCGATAACACAAATTATTTTCCCATAATTCTCTTTTTTAATTTTTCTTTTCATTGACTCATTAAATTCAATCATTGTAATACTTGCCTACATATATGTGTAATATTTAAAAATAGAAACAAAAAACAAAAATATGTAGAGCAAACCATTCCATTATATTTTTACTATGCTTGTTTTTGACTAAGTACGACATTTGCGGCAGTGATAAGAAAAAGGAATTAATGTTTTCTTGAAGTTATTTTGTTTCGTTTTACTTTTAAGACAAAAATATTTGTAAAAAATATATGTTACATTGTCGGTATATTTTTATAATAGTTGAAATATACGTAACTTTCTTTAAAAAAAATAAAAGTTTAACTTTGGAAATTCTTCTATTAAAATTGACGAATAAAAACTTTTTACGATAAATTAGCGTCAAGTAATTGTTGTAACTTTTTTACACATAGTAAAAAGATACATCTAAATCGAACCAGTGCCATGAAACTATATCGTAACAGGAGACTGGAGTCAGAAACATAAATTATTAACAATATTTTATCTATATAATTCACCATGCCTTTCTACTACGAAAAATGTAGTTTAAAATTGAATACTGTAAAATATTATCGTTTTCAACTTTGCACTCTGTAACGAATATACAGCTGTTGAACTTGCATAGTAATAACTTTGAAGGGATAAAAAGTTTATTAATTCAGATAATCGAACTGCATATGCGGCGGTAAAAATGGGTTGCTCACAAATTACGAGTTTATTATATACTAATAATGTTATAAAATATGAAGTTTTTAATGTGAAATTTCATGTGATAATGTACAAATCATTTATAAAGATTCAAATATTAGAACTTAAGCCGTAAAAGACTTCTGCATATTGTAACATTGTTATCTTTAAACAACGATTGTATATAACAGAATATTGTAAATGGTGAACAATCTTTAAGAACCTCTTAAGCTGTTTCAATGATTGTTAAAAATATAACGTTTATATTTTGCGGATACCCGATCAATTAATTTTTACAATATACAGTTGTCTTTTATTTAACTTTACACTGTGTACGTATAAGTGATAAATAATATAAACAAATCAACGAAGGGATGTTTTTTTTTTTGTACAATATGTATCATATAATCATATAAACATTCGTGTACTGTTACTCAGATGTTTACTTCCATAAAGAAAATTGAATTTTACTACTTTTTTTTTTCATTTTCCTATGCTGCTTAGCATTGAACATTATTTTTATTTATATTTTTTCATTATCGTTTAATTAAAAAAAGAAACACTGTATCTTCACACTTTTATGATATTTTATAGGATATCGGTATGATGTCCATTGTCATTTTCATTTGTATTCAATATATTATTACTCTAAATAGTCATCTCATTAAAAAATATACTTTCTTTTTATGTTAGTGTCAGTTTTAAAAGAATTCATTAATTGAGAAATATCAGAATTTATATTATTGGTGTGCAAACAGAACATTTATCACAAATCAGGTATAAGGATGTAATATTGTTTTCAGAAATTGGTAAGAAACCAGGTGGTTCTTTGCATTCTGTGAAATGTGCATTTACACAATTAGTTATGAGATATCCCACTTCTTTCACACTGATACAATTGCTGAATGCAAAGCCACAAGATTTACAAGCTACTTTATTTTCTTTTTCTATTAAATTAGATTTCTGACATATAGGACAAATGACTTCGTCATTTCCTTGATCTGCAATCAATGCTAATAATTCAAGTTCTTCTTGTGTCATTCTTTCATACTCTTCTAGAATCCATTGTTCTATAAATAATATAAAGTATTTCATATTGTTTGACAATCCCATATGCAATAAAAGAAAACCCATTTAATTCACCTTCTTCATTGAGTATCTCAGCTTCAAGATCAAGTGCTTCTTCTGGATCAAGAGGTTCGCTTACAATAGAAGCAAAAGGATTCACAGTTGGATCTACACTTGTGGTCGCGATGTCATTCAATTCTTTACGAACGATTCCAGTCAAAGTATCTTGAACAACTCTGGAATTGATTTCCAAACCAAATCTACCTTTGTTAAACAACTGTCCTCGTTTCTCTCGCATTCTTTGTCGACACCTCTAAAATTCAGTTTTATCATGTTGACAACAAAATTTTCTCGGAATACGATACGATTGACAATGCATTACATTGAATCACATGAACTTTATTGCTGTTACATGTATAAAATCTTTGGAAATTTTCAATTGACATTAGACAGCTAACCTCTCTCAAGACCTCTTGCAATTTTGGAGATCCGTGTCTAATTTTATTTGCAGCATTTCGATTTTTCATCTTTTGGCTCATCGTCGGACTTAACGTTATGTTTTCCATGTCTTTCGTACACCTTAACATTTGGAAAACTTTACGAAAACAAATAATAAAAGGCACTATGATCGATCTATGGCGCTGACGTATACTCTGCTGTTGCCCGGCAAAGCAAACTTGAAACTTCAAATAGACTTTAGGGTCTAGAAGTGGGAAATCGTACGCCTTACTAGCGGTTTTCGGACTTACAATTAGTTTATTTAATTTTGCAATGGAAATGAACGTGGTGTGTAAGGGAGAAATAAATAGTCTGTAAAATGCTGTAAAACAACACTGGTATATTGTACCCTTTTGTAAAATACATTTTGTACATTAATCATACAATAAATAATTGATTTTTTTATAAATAATTGTATTTCTTCACTTTTTCTGATGTTCAAGTCCTTCCCTTGATTCCTATGGTGTACTGGAAGGTCCATCAGTAATTCATACAAAAAGAACATTCATTTTCAAATGTTAAATAAAAAATTATAAACAATTTTTAACCAATCTACTGAATGCAATGGATAATTCAACGTAAAATTGATATTCAACTAAACCGTGTAATAATTTTATTTCATACTACCAATAACTATAAACAACCATTTGTAGAATTATTTAACAAGAAACAGCAATTATTCAATAATTAAGGTGCTTGATAATAAGCCAGAAACTGTATTTTACTATCTACATTATTAAGAATTTAAAATAATTAAAAATTGATTATATGTATGAATTAAATACAATAGGGATTACGAGGATAAGAATAACGAAGGGAAACAAGGAAAGGAAAAGCGGATGACAAGGATAGCACTACAGAAATGAGTTAGACAAGTAAAGAAATAGGGGTCAACAAGGATAGCAGTTTTGTAATGAGTTAGACAAGGAAAGATATAGGGATAGACAAGGACAGAAAATCCGAAATCGAAACTAACGCCATCTCGCGTCAGGTGACGCGAACTACGATTTCTTAATAGGAAAACATGATATAAACAGAGCTATTAGACAAGGAAAGCACTAGTGTGCGACAAGGACAGAGATAGAACGCTTCCTATTGGTTGACGGGCCGCCATGCTCCACCTCCCAGGGCCACAGCCACGTGGTCCGGTGAAAAATCATTAATAACTCGATAATTAGGATGATTTTGTGAACTTTTAGAATTGAAGAATAAAGTGCGAACCTTCAGCAACTTTCACATATAGTTTTTAATGCTCTAAACCCTTTTAATAATTAGTTATTAACAATTATTGTGCGGAGTGTCGGTGGCGGTATTACACACTGTCCTGGTTTTTCGTCAATTTTGTAGCTTTATACAAATAATTCATGCACTTTCATACATGTGTTCGAAAGTCTATTCCTTTAGCTAGTTTCCCGTTCCATTTTCATTAACATATTCCTCGTAGTTTGCAAGATATTAGATATTATTTGGGTAAGTACTATGCTCGTCACATGCAAGCGTAACATATTTTCGTCATTATCATGAAAAAGCATGATTAATTTTGTACTTTCAAGCATGCAGAATGTAGTACAGACTTTTTACTATATTCTACAGTAATTTTTGTAGCCGCAAGTGATGTGGTTTATTAGATATTAGCAATAGTTTATAACAGTCAGGTATACACGAGTACAATGAATAGTGGACGCTCCCATATAATGCTTAATAATTCCTAAACTAAAGCGAATATGTTACTAAAAGTTAGATGAGAATGTTGCCAAAGGAGTTCTCTTTCAGATGCGTGTAGTTAGTTACACGAGAATTTAGTGAAAAGCTATGAAATTATTGAACAATCGTAAAGGTATGCGGTATCGTTCCCGACAACCCGTACTAAAATTGTTAATAACTAATTATGGAAAGGGTTTAGAGCATTAAAAACTATATGTGAAAGTTGCTGAAGGTCCACACTTCATTCTTCAATTCTAAAAGTTCACAAAATCATCGTATTTATGGAGTTATTAATAAAAATTTCGGAAATGTTTTACGTTCGAATACGACGAGTGTAGTATTTACCCAAATAATATCTAATATCTTGCAAACTACGAAGAATATGTTAATAAAAATGGAACGAGAAACTAGCTAAAACAATAGCCTTTCGAACGCACGTATGAAAGTGCATAAATTATTTGTATAAAGCTACGAAATTAATGAAAAACCTGAAGGAAGTGCGGTATTGCTGCGGACACTCTGCAAACTAATTGTTAATAACTAATTATTGAAAGGTTCTAGAGCACTAAAAACTATATGTGAAAGTTGCTGAAGGTTCGCACTTTATTCTTCAATTCTAAAAGATCACAAAATCATCCTAATTATCGAGTTATTAATGATTTTTCACCGGACCACGTGGCTGAGGCCCTGGAAGATGGAGCATGGCGGCCCGCCAACCAATAGGAAGCGTTCTATCACTGTCCTTGTCGCACACTAGTGCTTTCCTTGTCTAATAGCCCTGTTTATATCATATCACCTGACGCGAGATGGCGTTAGTTTCGACTTCGGATTTTCTGTCCTTGTCTATCCCTATATCTTTCTTTGTCTAACTCATTACATTAGTGCTATCCTTGTCTACTGCTATTCCTTTCCTTGTCTGATGCATTACTCTAGCCCTATCCTTGTCTAGCGCTATTCCTTTCCTTGTCTGACGCATTACTCTTGTCCTATCCTTGTCTACCGCTATTCCTTTCCTTGTCTGACGCATTACTCTTGTCCTATCCTTGTCTACCGCTATTCCTTTCCTTGTCTGACGCATTACTCTTGTCCTATCCTTGTCTACCGCTATTCCTTTCCTTGTCTGACGCATTACTCTTGTCCTATCCTTGTCTACCGCTATTCCTTTCTTTGTCTAACGCATTACACCAGTCCTATCCTCGTCATCCCTATTATATTTGATACTTATACTCAATTTTTAATTCTTTTAACGTTACTAATAATGTAGATAGTAAAATACAGTTTCTGTTTTATTTCAAAATACTTTAATTATAGAATAATTAATGTTTCTCGTTAAATAACAATTTAGATGGTGGTATATAATTATTGGACGTATTTAATGTTCTTTTCATGTAAATTACAGAAGGAACTTTTAAGATACAACTGGAATCAAGGAAAGGACTTAAATTTCAGGAATAATAAAGAGTCTTTGACTACAGAATAATTAGTGTTTCTTGTTAAATAACAATTTAAATGGTTGCTTATAACTATTGGAGGTCTTAAACGAATTTGTTGCATGATTTAAATTAATAAAACAGCTCAATTTATTAATTTTGCATGGAATTAACAATTGCACGCAGTAGATTAGCTAGTAACTGTTTATAACTTTTATTTAACATTTGAAAATTAATGTTCCTTTGGTATGAATTACAGATGGAACTTTGTGGCCACCACAGGGACAAAGGAAAGGACTTCCACATCAGGGAAAATGAAGAAATGCAATTATTTAAGAAAAAATGAATTATTTATTGGAAGATAAGTGTATAAAATGTATTTTACAAAAGGTTACAATATACCAGTGTTACATTACAGCATTTTACAGTCTATTTATTTATCCCTTGCACACCAAATCCACTTCCTCTTGCGAAACAGTCATTATTTAAATAAGATTCCATTGAAAAATTAAGTAAACTAAGTCCGGATAGAGTTAGGAACGCGTAAAGATCGAAAAAATCGTAAAAATCGCGAAATTCGAGCGAAGAAATAGCTTAGAGACATTGAAAAATTTCGAATGTCTGAGAAATGGTTGACTTGCACTACTAGATATCTCGCGGAACAATTTTCGAGCGTCTGAGAAATGGTCGACTTGCACTACTGGCTTGAACAAATTTCGATGTCTGACTTATGGTTGACCCGCAGGATAGTTCAAAAATTTCGAAAATTGGCCGAAAATCAGCAAGTCAACCATAAGTCAGACATCGAAATTTGTTAGTAGTGAAGTCAACCATATCTCCGACAACCAGTTTCGATGTCTGACTTATGGTTGACTCGCTGATTTTCGTCCAATTTTTGAAATTTCTGAACTATCCTGCGGGTCAACCATAAGTCAGACATCGAAATTTGTTCAAGCCAGTAGTGCAAGTCAACCAATTCTCAGACACTCGAAATTTTTCCGCGAGGTGGCCAGTAGTGCACGTCAACCATTTCTCAGACGCTCGAAATTTTTCTGTGTTAGCCAGTAGTGTAAGTCAATCACTGCTTAGGCATGCCAAAATTCTCCAAGTCCGATATTCGAAGCGGAAAAAGCAGCTTTATTTATTCCTTTATTAACGTGTCAATTTATTAAAGTTTCTGAGTTATTTGCAAGTACTTCGATCAAAGAATAATTAATGTTTCGTGTTAAATAACAATTTAAATTCTTGTTTAAATTACGGAGTGAAGTTTCAGGCCACCACATGGATCAAGGAAAGGATTCAATATCAGGAAAACTGATGAAATGCAGTTATTTGTCAAACAATGAATTATTTATTTTAAGATAACTGTACAAAATGTATTTTTACAAAGAGTTACAATATACCAGTATCGTTTTGCAGCATTTTACAGTCTATTCATTTCTCCCTTATACACCACATCCATTTCCATTCGCGACACACTCATTCTTTAAATAACATTCCATTACAAAATTAAATAAACTAAATTCGTACATTGCTTAGAACGTGTAACAATCGAAGAATTCGCAAAATTCGAGCGACAGAAGCATCGAAAGTTGCGCGTAAAATAGCGCAGTCCAGAATGTAGACTATTTAGGCACGTGTTGAAAAAAGTAACCAATGCGATGCGATCACCTACAGGCCTGTACTCCCACTGCAACCGTTGTTTCGCACTTTTTTCACGTCTGACTACGTCATTTCCTCCGATCGTTGCACTCGCCTCGAACTCACTGGCAAAAAAGAGCACTTCTGCGCAGTTCTGCTTCACACCAATCAGGTTTCCTCCCGAAATCCTCCAACTGAGAACCGACGAAGTTCAAGGGACACACCGATTAGACTTCATCTCTGAAAGAATCATCCTTTCCGCTTTTCCCCTCGTAGAAAACTTCACCACTTCTCTGTTTTACTAAGTTAAATCATGCAACAAATTTATCTAATAGTTTCAATAATTATAAACTATCATCTAAATTGTTATTTAACAAAAAACGCTAATTATTCTATAATTAATGTACTTGAAAATGAAACAGAAACTTTATTTTACTATCTACATTATTTGTAATATTAAAGTAATACAAAATTTATTATAAGTATCAATTTTAAACTGCTACTACATGCTATTATGCTCTAATTTACAATAACTATTATTAAAAGCAAAAAATTCGAAGAATTCCTATTTTAAAAATCAACTAACCTGATAATTCTTCACTTCTGACAATGCTCTTGATGATACACTCTGGATGCTTCCTCCTATCACGATTAAATATCAGCAGAGACGGAAGAGTAAGTGCAGTAGCTTTATTCTATCACTATTGGTTGATTAGCAGCGAGACGTCACAACTTCTCCTATTTATTGCAATTCGAGGCATTGCGCAGGCGCCCAGATCATTTAAATTTGAAGCCTGTTGAAGTTAAATGTCCTCTGTAACGTGTATAAAGGGGAAACAATGTTGAAATGATACCAAGAAATTTAAACGACAATGATTTATCATTTATTGTAATATCCAATGACGAAAGTATAATACAATTTTATCGGCCAGGCATTCTATTCGGATTGAGATCGGTTTTCCGCTGCGGCTGATCAAAAAAATCATGAGCCAACGGTTATATGAAACAATTGTTACAATTGGAGCAAGTCATAATATAAAACAATGACTCTCGATTAGTTATTACAACGTGTCATTTAAGTTATGCTAAAAAAAATATAACTCTTATTACCAGTGACAATAATTCATCCATATAAGTAAAATATCATTTTGCAGTCACTTACACGCCTAAGAATAAATATATATACATATATATACATATATGTATATCTTAAACATTTACGTCATCGTATGCATACATATAAAGGGTATTTCGCGAATAACTCTACCAGTTAGTACGACACGTTTAAAATATTTCATCTCTGTGAAAACAACAATTAACATCCTTAACATTCGTAAAACAATCTCCAACATTTTCTTTCTGTGTTGAACTAACGATGCAAAAAACAAACGAGATCCACATGTCTATGATAAATATATTCATAAGATCTCTGTTAAAGTTTTTCTCCTTAATCACCTAACCTAACAATTCGTCGACGATCCAACAAAGTTACACGCTCTTCGAAATACCCTATACATACATATACACAGTTATATACATACGTATATATACATATACACGGTATATTCATATACAGAACTACATTCGTGTCCCTTTACAACAATACAAACAGTCAATTATTCAGTTTTCTTTTTTTAAATATTAATTGATTCTCTTTACGTCACAGCGAAGACAGCACTGAATAATATACACTTGGATTCTGCTTATTAATACGTCGGGACTAGATCGATGGCAGATCTTCGACCGACTATATACTAATATTTACTGAAACAGTCAAGGAACAATGATGGCACAACAATGATTTTAAATAATTATTCTTCGATTAATTCTAATTCCGTCGTCTGATATCAGACCGTTCGTTAGGAAAACAAAAAGATCGATCCATCGTTTGCAGTGATGTGAACTTGGTACGAATAAAGTCGCATCACACTTTTCGATCTGCGTTTCATTTTAGACACCATTGCTTCTACAGCTTTTTTAAGGTCCACTCGCTGATATATATTTTCTCTCTCTCTCTCTCTCTCTCTCTCTCTATTACGCTGAGTAACTATGTCGTGGTAATTAACAATATATCAAGCGAATTACCGAATTACAAAAATTAGACATATTTCCTGAAAACCGGACATCATGATTTTAATCATCTAATCACAAATGTTTATAAGCGCACAATTGTCGAGAACGCATAATCGAACAAACTAAACGTCGACGTCCTTCGACCTATCGAGCTATATTCATCCACGTTGGAAGAACTACTATTATTATCATCTGGACAGTACTTTCGCCGACGAAATCAATACACCTGCGTATAGTCTCTAACGTATCATCTTCTTTTTTTTTATCCATGAACATATTTGCAGCGATACTTATTTATGTTCACACAATTTTTTTCTTCGTGTATTTACACATACCGCCATACTACAACGACACGGAACTATAGCAATTTTTTAAGAGGGAAATGTCTTTGTACCAACGTTTATCGGAGAACATTTTATCTTAACCTCGATACATACTTCTCGATAGACAGCGTACAAAACGTTTGTATTTCATTATATCGCATCGGCCGCATTTTATTCCTTCCCTTCTCTTATCAAATCGATATGAATAGTTGAAAATAACCATAGCACCGAAGGAACTTGGGCGCAACATTACGCGTATAATATATATATAATCTGACAGCTCTTGGCAATGATTTAGAGTCACTATAATAACTGGGTGCTTATAGGCTAATTATTCCTAACGATCAGTGTCACGATTAATATCAGTTTTCTCTCGGCAACAATGAATAGATTCAGGTAACAATTTCAACGAACCATATTCTGTCCTTTCTTTGTCCATTTGCATTTTTTACACCTTACGAGCTACGAACAGAACGATGATATAATTTCAACTAGATTAAAGATGATTGTACATACACACACATCGTGGATACGTTGCTACGATTCGATCCGTAGGATCGAGATCGAGACCAGAGACAGTAAGAAATTAATGCTAAAAAGTACAGCGCTTTTTTTCTTCAGGGAACCAATTCTTTCTCTCTCACTCTCTCTCTCGCTTTCTCTAACTCGACGATACACATTTAGGAACTAGACTCGACTCGTACATCTCGTACTACATTATCAAAAATTTTGATCGTGCTCGATCGCGTTTTCGCAAAAAAGGCGCTATACGTACATCGCTAGAAAAAAAGCTCTGGTCGTAAATCGGTAAAAAGATCTGTCCTCGTACGTTCGAACCAGTTTCTCGATTAGAAAGATCCTTTCTTCGTCGGATAGGGAAAGTCTATATATTTTCATTTTTTTTTTTTCACGCTTTATACAATTACAACGAAGATTGAACGTCTTGATGCGACGTTCGTTTTAAAATTTACAGTAGGTATACAGAGAGGATATAAAAAGGCAGAGTAACAAAGTAGAATATTCATCTTCTTTGGATCGTTGAGCACGTGTGATCCGTCGAAATGTACGAGGACTTCTTTTGATAGCCTATCTCTTTCACTTTCTCGTTCTCTCTCTCTCTCTCTCTCTCTCTCTCTCGCTCTTCGAATTATAACCTCACATTTGGGCGATGATTAATGCAGCTACTGCCGAGACTCGAAGAATGACCGGCAGCGTGCAAATCGTCAGAGTTTCTCCGGTGCCGTGGATCTGACAGTCGGCGCAGTTTGAGATGAAATCGGAGGACCGACGCTCGTTGATCGTTCCAGAGGAAATATCACCTTAGTCGGGGTCGGTTGTGATATAGCACGCTTCGCCAGCCTAAAAGAGCTATCGTCCGTTGTTTGTTAGTAAATTTGCGATAGAAAAGTCCCCTTTCGAATTTTGGGGTTTATCGTAACACGCGTACTGGCTATAATTAATCCGATAAAAAACATTTGTTACACTGGTTAGAACAATTTTCAGATCTTTTATAGAAGCATACAAGAAATATGTACATATGTATTGAGATCAGGCATTTGATTAGTACCTGTATGCTTGCTTATTTGTTTAAAATTGTTTCAAACAGTGTATTTTGTTTTGAACATTTGTATCAAAAAGAATATAGAGAATATTGTTAAAAAATGAGAAATAGGATAAGCATCAAACAATTTTAGTTTGCTATTAGTTGCAGGGTTCATGAGTCATGCCTGAAGAGCCAACACTGTTATCTTCAACTTATGGGGAGTTTCTCAACAAGAAGGCAGATTCCAAAACATTGAGTTGAATAAAATTGATCAACTTGCTAGTTAATGTTTTTTCTTACTAATATTTAGTACCATTAATTGTACCATTATTTTCTTATCGTACTACTTTTCTCCTCTTATTAAAAATTACTAGTTATATAAGTAGATATATGATCTTGCTACCATCTAAAAGACTAAAGCTAAGGTACATAAATGTCATGGTGAAGGATCTCTTGAACTGTAGCACAATGTTATAAAACATATACTGCACCAATCAATCAATATCGCTGGTCGTGGAAGCAGATGAGGACATGGATTAGCAGCATAGTAGAGCTAGCGGTGTGTTTAGATATTCATACTGAAAGCGTGATATATATAAATGTAACATTTCCATGAACGAAAAGCATCAGTGAATGAAATCAAATGACGATGAAGACGAACGGCTGTCCCGTCTGCAATGAACAGCGATGCAGAGAGTGGATTAATCGCTCATTCCTTAAATGAATAAACAAATATATGTGTCTAAACACATCTTCCATTGTGGACAACGTTTTTCTATTTAATTTTCCAATTTCAATTGAATGTCGAAAATATTCTTCGATCGTACCTTCCACAATGGTAGTTGTTTCAATATAAAAACGGTACAACAAATTATGTGAGATAAGAAGAGTCAGCTCAAGTTAATTCTTTTAATTGCGGAGGATTAGTAAGATTAAAACTGCCACGCTCAGAGCATATATAGAAAATGGTTTTAATTGTTACAGGATCTGCATATCAGCTCCATTTGCGAAGGTTAAATACACAGCTAGAAATGATTGTTGAATAACATCGTGTCGTAAAAAGCATATTTAAAGAACATTTGTAAAACGCGCGAGACTCTCTACTCGGTAATACACCGTATGTCCGTGAGTTGTGGTAATTTTTAAAACGGCATTCACATATATATATATGTATATATAGATATATGTATATATAATATATAGAATCGTGCATCGTGTTAGAGCTTTTTTCTATCACAAGTTCGATCGTGCTGTTCATCTCTTGTATACAAGCAAGAATATTAGCCTGATCGACCAGCAAATGGAGACGCACGACACATTCGATAATTTGGCATTAAAAATATAAATGCTACCAAATATAACATGTTGAAAGTAAATGGCGTAAATGCTAAGTTGAACAAATGGTTTATAAGTGCAAAGTAATTTTAGCAAAATTACACAAGATACGCATGGAAAAAAACATACACACTTAATTTTCTATCGACAATTAAAACGAAATATTAGCTTAATTAACATTAAAAAAATTCGTGCGCCATTTCTGGTGGATCTGGCTTGATAATATGGTCATTATAACACAAACATTCACCTAACAGAATTTCAAGCGAAAAGGGGCTCTAGTTTACCTTGGTCGCTAAAGTGAGATCAGACCATTTTCAGGAGGTAACGAAATAAACTTTAGTTCTCTGTACATCTAGACACTCATAGTTGATTAACCACAAATTCTGGACATGTGTATGGCTGATAGATAAAACATTAAGTTTGAGCGTAGAATGGTGGCGGCTCTTGCCGAGAGCATGAGATATCGACTACGCCGCGTAACGCATCTTCATAACAGGTACCTGTAATTAAGAAACTGATAAGCTTTAAACACCGTTCAAACCTTTTAGCTAGCAGCTAAGAAGAGAAACGTTGCGGAGAATGTTAAAAATTACAGGGAGAAGTTATCATCCGTTGTAGAACTTATGTTGCTCCAATTAGTATCAAGTACCTTTAGATACCGGTTTAAAGTTGGAATAAAATTAGTGAAAGCGCAATCTTTCTGTGCTTGCAAAACCCAGCATCAATTCAACACAAGAAGCAAAAAAGAGGTACAAAGGAAAATGAAGATATCAATGTGAGGGGGAATACTGTACATAGATTACATGTGTGCTAGGTGTAACTACGATAAAACTCATTGTCATGAACAAGAAGAATGATTGAATGCTGAAATAGAGCCAAGGCTCATCTTCTTTCGCGTATATACACAGGGAATAGTATTTAGTAATAATTCCTGTACTTGAACATACGATATAGACTTACGAATGTCTGGTTAATAACGCTACTATACAAATGAAAATGAAAATTTCCATTATGATTATGTTCGTCTATATCATTTGTTGAAATTCTTACGAATTAGATCGTGCCAAGCTACGTAGGTTATTCATTGTATGTACCTTGTTCTCGTAGTTACGATTGTTTTACAGAGAAATCTCTCGACATAAATGGGGTTTTTTTTTTTTTTTTAGTAAACATTGATGAATGCGATTTGAAGATCGCACGCGTCATAGATCGCCTCTGAAACAACTACTTTTTTGCTTGAATCATCATACTGATCACAATATGGCGAGCTATAAAAATACAGCATTATCTATGTACAGACAATTAGAATCTTATTATTCTCCGAAATGCCTTACGCCCATTCCGCATATCTTCTCTCTAGGGGACAACATTTATCGCACATTTCCACCATTCTGCAGCAACCAAAACATCTGAACGTCGACGATAGCAAGGATTGAAAGAATTATTACCTTAAAAATTCCCACATCACGGCGAAATGTAAGCGATCAAAACACAAGTATCCACATCAAATGAAATCGCATGACGGAAAAGATGGCTCACCTTCGTCGCCGTAGAGAAGCGTTTTGTCCAGGTAAACCGAACTGACCTCTTGGAATCACCATACGTGCATTACCCTGAGCGGGTCTCGAGCCTCCGTGCGCCTGTAGCGTAATTAAATGAGCAGCATAACCATCCTGGATGACTGTAGCCAATGCGCGGTGTTTCTTTGATACATTTCCAATCACGAAGATTTGATTTGGCTTAAGACTGATCGCAGTATAAACACTGATATCTTTACTACTGCCGTACGCATGATGGACTATTACACCATGTTCCTAAACAGAGGAGATTATTGCTCATATCGTACGTCGTAATCAGGAATCAAGATAAACTATATTTTCAAGCAGCTATTTACCTCCACAAGTTTGTGTAAGTAAGCAGCTTTATGACCGAGTGGATCTCTAGAAATACCATCCGCAAAGAATACAAAACCGTGAGGAAAGTTGTGCTGAGATAACCAGGAAACAACTTGTTGCTGCTGCATGTCAGGCCTCGCGGTAATATAAATAATTAAATAGCCCAATTCTTGCCAATGCCTGACCACAATAATCAAAGTGAAACCTTGCGTCCGTGAATCGTAAGCAAATGGGTATTTATAGTCAGATAAAATGTCTTAAATTATACCTAACAACATCGACAGCTCCAGGCCAAACTTTTGGATCTTTCCCGCTAACAGACATACTCGCAGCGAACGAACCATCTATGCTAAATACCACGCACTCTGTCTTCGGTGGAACCACAGCCAAGAAAAAGTCTATGGATGTATGATCACCCCTGAAAACCGAGAATTATTCCTCAAGTATATTGTAACAATATTTTCGTTCAATTGTAAATTATTACAATTTAAATACCTAACAACCATCTTAACTGGGTAAAGACCATATCCCAACGCTTTATCATTGGGTATTCTATACGTTATTCTACCATTCTTATCGGTTGTTTCCGTGGATAAATACGTCCATTCCCCGGCTGGAGCATCCTTCATAATGTGGATATCCACTTTTTCTCCTACAAAGATCATTTGTTTTCGAAGATTACCTGAGAAAACGTAAGAAAACGTATGAACTGTATTTAACATACCTGTTAAAGCGGTAGAGCCAATTACATAACTGTACATAAATCTAGCAACCAACACTTGCGGTGCTTCTCCTCCAACGATTACATCATTTGCTCTATGATTGGCAGCAAAATTCTGAAATTAAAATGAAAAATTAAGATCTCATATCGTCGATTAATTTTAACCAATTCAAACGAACCTTAAGTTTAACGGAAGTACGCTTCTTACTCCACTTCTCTCTAGGTTGACCTGGACGGAAGCAAGTTAACTCTTTCTCCTCGTTCGCGAGTAACGACAGATCAAATCTGCCTAATTGTCGTAAAATAAATGCAATCACGTCAGAGGATTCCCAGTAGCTAGCGTGGAAAAGGTGAGGCAAAGCGTTCGTAGGGAAATTGGCTAAACCTTCTGGACAATAAAGCGCATAATCTAACCTTTTTGTGCCCCACCATTTTTGCGTTACTGTAATAAATTAGATGAAGTAAAACTAATATATTTCAGTACTTGTCGTTAACATCGCTATTTACTTACAATTAGAAACTAGTTGTAAAGGAACATTTTCAACCACCATACCAGACATTGTACTATGAATTGATATATCGGACAATCGTCTCAAATGGGGCACCGACATGTTTGGAATATTTAATCCATCCGTGAATAATTGTGGATTCGTCTGAATTGCTTCCACTGAAAAGTACCATACAACTCGTATAATCTTTACATCTATTATAGAATTGTCCCTTAAACAAACGATACGTACACAAATGATAAGGCTGACCGTTCCCTAGTGGATACCTTTGATATCGAGCCACGTTTACGGGCGAAAGATGAGAGAACATCGCAGAGATCAGTGGCTCTAATCTAGCGGCTACTGGATCAGTAGGATGGAATAAGTTGTACACCTGATTCACCAATGGTCTCTTTATATTGCTAGTTTTTTCACTGCTTGAAGAGATTTTTCTATACGCCAGAACTAGAGAAAGCGGACTACCGAACATGAAAAATTCTCCTACTTCAAAGTCCAATCTACAATGTGAGCTATCACTGAAAGAAGGAAACATTAATCTCCCACAGTGATCTTAGATTTTTACATACGTTTATAAATCGAACTTTAATTCTTCACCTTGTACTAGAAGATTTCCTTCTAGGAGAAGGCGCGGTCAAGTGTTTGCCATCTTCAGCGTTATTCTCAACAATTTGATTATCCAAAATATTGTTCTCGCTATTATGTCTAGAATGAGTTGATCTACACAAAGCGTCATACGTTAAAATCGCTCCTACTGAATCTCCAATAAAGCAGATCTGCCCTGTGAACCCACGGCCTTCTTCGCTTTTAATAAAATCATGATACACTTGATTCGCACCAGCTATAACTTGAGAGACCGCCTCCTGATATTCAGGAGTGGAACTGGCGAGTAGAGGTATGGCGCCAATTGGAATAGTATCATGCGTCACTTGAGGAGCATCCATAGAAGAAGGGGATACATCGAAACTGTAAGGGCTTAGACTGGAAGAAAATGTATTAAATAAAATGATAATAAAAAAAAATTATACACAAACGAAAAATTAACTTTTTATTCGTTTATTTTTTTACCTTGATAAAATACCAAGACCCTCGGTACAAATAGAGGGACAGGAAACAAACTTAATCGCGATATGTCCAACCATAGTGGGATAGTGTTGTCTCATGACTGACTCAAAGGCTCCTTTGAAAGTTGTGATGTCTGATTTTTTCGCAGTTAGATCAACGTTGGCGTCTAAAATATTTTTATACGATATGAGATAAATTAAATACTGTATTGTTGCAAGTACGTTATTCATGGTAATTACCTAATACACTTCCTGCGTGCATTACGATAATAAGGACAGTTGTTTTGCACGGTTGTTGATTCGATGAACGTTGTGGTGAGGCCGGACACGAGACATCGATACTGGTTGAAGTAGAAATCTGCAATCTTTTACTGCTACGTTCACTGGTTATTCGTTGCAGATACGAAGGCGAAAATATCGTGTCGTCTACAAGTATACGTTTGAAATGATTCGTTAATAACAGCTAAGAGGATATGCAAACGTTTGTGAATTGCTAATCGATATTTACCTTCCTTATTTGTCGTGGTTGGCGAAGTGAACGTATTGTCCTCCTCTTCTGCTAGAAGATCCAAAGAACTCCATTTAGCTAATGAAGAGTTATCTCCAAAGTTCTCTGTATAATCAGAAATTTTAACATTGCTTATGCATCGTGCCTTTTGAAGCATCCGTGACTCATATTAAGGCAGGAAATAGAGAAATGAGAATCATGGGTATTTCCCCCTTTCAGATTAGACGTCACACAAGGTAGAGAATAGTAACAAAGAGAAAAAAAAAAAGAGAGACATATATATGTCTAACTTTAT
Organism: Habropoda laboriosa; assembly: GCF_001263275.1. Lineage (NCBI taxonomy): Eukaryota > Metazoa > Arthropoda > Insecta > Hymenoptera > Apidae > Habropoda > Habropoda laboriosa. The sequence goes on from NW_017100141.1 coordinate 2,041,201, forward strand.
TTAATAAAAAATATGATTGATATGTATTAATACAAATAGTAGTATAATAGTTATAAAATAATTATAAGCAGTTGTTTTTGTAACCTACATAGGCCATGCTGTTTCATGCTGTTACGAATTGTCTCTTGAGAACTCCCATGCTCGATGTTATGTGTGGAGATCTGTTTGTAATGTAATCAATTGGATTCTCTTGTGCGTGTAAATTTCTGTAAGCAACAAGTTGTTCTTGTCTCGGTCTATAAAGGCATGAATGCAATTACACAATGTTTCTGGTCTTGTGTAGAAAATACTAACACGCTAGTATGAAAATGTTGATAATACGATCTTTCGATCGCGTCTTCCGACAAACGCGCGTTACAAATTTTTCGTAGTTCTAAGAATTCATCACTATCTACATGTCCTACCTTCGCGTATAAGAGGTATAATGAACCCAGCTGCAGTGTGGAATGCGACATAAGAAACAGAGAGGGAACACATATATAAAAAGAAACGGAAAATCTCATTACCACTCGTCATGCTGTATTTTCTACTTTGCAAAATGCGAATTTCTACCAGACACGAATTATCTATAATATTCTCAATACATTTTTCTCCTTTACTTGTACAATTTCCGTTTTAATATCTGCTTCATAACGGAAATGTACACACAATGTCTAAGAAATCCGCTAAAGCATCTGTCTTATGGTTCAGAGTTACATTAGCCAACTGTTAATCTTATGCATATAGAAAATTCTTGGGAAAGATTAGTCTCATGCTGTGCGATAAGAAATCTGTCTTTTACCTTGACAATCGAAGAACTCGTCCTCGCTACTTGACTCAGATTCTCTCACGATACTCTCCATTCTCCAATTCGCTATCTGCATATCGAAACTCTTGTTCGAACACGGTGAATTCATCGCCGGCTTGCTCTTCTTCCATCCTTTCTTCGTATCTCCTTTACTCTCGGTAGGTGCACTTCTGGAACAAATTTCATCGTGTTATATAAACTGGAAACTCGGAACATACAGTTTCACACACGTAAATAAACCGATTCCTGATTTTACTTCTATTTTTACCTAAACTCGGGTACTTCAGTCGGCGAATCTTCGGGGCTTGCTTCACCCTCCGAACTAACAGCTGTACTCGTCATCTCAGCTTTCCTGACACTCGGTGGACTCTGAAGATCCTCGTTCTTCTCGATGCTACCCAGTGTCGCGGCTAAAGTCATAGCGACATCTGACTCCTGCGGAGTCATCGTTGAATTATTAGCAGCTTCTTCCTGGTTCTCGTTCGCAGCTTCCTCTCCGTTTTCCGCGTTCGCCATTCTTCGTTGCAGCGCCAGTTGCGTTTGCCTCTCGATCTCCCGAATATCCTCCATAGTCAAGCTGTTCCATTCGTCCTGCCAGGCCCAGGCTTGCCTATGAGCTCTGACCATTGTTTTCCGCAAAGCTGAAATCATCAAATAGCGATACACCTCGTAGAGAACAGACAAAAAGATTCAATCACGATTAACGAACTCTAAGAAACATGAAGCAGAGAGAGATGTACCTATGTGCAGTACTGACCTACGTCATGTATGAACTTTTCTAATTTCGTTTGAAGGCCCCAATAACGGAACTCTACGCGGCATAGCTTGTACGCGCACATTAACGACTTTCCGGATGGCGTCGGCTGTTGCTTTCCCTAAACGGCGAAACACTTCTAATGTATCGACTACCTTTTTTAAGCAAAGATTATTCGAAAGAAAAGAGAGAGAGAGAAATTTGGCTTGAGAACGAATGAATACTTTTACGTCGGCCCAGTACTCCTCCAACCATGATTCCGTCAGAGGTCCTCGGTTGGTTTTCTGGGACACGTACAATTTAGGATCCTCCTCTTTCACGTAGTCGGCTGTGTATTGATCCTTCACGATGTCAATTACGTCTGAAATTCAATTATATAACCAATTATGGATCCTCGAAGACGTTACGTTATAATGGAACACGACGTGTCAAGTGAAAGCTCGATTCTCCAAGTGAAATAAATACACACCCACGGTTCTGTTCTTTAGATCGCTACGGCTCAGTTGGAACACGTTCTCCTGGTAACCATTGTCAGGGAAATAATACGTTTCTATTTCGATGGAGAATTTTTCAACGAAGGGACAGGTGAAAAGGGTTTTCGTATAGGGATATGCATTCCATGCTTCTTCTTTCACAATCAACGCCGACCTGGGTAGCAAACTTTTGAACCATCCAGGAAGATGACTGCCCACGTGATACACTTTGTGAGTGTATTGTCCGTTTCCACCAGGACCATTACTGTAAGGCTCGTTCATTATGATCTCTACACCGCTGCCTGCTCCTTGACTCTCTTCCCGTGATTTTTTCTACAAGAAATATGGATAAAAATAATTTTTTCTTAAAAATCGATCGAACTTGTTCGTTGTGTTTTCTATTTATCGAACAGGCCGACGTATATAATTACCGCTATCATGTAAAGCTGAGCAATTTTATACTCCTCTACGGTCAGAGGCAGCGGTATTCGATATTCTTTTATCAACATTTTGCCGGTGTTATTTTATCCTCTATCCTCTCGCACCGGCGAGACGCACTGGTCGCTCGAAGGCAAAAGCTTCCTCTTTGTCGGTCGACCTCACGGCAACATCGGCGTGAACCTTAGAATAAAAGTACAAGTAACGTTAAACCGTCTCAAGTTCTATTTTCAACGGAAAAATATCGTTAAAAGTGCCTAATCGTAATCGAGATTTCCCCGGACATGTGTCGATCATATTTTCTAATTTTCGATCAACCTTTGATTTCAGAGAATTTTTATCGACTCGTGGCTTATACATGCGACACGTTATCTATAGTTCTGATTCTATCAGATGTCTGGTTGAAAAATGAATATAATAATCACTGGAATATATCGTTGTTTCACTGGTGCATCGGATATAAAGACCTTCGCCTAGCATCGACTAGCGGTTTTTCTCCGCCCTATAATTGAAGCACGTCAAATGCTGAATCGTTGTGTTTGTACCGCGCGTTTCCACGCAAATCTGCTCTGGGTCAGGCACGGTTCAGCGGAGATTAGTAAAAATCGATGAATTTTGCAAATATCGAAGATATTTACGTGTTACATTTTGTTCAACCGGTTGTATTTTTTAAAACAGCAATATTTCATAATTTGTTAAATGAATTAACATTATTACGCGGTGAAATTATTCTAGATCATACACAAGTTCATTTTTTCGTATAATGTCAGTATTAAGGGTCCAGCAGGCATATTGCGTTTCACACGAAATTGTAAACGATTCTGGAACGAAGATTCATGAGTTCGATCAAAGTGAGATACGAACTCTCTAAGATCGTAGAGAAGCAATAAACAAAATGTTGCGTAAGACGCTCTTTATTTATACCCACCTGTACTACGTTAGTCAAACGTATAGAAAATAAACGTACGTAGCGGGAAAAAACACTGATAACATTCCGCAGAAATTGCATCGAAAGAAAATCTTATTCGTTGAAATCTCTGTTTCCTCAATTCAGAATTACACACAGACGTTCGAACAGCACGATTCATATGTAGATAAAACGTGATAAATTTAAGGTGAAATTTCTTATGCGGAATCAAGTGACCCAAATTCATAATAAATATAGAAACGTCGCGTCGTTTAACGTTTCATCAGAAATATTACACTCAGTCGGTACCTGTAAGTCGTTTGAAAACGATCTTAATCTCGTCAGTTCGTTGTAACATGCGTGATTGGATCGTAACCTATCAGTCTCGACCAATCATTGTCAACGCTTCTATTGTCAGCTAACAGACAGATTTTTAACAGTTGACAGTAGTGGCGTCTTTTACTTCACGAGGCATCATATTCAAAGAGACAGCTAAACACATATTCCGACACCGTATATGACGTACTTACGAGCAAGGGGTTTCCTTAACCTTGAACATCGTAAAAAATGGAACAAATCCGTGAGTGAAACGTGATGATATTCGCTCGTCCTGCTCTCTTTTATCGGTGCACCGTACTTTTCGCGCCACACCTTCCGCTCGAACGAATAAATCGCGGGAAGCCGCGATAACGTTCGATTCCGGGAAGACCGGCAACCGACTGAGTCGATAAAGTCACACTAATGGGTGAATATAGCGGCTTTCTAAAGCTTACGTGTCTAAAAAAGACACTGCTCGTTCGGTCGTTAAAATCCTTCACACGTAGAACGTGTCACCGGTTTCTTTGCATAGCATACGTTTACATATTCCCTACTACACGTACATTTCACTGTCACACCGTTCGAATTCCAGGCGACACTGCTCGATAGGCATGGTACACGCGTGCGGGGGACCACTTATTTCCTCTGACAGGTAAGGAAGAAAACTCGACGAATGTTGAATGAAACGAAACCAGACGAAACGTCGGGATATCTCTTTTAACAGAACTGTCAAATAGGTACACTTGAATAACGAGAAGATCGAGGATTTATCGTGAGAATCGTGGAAGGATAAACTCGACCCAAAAACAAACGTCACGATGTTACGTCGGCAACGCGCGGCCACTGACTGACGGACCGGAGGTCGCTGCGATTGGCGGGCCCGTTGGCACGCGCGACTTCACGAACCCGGGAAACCGAGCTAGACCAATCAGAACGTTTCCTACCGCGGCCCGGTGTTCCGGACGCAGTGCTGTAAAATAAAGGCGCACGCCTCGATGGATCTTTTAACCAGAAAATCTTCCGAAATATATTTCAAGATTTACGCAAAGAATTTTCCCCTCAATATTCGTACGACAAATTTCCATTTAAAAAAAATCCCATATTCGTTAAAAAATAATAAAAGTAACTTTGCATTTCCATAGGTAACGATGGATAAATCGAACTGCATCGAGACACTTCTCTCCCATGTTAACGTTCAGAAGAGTACGGAAAAATAGTTCGATTTAATTACCCGATCCCCTCGAGCGATTTCTTATTTCCAAGTAACGACTGATTTGAAATGCAAATTTCTGGATCCGTCACTGGTCGGATCGGCCGCCGTTAGCCGCCTCCACCACCTCCCTGGCCTATTGATCGACCCCCAAACGAGCAAGAAAACGCGAGATCAGATGCGCCATAACACCAGCACTCTCCCATGAAGGCGAGAGAATGAACTGTTCGTCGACGGGGTTGCACGCGTTTTGTCGTGGGTCGAATCGTCGGCCACCATGCTCTGACCTCCTGCTGTCGCTTTCTGATGCAGTAGCAACGCGTGGCACATGATGTTCTAAAGGGGCGAGGGTGGGGGGAAAGCGTGCCACTTGTGGGTAAAGGGGATTTTTTTTTCACCGCCCCACGTATACTGAATAGTTAACGTCGAAAGCCACTCTCTCCCTATTCAACGGGGGAGAATGGAAACCAGACGTGTCTTGTTTATTCTCGAGCGACACCTCTTTCCATCTCTCTTGCTTGAAT
>NW_017100141.1:2046624-2049740 GCF_001263275.1 Habropoda laboriosa
AGGGAGGTCGTTAAGAAGCGAAAGGAAAGAGAGAGAGAGAGAGAAAAAGATCTTCTGATGGGGGATTAAAAATAGAGGGTCGTTGCACGCTGTTTTATAGATTACTAAATGATAATGTTAGCTGTACAAATTACGTGTAATTTTTACGTATAAAAAGTCAAAGGCAATTTGAATTTTTAAAATAGTCTTCGTTAGTTTGTACGACTTTTTTCCTCTCCGGAAAAAGACGGCGGTTTCGAGTGGATAAGTCGTTAAGATTTCGTCCGGATTTTTTCCTTGTTGAATTTATAATCCAACGAGGCTAGGCTCCGGTGAATCCGTTGTATGAAGAAGATTTTCCCAGTCGAAAGGATAAATGGATTACCACCTGTTCCGGTCGCTCGTACACCACCTAGCTGATACTCGTTTCAAGACAATGGAAGAACTCGAAAACTCGCCATCTCAGGGAATTCCCCGGTTAGCGAATAAACGAACAAGAGTCGTCCAAAATGGTAGACGTTATTTTAAACGTTAAAACGATGTCTGACGCTGTGTAAACGAAGATTGAAATTCATGGAAAAACGACACTGAACAAATTTATACACATGATAATAAGGCGTGTACCGAGAGAAGATAAAAATGAGATGCACATAGATAATTGTAGCTTAGTCACGATGCAAAGGACACGCGTATATCCTTGACTGCAGCAAAAAAAGAAAAGGAACTGGTAAACGTAAAGAAATTGATAGATAGATAGAGTAGTAACAGAGGGAAGCAGGTAACCTGAGTAGAAAATTGAAATGGAGTAACTGAGAGAAATGGCAAAGGGTAATGAAGAAGGAATTGCATCAATATGCAAAACAAGATGCACTTAGCCAGACTGAATGGCGTAGTGTGCATACGGTTATATTAAAATTTATAGAGTTAACCGGTGCCTGCCGCAGCTGATGAAGAAAACTGACCTTTGACATTAACCGAGGGAACCTTTGCGGAGATCTCTCGATACCTTTCCCGCTGTAGATCAACAATGTTACCGGGCGGACGCGCCGCGAATTCGGCCTATTTACGAAAGATGAAAGGCACGGAATAAAATTCGCCTATCAAAAGAATAGAGATTGCGGAAGGTTACTCACGTTTTTTCTCTTTCTCTTTCCATCCGCCTGCTAGCTGGCACAAAAGCCTGGGCGGATCGCTCGATGGATGGTAAAAACCATTCCTCTTTTGTCAGGCGGACGACGATATGTATGTATAAGAGACATTTTATGAATAGGCAGGCACACGATTTGATTCTCGTAGAAAGCTTTAAATGCCGACGGGAGAAAAGAAATCTGCTCAATTTGTGGCCGTTCATTGTAACTCGCAGAATCGTCTCAATGATCAGAAGCATACTCTCGAAGCATAAAGAAGGATGATGCTCTTTTCAATCCCGCTCTGGAAAGTGAACCTTGTACAACGAAGGAATAATCTCGTTACGAATGCCGCGACCTTCGTCAAGAGATTCTACTAAAAGAGGAAAAAATTTTTAAAAATTAGAAAAAAACATAGAAGCACCAAAGTCGTACTTGGAGGTGTCCTTGAGGTGATCTCACCTCTGGCTTTTTCCATGAAACTCTAATGACCCCTCGACCCGCTCCATTTTCCTATTCTCTAAGACGCGTTCGGTCGCGAATTAAAGGAGGACACTACATTTCTTCATTCGAACGTTTCCTTGAAAAGTTTATCTAAGCGTACAGGGTGTTTCGATAGATTAATGTCAAATTGATACAACGTATACAGGAGGTGAAATAGATGAGAAAAGTTCATATGAATCAATTAGGTGATCCCACAAGTTCATTCCGAAAGCGAAAAAACCAAAAGAAAAGAAAAGTTTTCTTTCGTCAAATTTAAACATTTTTATCAAATTTTAAATTCATTATATTTAGCAAATTTTAATTTTATTATATTAATCAAATTTATCAAATTTGAAAGTTTGTTGGAAATATCCAGCAAAATTATAAAATTCGACAGAAACTTATGTGATGACCTACTATTTAAATTCCCGAATACACTCTATTTTGGCACCGACATATGAATCAACCTGTATATCCAATATCATTTAAAGGTAAGCTCTATTATCATACGTAGTTTTATTCTACGAGAATCTCCCGATAAATAGAGAAGACACGTCAAAGTCCAATTGTATTTATCTATAACTGAATCATTGTCGAAGTGTGCCAATTCGACGTGGCCTATATACATATCTCGTTCCAGCCATCTGAACAACTTGGACAACGATAAGTGAGAAGTCTCAAGTAGTATGTTCCAGTGTTGGCTGGTCAGGACAGAACGATATCTGGTGACGTCAAGACAAATTGGAAGAACCTGCCGGCACAATATGCACATGTACAGTGACGTAAGCGAGAGATTTCTCCGGGCGAAACGGAGAAGTAGGGGGTAAGAATGTGCTCAGGAGGGACACTTGGTCTAACGTTGACCTTCCCCGTCTGAGGATCCACGTGTTCCAGAGCTAAGACTCGCAGAGAGAGAGAGAGAGAGAGAGAGAGAAAGAGAGAGACGCGGCTTTGTACGACTGGTTTCATAAAGCACAAACATCTGGAACCTCCTTCTCGAGACGTCATTAGAGTGAAAAGAGGCGGTGTTAGAAAACGAGCAAAGTATGTGGCGTTGTTATGCTCTTAGCCCCCTCGAGTGGTCCAATCGCGTCTTGGATCTCCTTTTTTTCTCTCTCTCTTTTCCTGCGCTCCCTCCGTGAAGTGTGAAGAATGGAATCTTGCGATCCTTGATGTGCAGCTGGTTACGATAAGAGTGTGACTTATTGTTCCTTTGACGTATAGTGTTTTAGAAGCACTTCTCTCGTTTACGGAACGATACGATCTGAAAAATTGAATGATTTTTTTTCTCTTCTTTTTTTTTAGGAATGAATAGGCCATATTAAAATGGGAAAAAAAGGAAGCTACGAGGATAAAAGGCAGCGAGTCGGTAATAATCACTGGATTATTTTCAGTGGTTGGCCGGATACAGCGCATCCGGCCCTTGAACAACACGCGGCGGTCAGAGAATATGGCGTGGCGGAACTTTCAAGAGGAGAAGATATAGGAAATATAATTTCACGGCTCGTTTGCAAAAACCGTAGTGTA
>NW_017100141.1:2050737-2053177 GCF_001263275.1 Habropoda laboriosa
CTTCACGGCGTTTGGATCTGCTACCTCGTAACCGTGCGGGGATATTGGATTTCTCACGGGGTTGTGGAACAACGTATGCTTACCGTCGCCCCATGGGAAATGCTGTCGAAGGAAAATATTTATAAAACACTTGCCAGGTATACAGGACACGAGAGAGAAAGATGTTGCAATGGTGTTGATGTAAAAATGATCAGACAGCGAGGAAAATGGTCAGGATGGCGAGAAAGTAGCACGAAGGGATAGAGGAAGAAAGTATCAAATTTCTGCGGCGAAGGTAAAAACGATTCGTACGACTTCCTTAATCGATTACGAAGAATATACCACACAAACGGATTACCTTCGCGAGATGTAACGAAGCGGGAGCACTTCGTTAGCTTGGAGAATCAGTATAAAACACGCGTGTTACGCAAAACGCCAGCATGTAATCAATTAATTAACATAAGAAACTGGAAGTATTCTACGGTCATCGCGTACAATCGTTAGAATAGTAAAAAGGAGAGATAAGAAATTTTTGAAAGAATTTTCAAAGAATCGATTGGAAAAATAAAAGGAAAAGGTACCTTAACTATTCGTCGTAAATAAGGAACGTCTTTGAACTCTGGCCTCGGTTTCTTCCAATCTTCCAATTTCTTCGAGTAAGTGTAAGCAGACGTAAAAATCAGCACAGGTATCGCGATGATAACCCATATCCTCCAAAATTTCTCCTTATGGTACACTGTCCCCGTGAAAACCACATATCGTGTTCATCAACACACATGTACAAAGTGGAAAGAGTCTCTTTCTAAAGCATTTCGCGCATCACTGATCGTTAAAGGTGAAAATTCAACCCTCCACTGCTGCATGAATCAGCTTTCAGCTGACTTTTATACCGCTTTTTAAGATAACAACGATGGTTCTACGTTCTATGCAACATATTGTCCAAACAGATAACAAGAAAGTGTGTTGTCTCGAGGATGACAACACAGTCATCGTTCGGTTGTATTTGAATTATCGAGTATCGCGTTAATGATAACGCTTGACGTGCTACTTGGCAGCATTTTTATCGTTACAATTACAAAAATAATACTGAAAATATTTCGAATCTGAACAAAACGTCCCCCACTTTCTTACTTTATACCAAAACTGTCCCAGAGAATAACTGTAGTAAAAATTGTCTCTTAGATTGAAAGTTACCGTGAGGTGGACAGTAATCTCTCACGTCTTCACAAGGTGGAGGTGCACAAGTAGCTGGTATATCTTCAGGGGTTGGCGAGCATACTCTATCAGTGTTGGTGCATTCTTTTAGTTCGCTGTCACACGTTGAACAGTCCTCGGGAACTTCTTCTTTCATGCTCGACTTGTCACCGAGACATGGTTTCAATGGTTTCTCGCAGCCAGGTTTGCACGAGGAATAACTGCGAATATCCCCCTCGCGGGATATCATCTCGCATAAATCTTTCGCTCTCCTTAATTTTTCACGCGAGAATTTCTCGCATGACGAATGGCTGGTGGAAGAATAAAATTTTAACATCGGTTTCGACATGTTCCTTACGGCCAGACCGTGGTGATATCCCGTCGAAGGACGAAGTTGCTTGGAGATGTTCCAAGATGGATGGTAAATCGGCGCCAGTGAGAACTGCAAAACGATCGACGAACCTCCCCTTCCTACGTACTTCGCCGTTTCATCGTTATATTCGCGATTGTTCGCGTACAAGATCCTCTCTGAAACGAACTTCAACTGAAGACCTTAGTCGGAACGATTAAACATCCTCTTTAAACAGGATCAACGAATATTTCACAGGTTCTAACACGCGAAATGTCAACTCTCTCGAATGTTAAAACAGCGAAACTTCTCTGTCGTAGTATGCTAACGAGTCACGCAAGATTCTGCAACTGTTTAAAAGTTCCGAGCTTTTGTACAAAGAAAGCTACCTATGAATTTTAAACAGGTGTTTTCTGTAAAAAAAAACACTGTAGTATTCCTTTCGGACAACTATTTAAAGAGAAGAGAAGACGTATAGGGTGTACACGATGGTGACACAGTTTCATGGCTGAAATCAGTCAGTCTCGTCGTCGTGCAGGCTATTCTCCACGGAGAATGGAAGCTGTACAAACGTTAATGCATAGAGGAAACCCATTTGCCAGCAGCCACTTCACATGCTACAACCCAATAATGACAAAGCTCTCCTTTCCGCCCCAACGAAATATGCCCCGAAGTGACTTTTTATCGGGGCAGGCTTTAAAAGGAAATTAAACATCCTCGTGCTGTCGATAGCACAGATCGTTCCTATTGTGAGCCTGGTTTAATAACAGAGTCGTCTGTATTTCCACTAGAGAAAAAAAGAAAAAAAAAATATTTTATACCTCCGTTTATCGCGATCAATTTTCTCCCAGGCGATTCGTATCTCGAAATATCTTTGCCCGTGCAAACGAGCTGAGCTTTTGTATACCTCGACGACCA